>NC_142067.1:76469385-76780552 GCF_059756535.1 Pantherophis guttatus
GCTTGTAACAGTCTGAAAAGCACAAAAACACCTTCATTTTTCAAGTACGAGCTTTCCCTGAGGAGTTAGACCAAAGTGCATCTTAGAATTGGCAGTAGGGCTCAATTCATCCAGAAAACGTAACTTTTGACACAGAGCTCAGATTTGCAGAAGAAACACATATTCATGCTTGTAACAGTCTGAAAAGCACAAAAACACCTTCATTTTTCAAGTACGAGCTTTCCCTGAAAAGTTAGACCAAAGTGCATCTCTGAATTGGCAGTAGGGCGCAATTCAACCAGAAAACGTAACTTTTGAAACAGAGCTCAGATTTGCAGAAGTAACACATATTCATGCTCCTCACGGTCTGAAAAGATCAAAAACGCCTTCGAGTTTCAAGTACGAGTTTTCCCTGAGAATTTGGAGCAAAGTGCATCTCAGAATTGGCAGTCGGGCTCATTTCAGCCAGAAAACGTAACTTTTGAAACAGAGGTCAGATTTGCAGAAGAAACACATATTCATGCTCGTCACAGTCTGAAAAGATCAAAAACGCCTTCAAGTTTCAAGTACGAGCTTTCCCTGAGAAGTTAGAGCAAAGTGCATCTCTGAGTTGGCAGTAGGGCGCAATTCAACCAGAAAACGTAACTTTTGACACAGAGCTCAGATTTGCAGAAGAAACACATATTCATGCTCCTCACAGTCTGAAAAGCACAAAAACGCCTTCAAGTTTCAAGTACGAGCTTTCCCTGAGGAGTTAGACCAAAGTGCATCTTAGAATTGGCAGTAGGGCTCAATTCATCCAGAAAACGTAACTTTTGACACAGAGCTCAGATTTGCAGAAGAAACACATATTCATGCTTGTCACAGTCTGAAAAGCACAAAAACACCTTCATTTTTCAAGTACGAGCTTTCCCTGAAAAGTTAGAGCAAAGTGCATCTCTGAATTGGCAGTAGGGCTCATTTCAGCCAGAAAACGTAACTTTTGAAACAGAGCTCAGATTTGCAGAAGAAACACATATTCATGCTCGTCACAGTCTGAAAAGATCAAAAACGCCTTCAAGTTTCAAGTACGAGCTTTCCCTGAGAAGTTAGAGCAAAGTGCATCTCAGAATTGGCAGTAGGGCTCAATTCAGCCAGAAAACGTAACTTTTGACACAGAGCTCAGATTTGCAGAAGAAAAACATATTCATGCTCCTCACAGTCTGAAAAGCACGAAAACGCCTTCAATTTTCAAGTACGAGCTTTCCCTGAGAAGTTAGACCAAAGTGCATCTCAGAATTGGCAGTAGGGCTCATTTCAGCCAGAACACGTAACTTTTTATAGAGAGCTCAGATTTGCAGAAGAAACACATATTCATGTTCCTCATGGTCTGAAAAGCACAAAAACACCTTCAAGTTTCAAGTACGAGCTTTCCCTGAGAAGTTAGAGCAAAGTGCATCTCAGAATTGGCAGTAGGGCTCAATTCATCCAGAAAACGTAACTTTTGACACAGAGCTCAGATTTGCAGAAGAAACACATATTCATGCTTGTAACAGTCTGAAAAGCACAAAAACACCTTCATTTTTCAAGTACGAGCTTTCCCTGAGGAGTTAGACCAAAGTGCATCTTAGAATTGGCAGTAGGGCTCAATTCATCCAGAAAACGTAACTTTTGACACAGAGCTCAGATTTGCAGAAGAAACACATATTCATGCTTGTAACAGTCTGAAAAGCACAAAAACACCTTCATTTTTCAAGTACGAGCTTTCCCTGAAAAGTTAGACCAAAGTGCATCTCTGAATTGGCAGTAGGGCGCAATTCAACCAGAAAACGTAACTTTTGAAACAGAGCTCAGATTTGCAGAAGTAACACATATTCATGCTCCTCACTGTCTGAAAAGATCAAAAACGCCTTCGAGTTTCAAGTACGAGTTTTCCCTGAGAATTTGGAGCAAAGTGCATCTCAGAATTGGCAGTCGGGCTCATTTCAGCCAGAAAACGTAACTTTTGAAACAGAGGTCAGATTTGCAGAAGAAACACATATTCATGCTCGTCACAGTCTGAAAAGATCAAAAACGCCTTCAAGTTTCAAGTACGAGCTTTCCCTGAGAAGTTAGAGCAAAGTGCATCTCTGAGTTGGCAGTAGGGCGCAATTCAACCAGAAAACGTAACTTTTGACACAGAGCTCAGATTTGCAGAAGAAACACATATTCATGCTCCTCACAGTCTGAAAAGCACAAAAACGCCTTCAAGTTTCAAGTACGAGCTTTCCCTGAGGAGTTAGACCAAAGTGCATCTTAGAATTGGCAGTAGGGCTCAATTCATCCAGAAAACGTAACTTTTGACACAGAGCTCAGATTTGCAGAAGAAACACATATTCATGCTTGTCACAGTCTGAAAAGCACAAAAACACCTTCATTTTTCAAGTACGAGCTTTCCCTGAAAAGTTAGAGCAAAGTGCATCTCTGAATTGGCAGTAGGGCTCATTTCAGCCAGAAAACGTAACTTTTGAAACAGAGCTCAGATTTGCAGAAGAAACACATATTCATGCTCGTCACAGTCTGAAAAGATCAAAAACGCCTTCAAGTTTCAAGTACGAGCTTTCCCTGAGAAGTTAGAGCAAAGTGCATCTCAGAATTGGCAGTAGGGCTCAATTCAGCCAGAAAACGTAACTTTTGACACAGAGCTCAGATTTGCAGAAGAAAAACATATTCATGCTCCTCACAGTCTGAAAAGCACGAAAACGCCTTCAATTTTCAAGTACGAGCTTTCCCTGAGAAGTTAGACCAAAGTGCATCTCAGAATTGGCAGTAGGGCTCATTTCAGCCAGAACACGTAACTTTTTATAGAGAGCTCAGATTTGCAGAAGAAACACATATTCATGTTCCTCATGGTCTGAAAAGCACAAAAACACCTTCAAGTTTCAAGTACGAGCTTTCCCTGAGAAGTTAGAGCAAAGTGCATCTCAGAATTGGCAGTAGGGCTCAATTCATCCAGAAAACGTAACTTTTGACACAGAGCTCAGATTTGCAGAAGAAACACATATTCATGCTTGTAACAGTCTGAAAAGCACAAAAACACCTTCATTTTTCAAGTACGAGCTTTCCCTGAGGAGTTAGACCAAAGTGCATCTTAGAATTGGCAGTAGGGCTCAATTCATCCAGAAAACGTAACTTTTGACACAGAGCTCAGATTTGCAGAAGAAACACATATTCATGCTTGTAACAGTCTGAAAAGCACAAAAACACCTTCATTTTTCAAGTACGAGCTTTCCCTGAAAAGTTAGACCAAAGTGCATCTCTGAATTGGCAGTAGGGCGCAATTCAACCAGAAAACGTAACTTTTGAAACAGAGCTCAGATTTGCAGAAGTAACACATATTCATGCTCCTCACGGTCTGAAAAGATCAAAAACGCCTTCGAGTTTCAAGTACGAGTTTTCCCTGAGAATTTGGAGCAAAGTGCATCTCAGAATTGGCAGTCGGGCTCATTTCAGCCAGAAAACGTAACTTTTGACACAGAGCTCAGATTTGCAGAAGAAACACATATTCATGCTCCTCACAGTCTGAAAAGCACAAAAACGCCTTCAAGTTTCAAGTACGAGCTTTCCCTGAGGAGTTAGACCAAAGTGCATCTTAGAATTGGCAGTAGGGCTCAATTCATCCAGAAAACGTAACTTTTGACACAGAGCTCAGATTTGCAGAAGAAACACATATTCATGCTTGTCACAGTCTGAAAAGCACAAAAACACCTTCATTTTTCAAGTACGAGCTTTCCCTGAAAAGTTAGAGCAAAGTGCATCTCTGAATTGGCAGTAGGGCTCATTTCAGCCAGAAAACGTAACTTTTGAAACAGAGCTCAGATTTGCAGAAGAAACACATATTCATGCTCGTCACAGTCTGAAAAGATCAAAAACGCCTTCAAGTTTCAAGTACGAGCTTTCCCTGAGAAGTTAGAGCAAAGTGCATCTCAGAATTGGCAGTAGGGCTCAATTCAGCCAGAAAACGTAACTTTTGACACAGAGCTCAGATTTGCAGAAGAAAAACATATTCATGCTCCTCACAGTCTGAAAAGCACGAAAACGCCTTCAATTTTCAAGTACGAGCTTTCCCTGAGAAGTTAGACCAAAGTGCATCTCAGAATTGGCAGTAGGGCTCATTTCAGCCAGAACACGTAACTTTTTATAGAGAGCTCAGATTTGCAGAAGAAACACATATTCATGTTCCTCATGGTCTGAAAAGCACAAAAACACCTTCAAGTTTCAAGTACGAGCTTTCCCTGAGAAGTTAGAGCAAAGTGCATCTCAGAATTGGCAGTAGGGCTCAATTCATCCAGAAAACGTAACTTTTGACACAGAGCTCAGATTTGCAGAAGAAACACATATTCATGCTTGTAACAGTCTGAAAAGCACAAAAACACCTTCATTTTTCAAGTACGAGCTTTCCCTGAGGAGTTAGACCAAAGTGCATCTTAGAATTGGCAGTAGGGCTCAATTCATCCAGAAAACGTAACTTTTGACACAGAGCTCAGATTTGCAGAAGAAACACATATTCATGCTTGTAACAGTCTGAAAAGCACAAAAACACCTTCATTTTTCAAGTACGAGCTTTCCCTGAAAAGTTAGACCAAAGTGCATCTCTGAATTGGCAGTAGGGCGCAATTCAACCAGAAAACGTAACTTTTGAAACAGAGCTCAGATTTGCAGAAGTAACACATATTCATGCTCCTCACGGTCTGAAAAGATCAAAAACGCCTTCGAGTTTCAAGTACGAGTTTTCCCTGAGAATTTGGAGCAAAGTGCATCTCAGAATTGGCAGTCGGGCTCATTTCAGCCAGAAAACGTAACTTTTGAAACAGAGGTCAGATTTGCAGAAGAAACACATATTCATGCTCGTCACAGTCTGAAAAGATCAAAAACGCCTTCAAGTTTCAAGTACGAGCTTTCCCTGAGAAGTTAGAGCAAAGTGCATCTCTGAGTTGGCAGTAGGGCGCAATTCAACCAGAAAACGTAACTTTTGACACAGAGCTCAGATTTGCAGAAGAAACACATATTCATGCTCCTCACAGTCTGAAAAGCACAAAAACGCCTTCAAGTTTCAAGTACGAGCTTTCCCTGAGGAGTTAGACCAAAGTGCATCTTAGAATTGGCAGTAGGGCTCAATTCATCCAGAAAACGTAACTTTTGACACAGAGCTCAGATTTGCAGAAGAAACACATATTCATGCTTGTCACAGTCTGAAAAGCACAAAAACACCTTCATTTTTCAAGTACGAGCTTTCCCTGAAAAGTTAGAGCAAAGTGCATCTCTGAATTGGCAGTAGGGCTCATTTCAGCCAGAAAACGTAACTTTTGAAACAGAGCTCAGATTTGCAGAAGAAACACATATTCATGCTCGTCACAGTCTGAAAAGATCAAAAACGCCTTCAAGTTTCAAGTACGAGCTTTCCCTGAGAAGTTAGAGCAAAGTGCATCTCAGAATTGGCAGTAGGGCTCAATTCAGCCAGAAAACGTAACTTTTGACACAGAGCTCAGATTTGCAGAAGAAAAACATATTCATGCTCCTCACAGTCTGAAAAGCACGAAAACGCCTTCAATTTTCAAGTACGAGCTTTCCCTGAGAAGTTAGACCAAAGTGCATCTCAGAATTGGCAGTAGGGCTCATTTCAGCCAGAACACGTAACTTTTTATAGAGAGCTCAGATTTGCAGAAGAAACACATATTCATGCTCCTCACGGTCTGAAAAGCACAAAACGCCTTCAATTTTCATGTACGAGCTTTCCCTGAGAAGTTAGACCAAAGTGCATCTTAGAATTGGCAGTAGGGCTCAATTCATCCAGAAAACGTAACTTTTGACACAGAGCTCAGATTTGCAGAAGAAACACATATTCATGCTCCTCACGGTCTGAAAAGCACAAAAACGCCTTCAATTTTCAAGTACGAGCTTTCCCTGAGAAGTTAGACCAAAGTGCATCTCAGAATTGGCAGTAGGGCTCATTTCAGCCAGAACACGTAACTTTTTATAGAGAGCTCAGATTTGCAGAAGAAACACATATTCATGTTCCTCATGGTCTGAAAAGCACAAAAACACCTTCAAGTTTCAAGTACGAGATTTCCCTGAGGAGTTAGACCAAAGTGCATCTTAGAATTGGCAGTAGGGCTCAATTCATCCAGAAAAGATAACTTTTGACATATTCAGATTTGCAGAAGAAACACATATTCATGCTCCTCACGGTCTGAAAAGCACAAAACGCCTTCAATTTTCATGTACGAGCTTTCCCTGAGAAGTTAGACCAAAGTGCATCTTAGAATTGGCAGTAGGGCTCAATTCATCCAGAAAACGTAACTTTTGACACAGAGCTCAGATTTGCAGAAGAAACACATATTCATGCTCCTCACGGTCTGAAAAGCACAAAAACGCCTTCAATTTTCAAGTACGAGCTTTCCCTGAGAAGTTAGACCAAAGTGCATCTCAGAATTGGCAGTCGGGCTCATTTCAGCCAGAAAACGTAACTTTTGAAACAGAGCTCAGATTTGCAGAAGAAACACATATTCATGCTCGTCACAGTCTGAAAAGCACAAAAACTCCTTCAATTTTTAAGTACGAGCTTTCCCTGAGAAGTTAGACCAAAGTGCATCTCAGAACTGGAAGAAGGGCTCATTTCAGCCAGAAAACGTAATTTTTGTCACAGAGCTCAGATTTGCAGAAGAAACACATATTCATGCTCCTCACAGTCTGAAAAGTACAAAAACGCCTTCAATTTTCATGTACAAGCTTTCCCTGAGAAGTTAGACCAAAGTGCATCTCAGAATTGGCAGTAGGGCTCAATTCAGCCAGAAAACGTAACTTTTGACACAGAGCTCAGATTTGCAGAAGAAAAACATATTCATGCTCCTCACAGTCTGAAAAGCACGAAAACGCCTTCAATTTTCAAGTACAAGCTTTCCCTGAGAAGTTAGACCAAAGTGCATCTCAGAATTGGCAGTAGGGCTCATTTCAGCCAGAACACGTAACTTTTTATAGAGAGCTCAGATTTGCAGAAGAAACACATATTCATGTTCCTCATGGTCTGAAAAGCACAAAAACACCTTCAAGTTTCAAGTACGAGATTTCCCTGAGGAGTTAGACCAAAGTGCATCTTAGAATTGGCAGTAGGGCTCAATTCATCCAGAAAACGTAACTTTTGACATATTCAGATTTGCAGAAGAAACACATATTCATGCTCCTCACGGTCTGAAAAGCACAAAACGCCTTCAATTTTCATGTACGAGCTTTCCCTGAGAAGTTAGACCAAAGTGCATCTTAGAATTGGCAGTAGGGCTCAATTCATCCAGAAAACGTAACTTTTGACACAGAGCTCAGATTTGCAGAAGAAACACATATTCATGCTCCTCACGGTCTGAAAAGCACAAAAACGCCTTCAATTTTCAAGTACGAGCTTTCCCTGAGAAGTTAGACCAAAGTGCATCTAGGAACTGGCAGTAGGGCTCATTTCAGCCAGAAAACGTAACTTTTGTCACAGAGCTCAGATTTGCAGAAGAAACACATATTCATGCTCCTCACAGTCTGAAAAGCACGAAAACGCCTTCAATTTTCAAGTACGAGCTTTCCCTGAGAAGTTAGACCAAAGTGCATCTCAGAATTGGCAGTAGGGCTCATTTCAGCCAGAACATGTAACTTTTTATAGAGAGCTCAGATTTGCAGAAGAAACACATATTCATGTTCCTCATGGTCTGAAAAGCACAAAAACTCCTTCAAGTTTCAAGTACGAGATTTCCCTGAGGAGTTAGACCAAAGTGCATCTTAGAATTGGCAGTAGGGCTCAATTCATCCAGAAAACGTAACTTTTGACACAGAGCTCAGATTTGCAGAAGAAACACATATTCATGCTCCTCACAGTCTGAAAAGCACAAAAACGCCTTCAATTTTCATGTACGAGCTTTCCCTGAGAAGTTAGACCAAAGTGCATCTCAGAATTGGCAGTAGGGCTCAATTCAGCCAGAAAACGTAACTTTTGACACAGAGCTCAGATTTGCAGAAGAAACACATATTCATGCTCCTCACGGTCTGAAAAGCACAAAAACGCCTTCAATTTTCAAGTACGAGCTTTCCCTGAGAAGTTAGACCAAAGTGCATCTAGGAACTGGCAGTAAGGCTCATTTCAGCCAGAAAACGTAACTTTTGTCACAGAGCTCAGATTTGCAGAAGAAACACATATTCATGCTCCTCACAGTCTGAAAAGCACGAAAACGCCTTCAATTTTCAAGTACGAGCTTTCCCTGAGAAGTTAGACCAAAGTGCATCTCAGAATTGGCAGTAGGGCTCATTTCAGCCAGAACACGTAACTTTTTATAGAGAGCTCAGATTTGCAGAAGAAACACATATTCATGTTCCTCATGGTCTGAAAAGCACAAAAACTCCTTCAAGTTTCAAGTACGAGATTTCCCTGAGGAGTTAGACCAAAGTGCATCTTAGAATTGGCAGTAGGGCTCAATTCATCCAGAAAACGTAACTTTTGACACAGAGCTCAGATTTGCAGAAGAAACACATATTCATGCTCCTCACAGTCTGAAAAGCACAAAAACGCCTTCAATTTTCATGTACGAGCTTTCCCTGAGAAGTTAGACCAATGTGCATCTCAGAATTGGCAGTAGGGCTCAATTCAGCCAGAAAACGTAACTTTTGACACAGAGCTCAGATTTGCAGAAGAAAAACATATTCATGCTCCTCACAGTCTGAAAAGCACGAAAACGCCTTCAATTTTCAAGTACGAGCTTTCCCTGAGAAGTTAGACCAAAGTGCATCTCAGAATTGGCAGTAGGGCTCATTTCAGCCAGAACACGTAACTTTTTATAGAGAGCTCAGATTTGCAGAAGAAACACATATTCATGTTCCTCATGGTCTGAAAAGCACAAAAACACCTTCAAGTTTCAAGTACGAGATTTCCCTGAGGAGTTAGACCAAAGTGCATCTTAGAATTGGCAGTAGGGCTCAATTCATCCAGAAAAGATAACTTTTGACATATTCAGATTTGCAGAAGAAACACATATTCATGCTCCTCACGGTCTGAAAAGCACAAAACGCCTTCAATTTTCATGTACGAGCTTTCCCTGAGAAGTTAGACCAAAGTGCATCTTAGAATTGGCAGTAGGGCTCAATTCATCCAGAAAACGTAACTTTTGACACAGAGCTCAGATTTGCAGAAGAAACACATATTCATGCTCCTCACGGTCTGAAAAGCACAAAAACGCCTTCAATTTTCAAGTACGAGCTTTCCCTGAGAAGTTAGACCAAAGTGCATCTCAGAACTGGCAGTAGGGCTCATTTCAGCCAGAAAACGTAACTTTTGTCACAGAGCTCAGATTTGCAGAAGAAACACATATTCATGCTCCTCACGGTCTGAAAAGCACAAAAACGCCTTCAATTTTCAAGTACGAGCTTTCCCTGAGAAGTTCGACCAAAGTGCATCTCAGAATTGGCAGTAGGGCTCATTTCAGCCAGAACACGTAACTTTTTATAGAGAGCTCAGATTTGCAGAAGAAACACATATTCTTGTTCCTCATGGTCTGAAAAGCACAAAAACTCCTTCAAGTTTCAAGTACGAGATTTCCCTGAGGAGTTAGACCAAAGTGCATCTTAGAATTGGCAGTAGGGCTCAATTCATCCAGAAAACATAACTTTTGACACAGAGCTCAGATTTGCAGAAGAAACACATATTCATGCTCCTCACAGTCTGAAAAGCACAAAAACGCCTTCAATTTTCATGTACGAGCTTTCCCTGAGAAGTTAGACCAAAGTGCATGTCAGAATTGGCAGTAGGGCTCAATTCAGCCAGAAAACGTAACTTTTGACACAGAGCTCAGATTTGCAGAAGAAACACATATTCATGCTCCTCACGGTCTGAAAAGCACAAAACGCCTTCAATTTTCAAGTACGAGCTTTCCCTGAGAAGTTCGACCAAAGTGCATCTCAGAATTGGCAGTAGGGCTCATTTCAGCCAGAACACGTAACTTTTTATAGAGAGCTCAGATTTGCAGAAGAAACACATATTCTTGTTCCTCATGGTCTGAAAAGCACAAAAACGCCTTCAATTTTCATGTACGAGCTTTCCCTGAGAAGTTAGACCAAAGTGCATCTCAGAATTGGCAGTAGGGCTCAATTCAGCCAGAAAACGTAACTTTTGACACAGAGCTCAGATTTGCAGAAGAAAAACATATTCATGCTCCTCACAGTCTGAAAAGCACGAAAACGCCTTCAATTTTCAAGTACGAGCTTTCCCTGAGAAGTTAGACCAAAGTGCATCTCAGAATTGGCAGTAGGGCTCATTTCAGCCAGAACACGTAACTTTTTATAGAGAGCTCAGATTTGCAGAAGAAACACATATTCATGTTCCTCATGGTCTGAAAAGCACAAAAACACCTTCAAGTTTCAAGTACGAGATTTCCCTGAGGAGTTAGACCAAAGTGCATCTTAGAATTGGCAGTAGGGCTCAATTCATCCAGAAAAGATAACTTTTGACATATTCAGATTTGCAGAAGAAACACATATTCATGCTCCTCACGGTCTGAAAAGCACAAAACGCCTTCAATTTTCATGTACGAGCTTTCCCTGAGAAGTTAGACCAAAGTGCATCTTAGAATTGGCAGTAGGGCTCAATTCATCCAGAAAACGTAACTTTTGACACAGAGCTCAGATTTGCAGAAGAAACACATATTCATGCTCCTCACGGTCTGAAAAGCACAAAAACGCCTTCAATTTTCAAGTACGAGCTTTCCCTGAGAAGTTAGACCAAAGTGCATCTCAGAATTGGCAGTCGGGCTCATTTCAGCCAGAAAACGTAACTTTCTGAAACAGAGCTCAGATTTGCAGAAGAAACACATATTCATGCTCGTCACAGTCTGAAAAGCACGAAAACTCCTTCAATTTTTAAGTACGAGCTTTCCCTGAGAAGTTAGACCAAAGTGCATCTCAGAACTGGAAGAAGGGCTCATTTCAGCCAGAAAACGTAACTTTTGTCACAGAGCTCAGATTTGCAGAAGAAACACATATTCATGCTCCTCACAGTCTGAAAAGCACAAAAACGCCTTGAATTTTCATGTACAAGCTTTCCCTGAGAAGTTAGACCAAAGTGCATCTCAGAATTGGCAGTAGGGCTCAATTCAGCCAGAAAACGTAACTTTTGACACAGAGCTCAGATTTGCAGAAGAAAAACATATTCATGCTCCTCACGGTCTGAAAAGCACAAAAACGCCTTCAATTTTCAAGTACGAGCTTTCCCTGAGAAGTTCGACCAAAGTGCATCTCAGAATTGGCAGTAGGGCTCATTTCAGCCAGAACACGTAACTTTTTATAGAGAGCTCAGATTTGCAGAAGAAACACATATTCTTGTTCCTCATGGTCTGAAAAGCACAAAAACTCCTTCAAGTTTCAAGTACGAGATTTCCATGAGGAGTTAGACCAAAGTGCATCTTAGAATTGGCAGTAGGGCTCAATTCATCCAGAAAACATAACTTTTGACACAGAGCTCAGATTTGCAGAAGAAACACATATTCATGCTCCTCACAGTCTGAAAAGCACAAAAACGCCTTCAATTTTCATGTACGAGCTTTCCCTGAGAAGTTAGACCAAAGTGCATCTCAGAATTGGCAGTAGGGCTCAATTCAGCCAGAAAACGTAACTTTTGACATATTCAGATTTGCAGAAGAAACACATATTCATGCTCCTCACGGTCTGAAAAGCACAAAACGCCTTCAATTTTCATGTACGAGCTTTCCCTGAGAAGTAAGACCAAAGTGCATCTTAGAATTGGCAGTAGGGCTCAATTCATCCAGAAAACGTAACTTTTGACACAGAGCTCAGATTTGCAGAAGAAACACATATTCATGCTCCTCACGGTCTGAAAAGCACAAAAACGCCTTCAATTTTCAAGTACGAGCTTTCCCTGAGAAGTTAGACCAAAGTGCATCTAGGAACTGGCAGTAGGGCTCATTTCAGCCAGAAAACGTAACTTTTGTCACAGAGCTCAGATTTGCAGAAGAAACACATATTCATGCTCCTCACGGTCTGAAAAGCACGAAAACGCCTTCAATTTTCAAGTACGAGCTTTCCCTGAGAAGTTAGACCAAAGTGCATCTCAGAATTGGCAGTAGGGCTCATTTCAGCCAGAACACGTAACTTTTGACACAGAGCTCAGATTTGCAGAAGAAACACATATTCATGCTCCTTACGGTCTGAAAAGCACAAAAACGTCTTCAATTTTCAAGTACGAGCTTTCCCTGAGAAGTTAGACCAAAGTGCATCTCAGAACTGGCAGTAGGGCTCATTTCAGCCAGAAAACGTAACTTTTGTCACAGAGCTCAGATTTGCAGAAGAAACACATATTCATGCTCCTCACGTTCTGAAAAGCACAAAAACGCCTTCAATTTTCAAGTACGAGCTTTCCCTGAGAAGTTCGACCAAAGTGCATCTCAGAATTGGCAGTAGGGCTCATTTCAGCCAGAACACGTAACTTTTGTCACAGAGCTCAGATTTGCAGAAGAAACACATATTCATGTTCCTCATGGTCTGAAAAGCACAAAACCTCCTTCAAGTTTCAAGTACGAGATTTCCCTGAGGAGTTAGACCAAAGTGCATCTTAGAATTGGCAGTAGGGCTCAATTCATCCAGAAAACATAACTTTTGACACAGAGCTCAGATTTGCAGAAGAAACACATATTCATGCTCCTCACAGTCTGAAAAGCACAAAAACGCCTTCAATTTTCATGTACGAGCTTTCCCTGAGAAGTTAGACCAAAGTGCATCTCAGAATTGGCAGTAGGGCTCAATTCAGCCAGAAAACGTAACTTTTGACACAGAGCTCAGATTTGCAGAAGAAACACATATTCATGCTCCTCACAGTCTGAAAAGCACAAAAACGCCTTCAATTTTCATGTACGAGCTTTCCCTGAGAAGTTAGACCAAAGTGCATCTCAGAATTGGCAGTAGGGCTCAATTCAGCCAGAAAACGTAACTTTTGACACAGAGCTCAGATTTGCAGAAGAAAAACATATTCATGCTCCTCACAGTCTGAAAAGCACGAAAACGCCTTCAATTTTCAAGTACGAGCTTTCCCTGAGAAGTTAGACCAAAGTGCATCTCAGAATTGGCAGTAGGGCTCATTTCAGCCAGAACACGTAACTTTTTATAGAGAGCTCAGATTTGCAGAAGAAACACATATTCATGTTCCTCATGGTCTGAAAAGCACAAAAACACCTTCAAGTTTCAAGTACGAGATTTCCCTGAGGAGTTAGACCAAAGTGCATCTTAGAATTGGCAGTAGGGCTCAATTCATCCAGAAAAGATAACTTTTGACATATTCAGATTTGCAGAAGAAACACATATTCATGCTCCTCACGGTCTGAAAAGCACAAAACGCCTTCAATTTTCATGTACGAGCTTTCCCTGAGAAGTTAGACCAAAGTGCATCTCTGAATTGGCAGTAGGGCTCAATTCAGCCAGAAAACGTAACTTTTGACATATTCAGATTTGCAGAAGAAACACATATTCATGCTCCTCACGGTCTGAAAAGCACAAAACGCCTTCAATTTTCATGTACGAGCTTTCCCTGAGAAGTTAGACCAAAGTGCATCTTAGAATTGGCAGTAGGGCTCAATTCATCCAGAAAACGTAACTTTTGACACAGAGCTCAGATTTGCAGAAGAAACACATATTCATGCTCCTCACGGTCTGAAAAGCACAAAAACGACTTCAATTTTCAAGTACGAGCTTTCCCTGAGAAGTTAGACCAAAGTGCATCTAGGAACTGGCAGTAGGGCTCATTTCAGCCAGAAAACGTAACTTTTGTCACAGAGCTCAGATTTGCAGAAGAAACACATATTCATGCTCCTCACAGTCTGAAAAGCACGAAAACGCCTTCAATTTTCAAGTACGAGCTTTCCCTGAGAAGTTAGACCAAAGTGCATCTCAGAATTGGCAGTAGGGCTCATTTCAGCCAGAACACGTAACTTTTGACACAGAGCTCAGATTTGCAGAAGAAACACATATTCATGCTCCTCACGGTCTGAAAAGCACAAAAACGCCTTCAATTTTCAAGTACGAGCTTTCCCTGAGAAGTTAGACCAAAGTGCATCTCAGAACTGGCAGTAGGGCTCATTTCAGCCAGAAAACGTAACTTTTGTCACAGAGCTCAGATTTGCAGAAGAAACACATATTCATGCTCCTCACGTTCTGAAAAGCACAAAAACGCCTTCAATTTTCAAGTACGAGCTTTCCCTGAGAAGTTCGACCAAAGTGCATCTCAGAATTGGCAGTAGGGCTCATTTCAGCCAGAACACGTAACTTTTGTCACAGAGCTCAGATTTGCAGAAGAAACACATATTCATGTTCCTCATGGTCTGAAAAGCACAAAAACTCCTTCAAGTTTCAAGTACGAGATTTCCCTGAGGAGTTAGACCAAAGTGCATCTTAGAATTGGCAGTAGGGCTCAATTCATCCAGAAAACATAACTTTTGACACAGAGCTCAGATTTGCAGAAGAAACACATATTCATGCTCCTCACAGTCTGAAAAGCACAAAAACGCCTTCAATTTTCATGTACGAGCTTTCCCTGAGAAGTTAGACCAAAGTGCATCTCAGAATTGGCAGTAGGGCTCAATTCAGCCAGAAAACGTAACTTTTGACACAGAGCTCAGATTTGCAGAAGAAACACATATTCATGCTCCTCACAGTCTGAAAAGCACAAAAACGCCTTCAATTTTCATGTACGAGCTTTCCCTGAGAAGTTAGACCAAAGTGCATCTCAGAATTGGCAGTAGGGCTCAATTCAGCCAGAAAACGTAACTTTTGACACAGAGCTCAGATTTGCAGAAGAAAAACATATTCATGCTCCTCACAGTCTGAAAAGCACGAAAACGCCTTCAATTTTCAAGTACGAGCTTTCCCTGAGAAGTTAGACCAAAGTGCATCTCAGAATTGGCAGTAGGGCTCATTTCAGCCAGAACACGTAACTTTTTATAGAGAGCTCAGATTTGCAGAAGAAACACATATTCATGTTCCTCATGGTCTGAAAAGCACAAAAACACCTTCAAGTTTCAAGTACGAGATTTCCCTGAGGAGTTAGACCAAAGTGCATCTTAGAATTGGCAGTAGGGCTCAATTCATCCAGAAAAGATAACTTTTGACATATTCAGATTTGCAGAAGAAACACATATTCATGCTCCTCACGGTCTGAAAAGCACAAAACGCCTTCAATTTTCATGTACGAGCTTTCCCTGAGAAGTTAGACCAAAGTGCATCTTAGAATTGGCAGTAGGGCTCAATTCATCCAGAAAACGTAACTTTTGACACAGAGCTCAGATTTGCAGAAGAAACACATATTCATGCTCCTCACGGTCTGAAAAGCACAAAAACGCCTTCAATTTTCAAGTACGAGCTTTCCCTGAGAAGTTAGACCAAAGTGCATCTCAGAATTGGCAGTCGGGCTCATTTCAGCCAGAAAACGTAACTTTTGAAACAGAGCTCAGATTTGCAGAAGAAACACATATTCATGCTCGTCACAGTCTGAAAAGCACAAAAACTCCTTCAATTTTTAAGTACGAGCTTTCCCTGAGAAGTTAGACCAAAGTGCATCTCAGAACTGGAAGAAGGGCTCATTTCAGCCAGAAAACGTAACTTTTGTCACAGAGCTCAGATTTGCAGAAGAAACACATATTCATGCTCCTCACAGTCTGAAAAGCAAAAAAACGCCTTCAATTTTCATGTACAAGCTTTCCCTGAGAAGTTAGACCAAAGTGCATCTCAGAATTGGCAGTAGGGCTCAATTCAGCCAGAAAACGTAACTTTTGACACAGAGCTCAGATTTGCAGAAGAAAAACATATTCATGCTCCTCACAGTCTGAAAAGCACGAAAACGCCTTCAATTTTCAAGTACAAGCTTTCCCTGAGAAGTTAGACCAAAGTGCATCTCAGAATTGGCAGTAGGGCTCATTTCAGCCAGAACACGTAACTTTTTATAGAGAGCTCAGATTTGCAGAAGAAACACATATTCATGTTCCTCATGGTCTGAAAAGCACAAAAACACCTTCAAGTTTCAAGTACGAGATTTCCCTGAGGAGTTAGACCAAAGTGCATCTTAGAATTGGCAGTAGGGCTCAATTCATCCAGAAAACGTAACTTTTGACATATTCAGATTTGCAGAAGAAACACATATTCATGCTCCTCACGGTCTGAAAAGCACAAAACGCCTTCAATTTTCATGTACGAGCTTTCCCTGAGAAGTTAGACGAAAGTGCATCTTAGAATTGGCAGTAGGGCTCAATTCATCCAGAAAACGTAACTTTTGACACAGAGCTCAGATTTGCAGAAGAAACACATATTCATGCTCCTCACGGTCTGAAAAGCACAAAAACGCCTTCAATTTTCAAGTACGAGCTTTCCCTGAGAAGTTAGACCAAAGTTCATCTCAGAATTGGAAGTAGGGCTCATTTCAGCCAGAACACGTAACTTTTTATAGAGAGCTCAGATTTGCAGAAGAAACACATATTCATGTTCCTCATGGTCTGAAAAGCACAAAAACACCTTCAAGTTTCAAGTACGAGATTTCCCTGAGGAGTTAGACCAAAGTGCATCTTAGAATTGGCAGTAGGGCTCAATTCATCCAGAAAAGATAACTTTTGACATATTCAGATTTGCAGAAGAAACACATATTCATGCTCCTCACGGTCTGAAAAGCACAAAACGCCTTCAATTTTCATGTACGAGCTTTCCCTGAGAAGTTAGACCAAAGTGCATCTTAGAATTGGCAGTAGGGCTCAATTCATCCAGAAAACGTAACTTTTGACACAGAGCTCAGATTTGCAGAAGAAACACATATTCATGCTCCTCACGGTCTGAAAAGCACAAAAACGCCTTCAATTTTCAAGTACGAGCTTTCCCTGAGAAGTTAGACCAAAGTGCATCTTAGAATTGGCAGTAGGGCTCAATTCATCCAGAAAACGTAACTTTTGACACAGAGCTCAGATTTGCAGAAGAAACACATATTCATGCTCCTCACGGTCTGAAAAGCACAAAACGCCTTCAATTTTCATGTACGAGCTTTCCCTGAGAAGTTAGACCAAAGTGCATCTTAGAATTGGCAGTAGGGCTCAATTCATCCAGAAAACGTAACTTTTGAAACAGAGCTCAGATTTGCAGAAGAAACACATATTCATGCTCGTCACAGTCTGAAAAGCACAAAAACTCCTTCAATTTTTAAGTACGAGCTTTCCCTGAGAAGTTAGACCAAAGTGCATCTCAGAACTGGAAGAAGGGCTCATTTCAGCCAGAAAACGTAACTTTTGTCACAGAGCTCAGATTTGCAGAAGAAACACATATTCATGCTCCTCACAGTCTGAAAAGCACAAAAACGCCTTCAATTTTCATGTACAAGCTTTCCCTGAGAAGTTAGACCAAAGTGCATCTCAGAATTGGCAGTAGGGCTCAATTCAGCCAGAAAACGTAACTTTTGACACAGAGCTCAGATTTGCAGAAGAAAAACATATTCATGCTCCTCACAGTCTGAAAAGCACGAAAACGCCTTCAATTTTCAAGTACAAGCTTTCCCTGAGAAGTTAGACCAAAGTGCATCTCAGAATTGGCAGTAGGGCTCATTTCAGCCAGAACACGTAACTTTTTATAGAGAGCTCAGATTTGCAGAAGAAACACATATTCATGTTCCTCATGGTCTGAAAAGCACAAAAACACCTTCAAGTTTCAAGTACGAGATTTCCCTGAGGAGTTAGACCAAAGTGCATCTTAGAATTGGCAGTAGGGCTCAATTCATCCAGAAAACGTAACTTTTGACATATTCAGATTTGCAGAAGAAACACATATTCATGCTCCTCACGGTCTGAAAAGCACAAAACGCCTTCAATTTTCATGTACGAGCTTTCCCTGAGAAGTTAGACCAAAGTGCATCTTAGAATTGGCAGTAGGGCTCAATTCATCCAGAAAACGTAACTTTTGACACAGAGCTCAGATTTGCAGAAGAAACACATATTCATGCTCCTCACGGTCTGAAAAGCACAAAAACGCCTTCAATTTTCAAGTACGAGCTTTCCCTGAGAAGTTAGACCAAAGTGCATCTAGGAACTGGCAGTAGGGCTCATTTCAGCCAGAAAACGTAACTTTTGTCACAGAGCTCAGATTTGCAGAAGAAACACATATTCATGCTCCTCACAGTCTGAAAAGCACAAAAACGCCTTCAATTTTCAAGTACGAGCTTTCCCTGAGAAGTTAGACCAAAGTGCATCTCAGAATTGGCAGTAGGGCTCATTTCAGCCAGAACATGTAACTTTTTATAGAGAGCTCAGATTTGCAGAAGAAACACATATTCATGTTCCTCATGGTCTGAAAAGCACAAAAACTCCGTCAAGTTTCAAGTACGAGATTTCCCTGAGGAGTTAGACCAAAGTGCATCTTAGAATTGGCAGTAGGGCTCAATTCATCCAGAAAACGTAACTTTTGACACAGAGCTCAGATTTGCAGAAGAAACACATATTCATGCTCCTCACAGTCTGAAAAGCACAAAAACGCCTTCAATTTTCATGTACGAGCTTTCCCTGAGAAGTTAGACCAAAGTGCATCTCAGAATTGGCAGTAGGGCTCAATTCAGCCAGAAAACGTAACTTTTGACACAGAGCTCAGATTTGCAGAAGAAAAACATATTCATGCTCCTCACAGTCTGAAAAGCACGAAAACGCCTTCAATTTTCAAGTACGAGTTTTCCCTGAGAAGTTAGACCAAAGTGCATCTCAGAATTGGCAGTAGGGCTCATTTCAGCCAGAACACGTAACTTTTTATAGAGAGCTCAGATTTGCAGAAGAAACACATATTCATGTTCCTCATGGTCTGAAAAGCACAAAAACACCTTCAAGTTTCAAGTACGAGATTTCCCTGAGGAGTTAGACCAAAGTGCATCTTAGAATTGGCAGTAGGGCTCAATTCATCCAGAAAACGTAACTTTTGACATATTCAGATTTGCAGAAGAAACACATATTCATGCTCCTCACGGTCTGAAAAGCACAAAACGCCTTCAATTTTCATGTACGAGCTTTCCCTGAGAAGTTAGACCAAAGTGCATCTTAGAATTGGCAGTAGGGCTCAATTCATCCAGAAAACGTAACTTTTGACACAGAGCTCAGATTTGCAGAAGAAACACATATTCATGCTCCTCACGGTCTGAAAAGCACAAAAACGCCTTCAATTTTCAAGTACGAGCTTTCCCTGAGAAGTTAGACCAAAGTGCATCTAGGAACTGGCAGTAGGGCTCATTTCAGCCAGAAAACGTAACTTTTGTCACAGAGCTCAGATTTGCAGAAGAAACACATATTCATGCTCCTCACAGTCTGAAAAGCACAAAAACGCCTTCAATTTTCAAGTACGAGCTTTCCCTGAGAAGTTAGACCAAAGTGCATCTCAGAATTGGCAGTAGGGCTCATTTCAGCCAGAACATGTAACTTTTTATAGAGAGCTCAGATTTGCAGAAGAAACACATATTCATGTTCCTCATGGTCTGAAAAGCACAAAAACTCCGTCAAGTTTCAAGTACGAGATTTCCCTGAGGAGTTAGACCAAAGTGCATCTTAGAATTGGCAGTAGGGCTCAATTCATCCAGAAAACGTAACTTTTGACACAGAGCTCAGATTTGCAGAAGAAACACATATTCATGCTCCTCACAGTCTGAAAAGCACAAAAACGCCTTCAATTTTCATGTACGAGCTTTCCCTGAGAAGTTAGACCAAAGTGCATCTCAGAATTGGCAGTAGGGCTCAATTCAGCCAGAAAACGTAACTTTTGACACAGAGCTCAGATTTGCAGAAGAAAAACATATTCATGCTCCTCACAGTCTGAAAAGCACGAAAACGCCTTCAATTTTCAAGTACGAGTTTTCCCTGAGAAGTTAGACCAAAGTGCATCTCAGAATTGGCAGTAGGGCTCATTTCAGCCAGAACACGTAACTTTTTATAGAGAGCTCAGATTTGCAGAAGAAACACATATTCATGTTCCTCATGGTCTGAAAAGCACAAAAACACCTTCAAGTTTCAAGTACGAGATTTCCCTGAGGAGTTAGACCAAAGTGCATCTTAGAATTGGCAGTAGGGCTCAATTCATCCAGAAAAGATGACTTTTGACATATTCAGATTTGCAGAAGAAACACATATTCATGCTCCTCACGGTCTGAAAAGCACAAAACGCCTTCAATTTTCATGTACGAGCTTTCCCTGAGAAGTTAGACCAAAGTGCATCTTAGAATTGGCAGTAGGGCTCAATTCAGCCAGAAAACGTAACTTTTGACACAGAGCTCAGATTTGCAGAAGAAAAACATATTCATGCTTGTAACAGTCTGAAAAGCACAAAAACACCTTCATTTTTCAAGTACGAGCTTTCCCTGAGGAGTTAGACCAAAGTGCATCTTAGAATTGGCAGTAGGGCTCAATTCATCCAGAAAACGTAACTTTTGACACAGAGCTCAGATTTGCAGAAGAAACACATATTCATGCTTGTAACAGTCTGAAAAGCACAAAAACACCTTCATTTTTCAAGTACGAGCTTTCCCTGAGGAGTTAGACCAAAGTGCATCTTAGAATTGGCAGTAGGGCTCAATTCATCCAGAAAACGTAACTTTTGACACAGAGCTCAGATTTGCAGAAGAAACACATATTCATGCTTGTAACAGTCTGAAAAGCACAAAAACACCTTCATTTTTCAAGTACGAGCTTTCCCTGAAAAGTTAGACCAAAGTGCATCTCTGAATTGGCAGTAGGGCGCAATTCAACCAGAAAACGTAACTTTTGAAACAGAGCTCAGATTTGCAGAAGTAACACATATTCATGCTCCTCACGGTCTGAAAAGATCAAAAACGCCTTCGAGTTTCAAGTACGAGTTTTCCCTGAGAATTTGGAGCAAAGTGCATCTCAGAATTGGCAGTCGGGCTCATTTCAGCCAGAAAACGTAACTTTTGAAACAGAGGTCAGATTTGCAGAAGAAACACATATTCATGCTCGTCACAGTCTGAAAAGATCAAAAACGCCTTCAAGTTTCAAGTACGAGCTTTCCCTGAGAAGTTAGAGCAAAGTGCATCTCTGAGTTGGCAGTAGGGCGCAATTCAACCAGAAAACGTAACTTTTGACACAGAGCTCAGATTTGCAGAAGAAACACATATTCATGCTCCTCACAGTCTGAAAAGCACAAAAACGCCTTCAAGTTTCAAGTACGAGCTTTCCCTGAGGAGTTAGACCAAAGTGCATCTTAGAATTGGCAGTAGGGCTCAATTCATCCAGAAAACGTAACTTTTGACACAGAGCTCAGATTTGCAGAAGAAACACATATTCATGCTTGTCACAGTCTGAAAAGCACAAAAACACCTTCATTTTTCAAGTACGAGCTTTCCCTGAAAAGTTAGAGCAAAGTGCATCTCTGAATTGGCAGTAGGGCTCATTTCAGCCAGAAAACGTAACTTTTGAAACAGAGCTCAGATTTGCAGAAGAAACACATATTCATGCTCGTCACAGTCTGAAAAGATCAAAAACGCCTTCAAGTTTCAAGTACGAGCTTTCCCTGAGAAGTTAGAGCAAAGTGCATCTCAGAATTGGCAGTAGGGCTCAATTCAGCCAGAAAACGTAACTTTTGACACAGAGCTCAGATTTGCAGAAGAAAAACATATTCATGCTCCTCACAGTCTGAAAAGCACGAAAACGCCTTCAATTTTCAAGTACGAGCTTTCCCTGAGAAGTTAGACCAAAGTGCATCTCAGAATTGGCAGTAGGGCTCATTTCAGCCAGAACACGTAACTTTTTATAGAGAGCTCAGATTTGCAGAAGAAACACATATTCATGTTCCTCATGGTCTGAAAAGCACAAAAACACCTTCAAGTTTCAAGTACGAGCTTTCCCTGAGAAGTTAGAGCAAAGTGCATCTCAGAATTGGCAGTAGGGCTCAATTCATCCAGAAAACGTAACTTTTGACACAGAGCTCAGATTTGCAGAAGAAACACATATTCATGCTTGTAACAGTCTGAAAAGCACAAAAACACCTTCATTTTTCAAGTACGAGCTTTCCCTGAGGAGTTAGACCAAAGTGCATCTTAGAATTGGCAGTAGGGCTCAATTCATCCAGAAAACGTAACTTTTGACACAGAGCTCAGATTTGCAGAAGAAACACATATTCATGCTTGTAACAGTCTGAAAAGCACAAAAACACCTTCATTTTTCAAGTACGAGCTTTCCCTGAAAAGTTAGACCAAAGTGCATCTCTGAATTGGCAGTAGGGCGCAATTCAACCAGAAAACGTAACTTTTGAAACAGAGCTCAGATTTGCAGAAGTAACACATATTCATGCTCCTCACGGTCTGAAAAGATCAAAAACGCCTTCGAGTTTCAAGTACGAGTTTTCCCTGAGAATTTGGAGCAAAGTGCATCTCAGAATTGGCAGTCGGGCTCATTTCAGCCAGAAAACGTAACTTTTGAAACAGAGGTCAGATTTGCAGAAGAAACACATATTCATGCTCGTCACAGTCTGAAAAGATCAAAAACGCCTTCAAGTTTCAAGTACGAGCTTTCCCTGAGAAGTTAGAGCAAAGTGCATCTCTGAGTTGGCAGTAGGGCGCAATTCAACCAGAAAACGTAACTTTTGACACAGAGCTCAGATTTGCAGAAGAAACACATATTCATGCTCCTCACAGTCTGAAAAGCACAAAAACGCCTTCAAGTTTCAAGTACGAGCTTTCCCTGAGGAGTTAGACCAAAGTGCATCTTAGAATTGGCAGTAGGGCTCAATTCATCCAGAAAACGTAACTTTTGACACAGAGCTCAGATTTGCAGAAGAAACACATATTCATGCTTGTCACAGTCTGAAAAGCACAAAAACACCTTCATTTTTCAAGTACGAGCTTTCCCTGAAAAGTTAGAGCAAAGTGCATCTCTGAATTGGCAGTAGGGCTCATTTCAGCCAGAAAACGTAACTTTTGAAACAGAGCTCAGATTTGCAGAAGAAACACATATTCATGCTCGTCACAGTCTGAAAAGATCAAAAACGCCTTCAAGTTTCAAGTACGAGCTTTCCCTGAGAAGTTAGAGCAAAGTGCATCTCAGAATTGGCAGTAGGGCTCAATTCAGCCAGAAAACGTAACTTTTGACACAGAGCTCAGATTTGCAGAAGAAAAACATATTCATGCTCCTCACAGTCTGAAAAGCACGAAAACGCCTTCAATTTTCAAGTACGAGCTTTCCCTGAGAAGTTAGACCAAAGTGCATCTCAGAATTGGCAGTAGGGCTCATTTCAGCCAGAACACGTAACTTTTTATAGAGAGCTCAGATTTGCAGAAGAAACACATATTCATGTTCCTCATGGTCTGAAAAGCACAAAAACACCTTCAAGTTTCAAGTACGAGCTTTCCCTGAGAAGTTAGAGCAAAGTGCATCTCAGAATTGGCAGTAGGGCTCAATTCATCCAGAAAACGTAACTTTTGACACAGAGCTCAGATTTGCAGAAGAAACACATATTCATGCTTGTAACAGTCTGAAAAGCACAAAAACACCTTCATTTTTCAAGTACGAGCTTTCCCTGAGGAGTTAGACCAAAGTGCATCTTAGAATTGGCAGTAGGGCTCAATTCATCCAGAAAACGTAACTTTTGACACAGAGCTCAGATTTGCAGAAGAAACACATATTCATGCTTGTAACAGTCTGAAAAGCACAAAAACACCTTCATTTTTCAAGTACGAGCTTTCCCTGAAAAGTTAGACCAAAGTGCATCTCTGAATTGGCAGTAGGGCGCAATTCAACCAGAAAACGTAACTTTTGAAACAGAGCTCAGATTTGCAGAAGTAACACATATTCATGCTCCTCACGGTCTGAAAAGATCAAAAACGCCTTCGAGTTTCAAGTACGAGTTTTCCCTGAGAATTTGGAGCAAAGTGCATCTCAGAATTGGCAGTCGGGCTCATTTCAGCCAGAAAACGTAACTTTTGAAACAGAGGTCAGATTTGCAGAAGAAACACATATTCATGCTCGTCACAGTCTGAAAAGATCAAAAACGCCTTCAAGTTTCAAGTACGAGCTTTCCCTGAGAAGTTAGAGCAAAGTGCATCTCTGAGTTGGCAGTAGGGCGCAATTCAACCAGAAAACGTAACTTTTGACACAGAGCTCAGATTTGCAGAAGAAACACATATTCATGCTCCTCACAGTCTGAAAAGCACAAAAACGCCTTCAAGTTTCAAGTACGAGCTTTCCCTGAGGAGTTAGACCAAAGTGCATCTTAGAATTGGCAGTAGGGCTCAATTCATCCAGAAAACGTAACTTTTGACACAGAGCTCAGATTTGCAGAAGAAACACATATTCATGCTTGTCACAGTCTGAAAAGCACAAAAACACCTTCATTTTTCAAGTACGAGCTTTCCCTGAAAAGTTAGAGCAAAGTGCATCTCTGAATTGGCAGTAGGGCTCATTTCAGCCAGAAAACGTAACTTTTGAAACAGAGCTCAGATTTGCAGAAGAAACACATATTCATGCTCGTCACAGTCTGAAAAGATCAAAAACGCCTTCAAGTTTCAAGTACGAGCTTTCCCTGAGAAGTTAGAGCAAAGTGCATCTCAGAATTGGCAGTAGGGCTCAATTCAGCCAGAAAACGTAACTTTTGACACAGAGCTCAGATTTGCAGAAGAAAAACATATTCATGCTCCTCACAGTCTGAAAAGCACGAAAACGCCTTCAATTTTCAAGTACGAGCTTTCCCTGAGAAGTTAGACCAAAGTGCATCTCAGAATTGGCAGTAGGGCTCATTTCAGCCAGAACACGTAACTTTTTATAGAGAGCTCAGATTTGCAGAAGAAACACATATTCATGTTCCTCATGGTCTGAAAAGCACAAAAACACCTTCAAGTTTCAAGTACGAGCTTTCCCTGAGAAGTTAGAGCAAAGTGCATCTCAGAATTGGCAGTAGGGCTCAATTCATCCAGAAAACGTAACTTTTGACACAGAGCTCAGATTTGCAGAAGAAACACATATTCATGCTTGTAACAGTCTGAAAAGCACAAAAACACCTTCATTTTTCAAGTACGAGCTTTCCCTGAGGAGTTAGACCAAAGTGCATCTTAGAATTGGCAGTAGGGCTCAATTCATCCAGAAAACGTAACTTTTGACACAGAGCTCAGATTTGCAGAAGAAACACATATTCATGCTTGTAACAGTCTGAAAAGCACAAAAACACCTTCATTTTTCAAGTACGAGCTTTCCCTGAAAAGTTAGACCAAAGTGCATCTCTGAATTGGCAGTAGGGCGCAATTCAACCAGAAAACGTAACTTTTGAAACAGAGCTCAGATTTGCAGAAGTAACACATATTCATGCTCCTCACGGTCTGAAAAGATCAAAAACGCCTTCGAGTTTCAAGTACGAGTTTTCCCTGAGAATTTGGAGCAAAGTGCATCTCAGAATTGGCAGTCGGGCTCATTTCAGCCAGAAAACGTAACTTTTGAAACAGAGGTCAGATTTGCAGAAGAAACACATATTCATGCTCGTCACAGTCTGAAAAGATCAAAAACGCCTTCAAGTTTCAAGTACGAGCTTTCCCTGAGAAGTTAGAGCAAAGTGCATCTCTGAGTTGGCAGTAGGGCGCAATTCAACCAGAAAACGTAACTTTTGACACAGAGCTCAGATTTGCAGAAGAAACACATATTCATGCTCCTCACAGTCTGAAAAGCACAAAAACGCCTTCAAGTTTCAAGTACGAGCTTTCCCTGAGGAGTTAGACCAAAGTGCATCTTAGAATTGGCAGTAGGGCTCAATTCATCCAGAAAACGTAACTTTTGACACAGAGCTCAGATTTGCAGAAGAAACACATATTCATGCTTGTCACAGTCTGAAAAGCACAAAAACACCTTCATTTTTCAAGTACGAGCTTTCCCTGAAAAGTTAGAGCAAAGTGCATCTCTGAATTGGCAGTAGGGCTCATTTCAGCCAGAAAACGTAACTTTTGAAACAGAGCTCAGATTTGCAGAAGAAACACATATTCATGTTCCTCATGGTCTGAAAAGCACAAAAACACCTTCAAGTTTCAAGTACGAGCTTTCCCTGAGAAGTTAGAGCAAAGTGCATCTCAGAATTGGCAGTAGGGCTCAATTCATCCAGAAAACGTAACTTTTGACACAGAGCTCAGATTTGCAGAAGAAACACATATTCATGCTTGTAACAGTCTGAAAAGCACAAAAACACCTTCATTTTTCAAGTACGAGCTTTCCCTGAGGAGTTAGACCAAAGTGCATCTTAGAATTGGCAGTAGGGCTCAATTCATCCAGAAAACGTAACTTTTGACACAGAGCTCAGATTTGCAGAAGAAACACATATTCATGCTTGTAACAGTCTGAAAAGCACAAAAACACCTTCATTTTTCAAGTACGAGCTTTCCCTGAAAAGTTAGACCAAAGTGCATCTCTGAATTGGCAGTAGGGCGCAATTCAACCAGAAAACGTAACTTTTGAAACAGAGCTCAGATTTGCAGAAGTAACACATATTCATGCTCCTCACGGTCTGAAAAGATCAAAAACGCCTTCGAGTTTCAAGTACGAGTTTTCCCTGAGAATTTGGAGCAAAGTGCATCTCAGAATTGGCAGTCGGGCTCATTTCAGCCAGAAAACGTAACTTTTGAAACAGAGGTCAGATTTGCAGAAGAAACACATATTCATGCTCGTCACAGTCTGAAAAGATCAAAAACGCCTTCAAGTTTCAAGTACGAGCTTTCCCTGAGAAGTTAGAGCAAAGTGCATCTCTGAGTTGGCAGTAGGGCGCAATTCAACCAGAAAACGTAACTTTTGACACAGAGCTCAGATTTGCAGAAGAAACACATATTCATGCTCCTCACAGTCTGAAAAGCACAAAAACGCCTTCAAGTTTCAAGTACGAGCTTTCCCTGAGGAGTTAGACCAAAGTGCATCTTAGAATTGGCAGTAGGGCTCAATTCATCCAGAAAACGTAACTTTTGACACAGAGCTCAGATTTGCAGAAGAAACACATATTCATGCTTGTAACAGTCTGAAAAGCACAAAAACACCTTCATTTTTCAAGTACGAGCTTTCCCTGAGGAGTTAGACCAAAGTGCATCTTAGAATTGGCAGTAGGGCTCAATTCATCCAGAAAACGTAACTTTTGACACAGAGCTCAGATTTGCAGAAGAAACACATATTCATGCTTGTAACAGTCTGAAAAGCACAAAAACACCTTCATTTTTCAAGTACGAGCTTTCCCTGAAAAGTTAGACCAAAGTGCATCTCTGAATTGGCAGTAGGGCGCAATTCAACCAGAAAACGTAACTTTTGAAACAGAGCTCAGATTTGCAGAAGTAACACATATTCATGCTCCTCACGGTCTGAAAAGATCAAAAACGCCTTCGAGTTTCAAGTACGAGTTTTCCCTGAGAATTTGGAGCAAAGTGCATCTCAGAATTGGCAGTCGGGCTCATTTCAGCCAGAAAACGTAACTTTTGAAACAGAGGTCAGATTTGCAGAAGAAACACATATTCATGCTCGTCACAGTCTGAAAAGATCAAAAACGCCTTCAAGTTTCAAGTACGAGCTTTCCCTGAGAAGTTAGAGCAAAGTGCATCTCTGAGTTGGCAGTAGGGCGCAATTCAACCAGAAAACGTAACTTTTGACACAGAGCTCAGATTTGCAGAAGAAACACATATTCATGCTCCTCACAGTCTGAAAAGCACAAAAACGCCTTCAAGTTTCAAGTACGAGCTTTCCCTGAGGAGTTAGACCAAAGTGCATCTTAGAATTGGCAGTAGGGCTCAATTCATCCAGAAAACGTAACTTTTGACACAGAGCTCAGATTTGCAGAAGAAACACATATTCATGCTTGTCACAGTCTGAAAAGCACAAAAACACCTTCATTTTTCAAGTACGAGCTTTCCCTGAAAAGTTAGAGCAAAGTGCATCTCTGAATTGGCAGTAGGGCTCATTTCAGCCAGAAAACGTAACTTTTGAAACAGAGCTCAGATTTGCAGAAGAAACACATATTCATGCTCGTCACAGTCTGAAAAGATCAAAAACGCCTTCAAGTTTCAAGTACGAGCTTTCCCTGAGAAGTTAGAGCAAAGTGCATCTCAGAATTGGCAGTAGGGCTCAATTCAGCCAGAAAACGTAACTTTTGACACAGAGCTCAGATTTGCAGAAGAAAAACATATTCATGCTCCTCACAGTCTGAAAAGCACGAAAACGCCTTCAATTTTCAAGTACGAGCTTTCCCTGAGAAGTTAGACCAAAGTGCATCTCAGAATTGGCAGTAGGGCTCATTTCAGCCAGAACACGTAACTTTTTATAGAGAGCTCAGATTTGCAGAAGAAACACATATTCATGTTCCTCATGGTCTGAAAAGCACAAAAACACCTTCAAGTTTCAAGTACGAGCTTTCCCTGAGAAGTTAGAGCAAAGTGCATCTCAGAATTGGCAGTAGGGCTCAATTCATCCAGAAAACGTAACTTTTGACACAGAGCTCAGATTTGCAGAAGAAACACATATTCATGCTTGTAACAGTCTGGAAAGCACAAAAACACCTTCATTTTTCAAGTACGAGCTTTCCCTGAGGAGTTAGACCAAAGTGCATCTTAGAATTGGCAGTAGGGCTCAATTCATCCAGAAAACGTAACTTTTGACACAGAGCTCAGATTTGCAGAAGAAACACATATTCATGCTCCTCACAGTCTGAAAAGCACAAAAACGCCTTCAAGTTTCAAGTACGAGCTTTCCCTGAGGAGTTAGACCAAAGTGCATCTTAGAATTGGCAGTAGGGCTCAATTCATCCAGAAAACGTAACTTTTGACACAGAGCTCAGATTTGCAGAAGAAACACATATTCATGCTTGTCACAGTCTGAAAAGCACAAAAACACCTTCATTTTTCAAGTACGAGCTTTCCCTGAAAAGTTAGAGCAAAGTGCATCTCTGAATTGGCAGTAGGGCTCATTTCAGCCAGAAAACGTAACTTTTGAAACAGAGCTCAGATTTGCAGAAGAAACACATATTCATGCTCGTCACAGTCTGAAAAGATCAAAAACGCCTTCAAGTTTCAAGTACGAGCTTTCCCTGAGAAGTTAGAGCAAAGTGCATCTCAGAATTGGCAGTAGGGCTCAATTCAGCCAGAAAACGTAACTTTTGACACAGAGCTCAGATTTGCAGAAGAAAAACATATTCATGCTCCTCACAGTCTGAAAAGCACGAAAACGCCTTCAATTTTCAAGTACGAGCTTTCCCTGAGAAGTTAGACCAAAGTGCATCTCAGAATTGGCAGTAGGGCTCATTTCAGCCAGAACACGTAACTTTTTATAGAGAGCTCAGATTTGCAGAAGAAACACATATTCATGTTCCTCATGGTCTGAAAAGCACAAAAACACCTTCAAGTTTCAAGTACGAGCTTTCCCTGAGAAGTTAGAGCAAAGTGCATCTCAGAATTGGCAGTAGGGCTCAATTCATCCAGAAAACGTAACTTTTGACACAGAGCTCAGATTTGCAGAAGAAACACATATTCATGCTTGTAACAGTCTGAAAAGCACAAAAACACCTTCATTTTTCAAGTACGAGCTTTCCCTGAGGAGTTAGACCAAAGTGCATCTTAGAATTGGCAGTAGGGCTCAATTCATCCAGAAAACGTAACTTTTGACACAGAGCTCAGATTTGCAGAAGAAACACATATTCATGCTTGTAACAGTCTGAAAAGCACAAAAACACCTTCATTTTTCAAGTACGAGCTTTCCCTGAAAAGTTAGACCAAAGTGCATCTCTGAATTGGCAGTAGGGCGCAATTCAACCAGAAAACGTAACTTTTGAAACAGAGCTCAGATTTGCAGAAGTAACACATATTCATGCTCCTCATGGTCTGAAAAGATCAAAAACGCCTTCGAGTTTCAAGTACGAGTTTTCCCTGAGAATTTGGAGCAAAGTGCATCTCAGAATTGGCAGTCGGGCTCATTTCAGCCAGAAAACGTAACTTTTGAAACAGAGGTCAGATTTGCAGAAGAAACACATATTCATGCTCGTCACAGTCTGAAAAGATCAAAAACGCCTTCAAGTTTCAAGTACGAGCTTTCCCTGAGAAGTTAGAGCAAAGTGCATCTCTGAGTTGGCAGTAGGGCGCAATTCAACCAGAAAACGTAACTTTTGACACAGAGCTCAGATTTGCAGAAGAAACACATATTCATGCTCCTCACAGTCTGAAAAGCACAAAAACGCCTTCAAGTTTCAAGTACGAGCTTTCCCTGAGGAGTTAGACCAAAGTGCATCTTAGAATTGGCAGTAGGGCTCAATTCATCCAGAAAACGTAACTTTTGACACAGAGCTCAGATTTGCAGAAGAAACACATATTCATGCTTGTCACAGTCTGAAAAGCACAAAAACACCTTCATTTTTCAAGTACGAGCTTTCCCTGAAAAGTTAGAGCAAAGTGCATCTCTGAATTGGCAGTAGGGCTCATTTCAGCCAGAAAACGTAACTTTTGAAACAGAGCTCAGATTTGCAGAAGAAACACATATTCATGCTCGTCACAGTCTGAAAAGATCAAAAACGCCTTCAAGTTTCAAGTACGAGCTTTCCCTGAGAAGTTAGAGCAAAGTGCATCTCAGAATTGGCAGTAGGGCTCAATTCAGCCAGAAAACGTAACTTTTGACACAGAGCTCAGATTTGCAGAAGAAAAACATATTCATGCTCCTCACAGTCTGAAAAGCACGAAAACGCCTTCAATTTTCAAGTACGAGCTTTCCCTGAGAAGTTAGACCAAAGTGCATCTCAGAATTGGCAGTAGGGCTCATTTCAGCCAGAACACGTAACTTTTTATAGAGAGCTCAGATTTGCAGAAGAAACACATATTCATGTTCCTCATGGTCTGAAAAGCACAAAAACACCTTCAAGTTTCAAGTACGAGATTTCCCTGAGGAGTTAGACCAAAGTGCATCTTAGAATTGGCAGTAGGGCTCAATTCATCCAGAAAACGTAACTTTTGACATATTCAGATTTGCAGAAGAAACACATATTCATGCTCCTCACGGTCTGAAAAGCACAAAACGCCTTCAATTTTCATGTACGAGCTTTCCCTGAGAAGTTAGACCAAAGTGCATCTTAGAATTGGCAGTAGGGCTCAATTCATCCAGAAAACGTAACTTTTGACACAGAGCTCAGATTTGCAGAAGAAACACATATTCATGCTCCTCACGGTCTGAAAAGCACAAAAACGCCTTCAATTTTCAAGTACGAGCTTTCCCTGAGAAGTTAGACCAAAGTGCATCTCAGAATTGGCAGTAGGGCTCATTTCAGCCAGAACACGTAACTTTTTATAGAGAGCTCAGATTTGCAGAAGAAACACATATTCATGTTCCTCATGGTCTGAAAAGCACAAAAACACCTTCAAGTTTCAAGTACGAGATTTCCCTGAGGAGTTAGACCAAAGTGCATCTTAGAATTGGCAGTAGGGCTCAATTCATCCAGAAAAGATAACTTTTGACATATTCAGATTTGCAGAAGAAACACATATTCATGCTCCTCACGGTCTGAAAAGCACAAAACGCCTTCAATTTTCATGTACGAGCTTTCCCTGAGAAGTTAGACCAAAGTGCATCTTAGAATTGGCAGTAGGGCTCAATTCATCCAGAAAACGTAACTTTTGACACAGAGCTCAGATTTGCAGAAGAAACACATATTCATGCTCCTCACGGTCTGAAAAGCACAAAAACGCCTTCAATTTTCAAGTACGAGCTTTCCCTGAGAAGTTAGACCAAAGTGCATCTCAGAATTGGCAGTCGGGCTCATTTCAGCCAGAAAACGTAACTTTTGAAACAGAGCTCAGATTTGCAGAAGAAACACATATTCATGCTCGTCACAGTCTGAAAAGCACAAAAACTCCTTCAATTTTTAAGTACGAGCTTTCCCTGAGAAGTTAGACCAAAGTGTATCTCAGAACTGGAAGAAGGGCTCATTTCAGCCAGAAAACGTAATTTTTGTCACAGAGCTCAGATTTGCAGAAGAAACACATATTCATGCTCCTCACAGTATGAAAAGTACAAAAACGCCTTCAATTTTCATGTACAAGCTTTCCCTGAGAAGTTAGACCAAAGTGCATCTCAGAATTGGCAGTAGGGCTCAATTCAGCCAGAAAACGTAACTTTTGACACAGAGCTCAGATTTGCAGAAGAAAAACATATTCATGCTCCTCACAGTCTGAAAAGCACGAAAACGCCTTCAATTTTCAAGTACAAGCTTTCCCTGAGAAGTTAGACCAAAGTGCATCTCAGAATTGGCAGTAGGGCTCATTTCAGCCAGAACACGTAACTTTTTATAGAGAGCTCAGATTTGCAGAAGAAACACATATTCATGTTCCTCATGGTCTGAAAAGCACAAAAACACCTTCAAGTTTCAAGTACGAGATTTCCCTGAGGAGTTAGACCAAAGTGCATCTTAGAATTGGCAGTAGGGCTCAATTCATCCAGAAAACGTAACTTTTGACATATTCAGATTTGCAGAAGAAACACATATTCATGCTCCTCACGGTCTGAAAAGCACAAAACGCCTTCAATTTTCATGTACGAGCTTTCCCTGAGAAGTTAGACCAAAGTGCATCTTAGAATTGGCAGTAGGGCTCAATTCATCCAGAAAACGTAACTTTTGACACAGAGCTCAGATTTGCAGAAGAAACACATATTCATGCTCCTCACGGTCTGAAAAGCACAAAAACGCCTTCAATTTTCAAGTACGAGCTTTCCCTGAGAAGTTAGACCAAAGTGCATCTAGGAACTGGCAGTAGGGCTCATTTCAGCCAGAAAACGTAACTTTTGTCACAGAGCTCAGATTTGCAGAAGAAACACATATTCATGCTCCTCACAGTCTGAAAAGCACGAAAACGCCTTCAATTTTCAAGTACGAGCTTTCCCTGAGAAGTTAGACCAAAGTGCATCTCAGAATTGGCAGTAGGGCTCATTTCAGCCAGAACACGTAACTTTTTATAGAGAGCTCAGATTTGCAGAAGAAACACATATTCATGTTCCTCATGGTCTGAAAAGCACAAAAACTCCTTCAAGTTTCAAGTACGAGATTTCCCTGAGGAGTTAGACCAAAGTGCATCTTAGAATTGGCAGTAGGGCTCAATTCATCCAGAAAACGTAACTTTTGACACAGAGCTCAGATTTGCAGAAGAAACACATATTCATGCTCCTCACAGTCTGAAAAGCACAAAAACGCCTTCAATTTTCATGTACGAGCTTTCCCTGAGAAGTTAGACCAAAGTGCATCTCAGAATTGGCAGTAGGGCTCAATTCAGCCAGAAAACGTAACTTTTGACACAGAGCTCAGATTTGCAGAAGAAAAACATATTCATGCTCCTCACAGTCTGAAAAGCACGAAAACGCCTTCAATTTTCAAGTACGAGCTTTCCCTGAGAAGTTAGACCAAAGTGCATCTCAGAATTGGCAGTAGGGCTCATTTCAGCCAGAACACGTAACTTTTTATAGAGAGCTCAGATTTGCAGAAGAAACACATATTCATGTTCCTCATGGTCTGAAAAGCACAAAAACACCTTCAAGTTTCAAGTACGAGATTTCCCTGAGGAGTTAGACCAAAGTGCATCTTAGAATTGGCAGTAGGGCTCAATTCATCCAGAAAACGTAACTTTTGACATATTCAGATTTGCAGAAGAAACACATATTCATGCTCCTCACGGTCTGAAAAGCACAAAACGCCTTCAATTTTCATGTACGAGCTTTCCCTGAGAAGTTAGACCAAAGTGCATCTTAGAATTGGCAGTAGGGCTCAATTCATCCAGAAAACGTAACTTTTGACACAGAGCTCAGATTTGCAGAAGAAACACATATTCATGCTCCTCACGGTCTGAAAAGCACAAAAACGCCTTCAATTTTCAAGTACGAGCTTTCCCTGAGAAGTTAGACCAAAGTGCATCTAGGAACTGGCAGTAGGGCTCATTTCAGCCAGAAAACGTAACTTTTGTCACAGAGCTCAGATTTGCAGAAGAAACACATATTCATGCTCCTCACAGTCTGAAAAGCACGAAAACGCCTTCAATTTTCAAGTACGAGATTTCCCTGAGGAGTTAGACCAAAGTGCATCTTAGAATTGGCAGTAGGGCTCAATTCATCCAGAAAACGTAACTTTTGACACAGAGCTCAGATTTGCAGAAGAAACACATATTCATGCTCCTCACAGTCTGAAAAGCACAAAAACGCCTTCAATTTTCATGTACGAGCTTTCCCTGAGAAGTTAGACCAAAGTGCATCTCAGAATTGGCAGTAGGGCTCAATTCAGCCAGAAAACGTAACTTTTGACACAGAGCTCAGATTTGCAGAAGAAAAACATATTCATGCTCCTCACAGTCTGAAAAGCACGAAAACGCCTTCAATTTTCAACTACGAGCTTTCCCTGAGAAGTTAGACCAAAGTGCATCTCAGAATTGGCAGTAGGGCTCATTTCAGCCAGAACACGTAACTTTTTATAGAGAGCTCAGATTTGCAGAAGAAACACATATTCATGCTCCTCACAGTCTGAAAAGCACGAAAACGCCTTCAATTTTCAAGTACGAGCTTTCCCTGAGAAGTTAGACCAAAGTGCATCTTAGAATTGGCAGTAGGGCTCAATTCATCCAGAAAACGTAACTTTTGACATATTCAGATTTGCAGAAGAAACACATATTCATGCTCCTCACGGTCTGAAAAGCACAAAACGCCTTCAATTTTCATGTACGAGCTTTCCCTGAGAAGTTAGACCAAAGTGCATCTTAGAATTGGCAGTAGGGCTCAATTCATCCAGAAAACGTAACTTTTGACACAGAGCTCAGATTTGCAGAAGAAACACATATTCATGCTCCTCACGGTCTGAAAAGCACAAAAACGCCTTCAATTTTCAAGTACGAGCTTTCCCTGAGAAGTTAGACCAAAGTGCATCTAGGAACTGGCAGTAGGGCTCATTTCAGCCAGAAAACGTAACTTTTGTCACAGAGCTCAGATTTGCAGAAGAAACACATATTCATGCTCCTCACAGTCTGAAAAGCACGAAAACGCCTTCAATTTTCAAGTACGAGCTTTCCCTGAGAAGTTAGACCAAAGTGCATCTCAGAATTGGCAGTAGGGCTCATTTCAGCCAGAACACGTAACTTTTTATAGAGAGCTCAGATTTGCAGAAGAAACACATATTCATGTTCCTCATGGTCTGAAAAGCACAAAAACTCCTTCAAGTTTCAAGTACGAGATTTCCCTGAGGAGTTAGACCAAAGTGCATCTTAGAATTGGCAGTAGGGCTCAATTCATCCAGAAAACGTAACTTTTGACACAGAGCTCAGATTTGCAGAAGAAACACATATTCATGCTCCTCACAGTCTGAAAAGCACAAAAACGCCTTCAATTTTCATGTACGAGCTTTCCCTGAGAAGTTAGACCAAAGTGCATCTCAGAATTGGCAGTAGGGCTCAATTCAGCCAGAAAACGTAACTTTTGACACAGAGCTCAGATTTGCAGAAGAAAAACATATTCATGCTCCTCACAGTCTGAAAAGCACGAAAACGCCTTCAATTTTCAAGTACGAGCTTTCCCTGAGAAGTTAGACCAAAGTGCATCTCAGAATTGGCAGTAGGGCTCATTTCAGCCAGAACACGTAACTTTTTATAGAGAGCTCAGATTTGCAGAAGAAACACATATTCATGTTCCTCATGGTCTGAAAAGCACAAAAACACCTTCAAGTTTCAAGTACGAGATTTCCCTGAGGAGTTAGACCAAAGTGCATCTTAGAATTGGCAGTAGGGCTCAATTCATCCAGAAAAGATAACTTTTGACATATTCAGATTTGCAGAAGAAACACATATTCATGCTCCTCACGGTCTGAAAAGCACAAAACGCCTTCAATTTTCATGTACGAGCTTTCCCTGAGAAGTTAGACCAAAGTGCATCTTAGAATTGGCAGTAGGGCTCAATTCATCCAGAAAACGTAACTTTTGACACAGAGCTCAGATTTGCAGAAGAAACACATATTCATGCTCCTCACGGTCTGAAAAGCACAAAAACGCCTTCAATTTTCAAGTACGAGCTTTCCCTGAGAAGTTAGACCAAAGTGCATCTCAGAACTGGCAGTAGGGCTCATTTCAGCCAGAAAACGTAACTTTTGTCACAGAGCTCAGATTTGCAGAAGAAACACATATTCATGCTCCTCACGGTCTGAAAAGCACAAAAACGCCTTCAATTTTCAAGTACGAGCTTTCCCTGAGAAGTTCGACCAAAGTGCATCTCAGAATTGGCAGTAGGGCTCATTTCAGCCAGAACACGTAACTTTTTATAGAGAGCTCAGATTTGCAGAAGAAACACATATTCTTGTTCCTCATGGTCTGAAAAGCACAAAAACTCCTTCAAGTTTCAAGTACGAGATTTCCCTGAGGAGTTAGACCAAAGTGCATCTTAGAATTGGCAGTAGGGCTCAATTCATCCAGAAAACATAACTTTTGACACAGAGCTCAGATTTGCAGAAGAAACACATATTCATGCTCCTCACAGTCTGAAAAGCACAAAAACGCCTTCAATTTTCATGTACGAGCTTTCCCTGAGAAGTTAGACCAAAGTGCATGTCAGAATTGGCTGTAGGGCTCAATTCAGCCAGAAAACGTAACTTTTGACACAGAGCTCAGATTTGCAGAAGAAACACATATTCATGCTCCTCACAGTCTGAAAAGCACAAAAACGCCTTCAATTTTCATGTACGAGCTTTCCCTGAGAAGTTAGACCAAAGTGCATCTCAGAATTGGCAGTAGGGCTCAATTCAGCCAGAAAACGTAACTTTTGACACAGAGCTCAGATTTGCAGAAGAAAAACATATTCATGCTCCTCACAGTCTGAAAAGCACGAAAACGCCTTCAATTTTCAAGTACGAGCTTTCCCTGAGAAGTTAGACCAAAGTGCATCTCAGAATTGGCAGTAGGGCTCATTTCAGCCAGAACACGTAACTTTTTATAGAGAGCTCAGATTTGCAGAAGAAACACATATTCATGTTCCTCATGGTCTGAAAAGCACTAAAACACCTTCAAGTTTCAAGTACGAGATTTCCCTGAGGAGTTAGACCAAAGTGCATCTTAGAATTGGCAGTAGGGCTCAATTCATCCAGAAAAGATAACTTTTGACATATTCAGATTTGCAGAAGAAACACATATTCATGCTCCTCACGGTCTGAAAAGCACAAAACGCCTTCAATTTTCAAGTACGAGCTTTCCCTGAGAAGTTCGACCAAAGTGCATCTCAGAATTGGCAGTAGGGCTCATTTCAGCCAGAACACGTAACTTTTTATAGAGAGCTCAGATTTGCAGAAGAAACACATATTCTTGTTCCTCATGGTCTGAAAAGCACAAAAACTCCTTCAAGTTTCAAGTACGAGATTTCCCTGAGGAGTTAGACCAAAGTGCATCTTAGAATTGGCAGTAGGGCTCAATTCATCCAGAAATCATAACTTTTGACACAGAGCTCAGATTTGCAGAAGAAACACATATTCATGCTCCTCACAGTCTGAAAAGCACAAAAACGCCTTCAATTTTCATGTACGAGCTTTCCCTGAGAAGTTAGACCAAAGTGCATGTCAGAATTGGCAGTAGGGCTCAATTCAGCCAGAAAACGTAACTTTTGACACAGAGCTCAGATTTGCAGAAGAAACACATATTCATGCTCCTCACAGTCTGAAAAGCACAAAAACGCCTTCAATTTTCATGTACGAGCTTTCCCTGAGAAGTTAGACCAAAGTGCATCTCAGAATTGGCAGTAGGGCTCAATTCAGCCAGAAAACGTAACTTTTGACACAGAGCTCAGATTTGCAGAAGAAAAACATATTCATGCTCCTCACAGTCTGAAAAGCACGAAAACGCCTTCAATTTTCAAGTACGAGCTTTCCCTGAGAAGTTAGACCAAAGTGCATCTCAGAATTGGCAGTAGGGCTCATTTCAGCCAGAACACGTAACTTTTTATAGAGAGCTCAGATTTGCAGAAGAAACACATATTCATGTTCCTCATGGTCTGAAAAGCACTAAAACACCTTCAAGTTTCAAGTACGAGATTTCCCTGAGGAGTTAGACCAAAGTGCATCTTAGAATTGGCAGTAGGGCTCAATTCATCCAGAAAAGATAACTTTTGACATATTCAGATTTGCAGAAGAAACACATATTCATGCTCCTCACGGTCTGAAAAGCACAAAACGCCTTCAATTTTCATGTACGAGCTTTCCCTGAGAAGTTAGACCAAAGTGCATCTTAGAATTGGCAGTAGGGCTCAATTCATCCAGAAAACGTAACTTTTGACACAGAGCTCAGATTTGCAGAAGAAACACATATTCATGCTCCTCACGGTCTGAAAAGCAGAAAAACGCCTTCAATTTTCAAGTACGAGCTTTCCCTGAGAAGTTAGACCAAAGTGCATCTCAGAATTGGCAGTCGGGCTCATTTCAGCCAGAAAACGTAACTTTCTGAAACAGAGCTCAGATTTGCAGAAGAAACACATATTCATGCTCGTCACAGTCTGAAAAGCACAAAAACTCCTTCAATTTTTAAGTACGAGCTTTCCCTGAGAAGTTAGACCAAAGTGCATCTCAGAATTGGCAGTAGGGCTCAATTCAGCCAGAAAACGTAACTTTTGACATATTCAGATTTGCAGAAGAAACACATATTCATGCTCCTCACGGTCTGAAAAGCACAAAACGCCTTCAATTTTCATGTACGAGCTTTCCCTGAGAAGTTAGACCAAAGTGCATCTTAGAATTGGCAGTAGGGCTCAATTCATCCAGAAAACGTAACTTTTGACACAGAGCTCAGATTTGCAGAAGAAACACATATTCATGCTCCTCACGGTCTGAAAAGCACAAAAACGCCTTCAATTTTCAAGTACGAGCTTTCCCTGAGAAGTTAGACCAAAGTGCATCTAGGAACTGGCAGTAGGGCTCATTTCAGCCAGAAAACGTAACTTTTGTCACAGAGCTCAGATTTGCAGAAGAAACACATATTCATGCTCCTCACAGTCTGAAAAGCACGAAAACGCCTTCAATTTTCAAGTACGAGCTTTCCCTGAGAAGTTAGACCAAAGTGCATCTCAGAATTGGCAGTAGGGCTCATTTCAGCCAGAACACGTAACTTTTGACACAGAGCTCAGATTTGCAGAAGAAACACATATTCATGCTCCTCACGGTCTGAAAAGCACAAAAACGCCTTCAATTTTCAAGTACGAGCTTTCCCTGAGAAGTTAGACCAAAGTGCATCACAGAACTGGCAGTAGGGCTCATTTCAGCCAGAAAACGTAACTTTTGTCACAGAGCTCAGATTTGCAGAAGAAACACATATTCATGCTCCTCACGTTCTGAAAAGCACAAAAACGCCTTCAATTTTCAAGTACGAGCTTTCCCTGAGAAGTTCGACCAAAGTGCATCTCAGAATTGGCAGTAGGGCTCATTTCAGCCAGAACACGTAACTTTTGTCACAGAGCTCAGATTTGCAGAAGAAACACATATTCATGTTCCTCATGGTCTGAAAAGCACAAAAACTCCTTCAAGTTTCAAGTACGAGATTTCCCTGAGGAGTTAGACCAAAGTGCATCTTAGAATTGGCAGTAGGGCTCAATTCATCCAGAAAACATAACTTTTGACACAGAGCTCAGATTTGCAGAAGAAACACATATTCATGCTCCTCACAGTCTGAAAAGCACAAAAACGCCTTCAATTTTCATGTACGAGCTTTCCCTGAGAAGTTAGACCAAAGTGCATCTCAGAATTGGCAGTAGGGCTCAATTCAGCCAGAAAACGTAACTTTTGACACAGAGCTCAGATTTGCAGAAGAAACACATATTCATGCTCCTCACAGTCTGAAAAGCACAAAAACGCCTTCAATTTTCATGTACGAGCTTTCCCTGAGAAGTTAGACCAAAGTGCATCTCAGAATTGGCAGTAGGGCTCAATTCAGCCAGAAAACGTAACTTTTGACACAGAGCTCAGATTTGCAGAAGAAAAACATATTCATGCTCCTCACAGTCTGAAAAGCACGAAAACGCCTTCAATTTTCAAGTACGAGCTTTCCCTGAGAAGTTAGACCAAAGTGCATCTCAGAATTGGCAGTAGGGCTCATTTCAGCCAGAACACGTAACTTTTTATAGAGAGCTCAGATTTGCAGAAGAAACACATATTCATGTTCCTCATGGTCTGAAAAGCACAAAAACACCTTCAAGTTTCAAGTACGAGATTTCCCTGAGGAGTTAGACCAAAGTGCATCTTAGAATTGGCAGTAGGGCTCAATTCATCCAGAAAAGATAACTTTTGACATATTCAGATTTGCAGAAGAAACACATATTCATGCTCCTCACGGTCTGAAAAGCACAAAACGCCTTCAATTTTCATGTACGAGCTTTCCCTGAGAAGTTAGACCAAAGTGCATCTTAGAATTGGCAGTAGGGCTCAATTCATCCAGAAAACGTAACTTTTGACACAGAGCTCAGATTTGCAGAAGAAACACATATTCATGCTCCTCACGGTCTGAAAAGCACAAAAACGCCTTCAATTTTCAAGTACGAGCTTTCCCTGAGAAGTTAGACCAAAGTGCATCTCAGAATTGGCAGTCGGGCTCATTTCAGCCAGAAAACGTAACTTTTGAAACAGAGCTCAGATTTGCAGAAGAAACACATATTCATGCTCGTCACAGTCTGAAAAGCACAAAAACTCCTTCAATTTTTAAGTACGAGCTTTCCCTGAGAAGTTCGACCAAAGTGCATCTCAGAATTGGCAGTAGGGCTCATTTCAGCCAGAACACGTAACTTTTGTCACAGAGCTCAGATTTGCAGAAGAAACACATATTCATGTTCCTCACGGTCTGAAAAGCACAAAAACGCCTTCAATTTTCATGTACGAGCTTTCCCTGAGAAGTTAGACCAAAGTGCATCTCAGAATTGGCAGTAGGGCTCAATTCAGCCAGAAAACGTAACTTTTGACACAGAGCTCAGATTTGCAGAAGAAACACATATTCATGCTCCTCACAGTCTGAAAAGCACAAAAACGCCTTCAATTTTCATGTACGAGCTTTCCCTGAGAAGTTAGACCAAAGTGCATCTCAGAATTGGCAGTAGGGCTCAATTCAGCCAGAAAACGTAACTTTTGACACAGAGCTCAGATTTGCAGAAGAAAAACATATTCATGCTCCTCACAGTCTGAAAAGCACGAAAACGCCTTCAATTTTCAAGTACGAGCTTTCCCTGAGAAGTTAGACCAAAGTGCATCTCAGAATTGGCAGTAGGGCTCATTTCAGCCAGAACACGTAACTTTTTATAGAGAGCTCAGATTTGCAGAAGAAACACATATTCATGTTCCTCATGGTCTGAAAAGCACAAAAACACCTTCAAGTTTCAAGTACGAGATTTCCCTGAGGAGTTAGACCAAAGTGCATCTTAGAATTGGCAGTAGGGCTCAATTCATCCAGAAAAGATAACTTTTGACATATTCAGATTTGCAGAAGAAACACATATTCATGCTCCTCACGGTCTGAAAAGCACAAAACGCCTTCAATTTTCATGTACGAGCTTTCCCTGAGAAGTTAGACCAAAGTGCATCTTAGAATTGGCAGTAGGGCTCAATTCATCCAGAAAACGTAACTTTTGACACAGAGCTCAGATTTGCAGAAGAAACACATATTCATGCTCCTCACGGTCTGAAAAGCACAAAAACGCCTTCAATTTTCAAGTACGAGCTTTCCCTGAGAAGTTAGACCAAAGTGCATCTCAGAATTGGCAGTCGGGCTCATTTCAGCCAGAAAACGTAACTTTTGAAACAGAGCTCAGATTTGCAGAAGAAACACATATTCATGCTCGTCACAGTCTGAAAAGCACAAAAACTCCTTCAATTTTTAAGTACGAGCTTTCCCTGAGAAGTTAGACCAAAGTGCATCTCAGAACTGGAAGAAGGGCTCAATTCATCCAGAAAACGTAACTTTTGACACAGAGCTCAGATTTGCAGAAGAAACACATATTCATGCTCCTCACGGTCTGAAAAGCACAAAAACGCCTTCAATTTTCATGTACAAGCTTTCCCTGAGAAGTTAGACCAAAGTTCATCTCAGAATTGGAAGTAGGGCTCATTTCAGCCAGAACACGTAACTTTTTATAGAGAGCTCAGATTTGCAGAAGAAACACATATTCATGTTCCTCATGGTCTGAAAAGCACAAAAACACCTTCAAGTTTCAAGTACGAGATTTCCCTGAGGAGTTAGACCAAAGTGCATCTTAGAATTGGCAGTAGGGCTCAATTCATCCAGAAAAGATAACTTTTGACATATTCAGATTTGCAGAAGAAACACATATTCATGCTCCTCACGGTCTGAAAAGCACAAAACGCCTTCAATTTTCATGTACGAGCTTTCCCTGAGAAGTTAGACCAAAGTGCATCTTAGAATTGGCAGTAGGGCTCAATTCATCCAGAAAACGTAACTTTTGACACAGAGCTCAGATTTGCAGAAGAAACACATATTCATGCTCCTCACGGTCTGAAAAGCACAAAAACGCCTTCAATTTTCAAGTACGAGCTTTCCCTGAGAAGTTAGACCAAAGTGCATCTTAGAATTGGCAGTAGGGCTCAATTCATCCAGAAAACGTAACTTTTGACACAGAGCTCAGATTTGCAGAAGAAACACATATTCATGCTCCTCACGGTCTGAAAAGCACAAAACGCCTTCAATTTTCATGTACGAGCTTTCCCTGAGAAGTTAGACCAAAGTGCATCTTAGAATTGGCAGTAGGGCTCAATTCATCCAGAAAACGTAACTTTTGAAACAGAGCTCAGATTTGCAGAAGAAAACATATTCATGCTCGTCACAGTCTGAAAAGCACAAAAACTCCTTCAATTTTTAAGTACGAGCTTTCCCTGAGAAGTTAGACCAAAGTGCATCTCAGAACTGGAAGAAGGGCTCATTTCAGCCAGAAAACGTAACTTTTGTCACAGAGCTCAGATTTGCAGAAGAAACACATATTCATGCTCCTCACAGTCTGAAAAGCACAAAAACGCCTTCAATTTTCATGTACAAGCTTTCCCTGAGAAGTTAGACCAAAGTGCATCTCAGAATTGGCAGTAGGGCTCAATTCAGCCAGAAAACGTAACTTTTGACACAGAGCTCAGATTTGCAGAAGAAAAACATATTCATGCTCCTCACAGTCTGAAAAGCACGAAAACGCCTTCAATTTTCAAGTACAAGCTTTCCCTGAGAAGTTAGACCAAAGTGCATCTCAGAATTGGCAGTAGGGCTCATTTCAGCCAGAACACGTAACTTTTTATAGAGAGCTCAGATTTGCAGAAGAAACACATATTCATGTTCCTCATGGTCTGAAAAGCACAAAAACACCTTCAAGTTTCAAGTACGAGATTTCCCTGAGGAGTTAGACCAAAGTGCATCTTAGAATTGGCAGTAGGGCTCAATTCATCCAGAAAACGTAACTTTTGACATATTCAGATTTGCAGAAGAAACACATATTCATGCTCCTCACGGTCTGAAAAGCACAAAACGCCTTCAATTTTCATGTACGAGCTTTCCCTGAGAAGTTAGACCAAAGTGCATCTTAGAATTGGCAGTAGGGCTCAATTCATCCAGAAAACGTAACTTTTGACACAGAGCTCAGATTTGCAGAAGAAACACATATTCATGCTCCTCACGGTCTGAAAAGCACAAAAACGCCTTCAATTTTCAAGTACGAGCTTTCCCTGAGAAGTTAGACCAAAGTGCATCTAGGAACTGGCAGTAGGGCTCATTTCAGCCAGAAAACGTAACTTTTGTCACAGAGCTCAGATTTGCAGAAGAAACACATATTCATGCTCCTCACAGTCTGAAAAGCACAAAAACGCCTTCAATTTTCAAGTACGAGCTTTCCCTGAGAAGTTAGACCAAAGTGCATCTCAGAATTGGCAGTAGGGCTCATTTCAGCCAGAACATGTAACTTTTTATAGAGAGCTCAGATTTGCAGAAGAAACACATATTCATGTTCCTCATGGTCTGAAAAGCACAAAAACTCCGTCAAGTTTCAAGTACGAGATTTCCCTGAGGAGTTAGACCAAAGTGCATCTTAGAATTGGCAGTAGGGCTCAATTCATCCAGAAAACGTAACTTTTGACACAGAGCTCAGATTTGCAGAAGAAACACATATTCATGCTCCTCACAGTCTGAAAAGCACAAAAACGCCTTCAATTTTCATGTACGAGCTTTCCCTGAGAAGTTAGACCAAAGTGCATCTCAGAATTGGCAGTAGGGCTCAATTCAGCCAGAAAACGTAACTTTTGACACAGAGCTCAGATTTGCAGAAGAAAAACATATTCATGCTCCTCACAGTCTGAAAAGCACGAAAACGCCTTCAATTTTCAAGTACGAGTTTTCCCTGAGAAGTTAGACCAAAGTGCATCTCAGAATTGGCAGTAGGGCTCATTTCAGCCAGAACACGTAACTTTTTATAGAGAGCTCAGATTTGCAGAAGAAACACATATTCATGTTCCTCATGGTCTGAAAAGCACAAAAACACCTTCAAGTTTCAAGTACGAGATTTCCCTGAGGAGTTAGACCAAAGTGCATCTTAGAATTGGCAGTAGGGCTCAATTCATCCAGAAAAGATGACTTTTGACATATTCAGATTTGCAGAAGAAACACATATTCATGCTCCTCACGGTCTGAAAAGCACAAAACGCCTTCAATTTTCATGTACGAGCTTTCCCTGAGAAGTTAGACCAAAGTGCATCTTAGAATTGGCAGTAGGGCTCAATTCATCCAGAAAACGTAACTTTTGACACAGAGCTCAGATTTGCAGAAGAAACACATATTCATGCTCCTCACGGTCTGAAAAGCACAAAAACGCCTTCAATTTTCAAGTACGAGCTTTCCCTGAGAAGTTAGACCAAAGTGCATCTCAGAACTGGCAGTAGGGCTCATTTCAGCCAGAAAACGTAACTTTTGTCACAGAGCTCAGATTTGCAGAAGAAACACATATTCATGCTCCTCACGGTCTGAAAAGCACAAAAACGCCTTCAATTTTCAAGTACGAGCTTTCCCTGAGCAGTTCGACCAAAGTGCATCTCAGAATTGGCAGTAGGGCTCATTTCAGCCAGAACACGTAACTTTTGACACAGAGCTCAGATTTGCAGAAGAAACACATATTCATGCTCCTCACAGTCTGAAAAGCACAAAAACGCCTTCAATTTTCATGTACGAGCTTTCCCTGAGAAGTTAGACCAAAGTGCATCTCAGAATTGGCAGTAGGGCTCAATTCAGCCAGAAAACGTAACTTTTGACACAGAGCTCAGATTTGCAGAAGAAAAACATATTCATGCTCCTCACAGTCTGAAAAGTACGAAAACGCCTTCAATTTTCAAGTACGAGCTTTCCCTGAGAAGTTAGACCAAAGTGCATCTCAGAATTGGCAGTAGGGCTCATTTCAGCCAGAACACGTAACTTTTTATAGAGAGCTCAGATTTGCAGAAGAAACACATATTCATGTTCCTCACAGTCTGAAAAGTACGAAAACGCCTTCAATTTTCAAGTACGAGCTTTCCCTGAGAAGTTAGACCAAAGTGCATCTTAGAATTGGCAGTAGGGCTCAATTCATCCAGAAAAGATAACTTTTGACATATTCAGATTTGCAGAAGAAACACATATTCATGCTCCTCACGGTCTGAAAAGCACAAAACGCCTTCAATTTTCATGTACGAGCTTTCCCTGAGAAGTTAGACCAAAGTGCATCTTAGAATTGGCAGTAGGGCTCAATTCATCCAGAAAACGTAACTTTTGACACAGAGCTCAGATTTGCAGAAGAAAAACATATTCATGCTCCTCACAGTCTGAAAAGCACTAAAACACCTTCAAGTTTCAAGTACGAGATTTCCCTGAGGAGTTAGACCAAAGTGCATCTTAGAATTGGCAGTAGGGCTCAATTCATCCAGAAAAGATAACTTTTGACATATTCAGATTTGCAGAAGAAACACATATTCATGCTCCTCACGGTCTGAAAAGCACAAAACGCCTTCAATTTTCATGTACGAGCTTTCCCTGAGAAGTTAGACCAAAGTGCATCTTAGAATTGGCAGTAGGGCTCAATTCATCCAGAAAACGTAACTTTTGACACAGAGCTCAGATTTGCAGAAGAAACACATATTCATGCTCCTCACGGTCTGAAAAGCACAAAAACGCCTTCAATTTTCAAGTACGAGCTTTCCCTGAGAAGTTAGACCAAAGTGCATCTCAGAATTGGCAGTCGGGCTCATTTCAGCCAGAAAACGTAACTTTCTGAAACAGAGCTCAGATTTGCAGAAGAAACACATATTCATGCTCGTCACAGTCTGAAAAGCACAAAAACTCCTTCAATTTTTAAGTACGAGCTTTCCCTGAGAAGTTAGACCAAAGTGCATCTCAGAACTGGAAGAAGGGCTCATTTCAGCCAGAAAACGTAACTTTTGTCACAGAGCTCAGATTTGCAGAAGAAACACATATTCATGCTCCTCACAGTCTGAAAAGCACAAAAACGCCTTGAATTTTCATGTACAAGCTTTCCCTGAGAAGTTAGACCAAAGTGCATCTTAGAATTGGCAGTAGGGCTCAATTCATCCAGAAAACGTAACTTTTGACACAGAGCTCAGATTTGCAGAAGAAACACATATTCATGCTCCTCACGGTCTGAAAAGCACAAAAACGCCTTCAATTTTCAAGTACGAGCTTTCCCTGAGAAGTTAGACCAAAGTGCATCTAGGAACTGGCAGTAGGGCTCATTTCAGCCAGAAAACGTAACTTTTGTCACAGAGCTCAGATTTGCAGAAGAAACACATATTCATGCTCCTCACAGTCTGAAAAGCACAAAAACGCCTTGAATTTTCATGTACAAGCTTTCCCTGAGAAGTTAGACCAAAGTGCATCTTAGAATTGGCAGTAGGGCTCAATTCATCCAGAAAACGTAACTTTTGACACAGAGCTCAGATTTGCAGAAGAAACACATATTCATGCTCCTCACGGTCTGAAAAGCACAAAAACGCCTTCAATTTTCAAGTACGAGCTTTCCCTGAGAAGTTAGACCAAAGTGCATCTAGGAACTGGCAGTAGGGCTCATTTCAGCCAGAAAACGTAACTTTTGTCACAGAGCTCAGATTTGCAGAAGAAACACATATTCATGCTCCTCACAGTCTGAAAAGCACAAAAACGCCTTGAATTTTCATGTACAAGCTTTCCCTGAGAAGTTAGACCAAAGTGCATCTTAGAATTGGCAGTAGGGCTCAATTCATCCAGAAAACGTAACTTTTGACACAGAGCTCAGATTTGCAGAAGAAACACATATTCATGCTCCTCACGGTCTGAAAAGCACAAAAACGCCTTCAATTTTCAAGTACGAGCTTTCCCTGAGAAGTTAGACCAAAGTGCATCTAGGAACTGGCAGTAGGGCTCATTTCAGCCAGAAAACGTAACTTTTGTCACAGAGCTCAGATTTGCAGAAGAAACACATATTCATGCTCCTCACAGTCTGAAAAGCACGAAAACGCCTTCAATTTTCAAGTACGAGCTTTCCCTGAGAAGTTAGACCAAAGTGCATCTCAGAATTGGCAGTAGGGCTCATTTCAGTCAGAACACGTAACTTTTTATAGAGAGCTCAGATTTGCAGAAGAAACACATATTCATGCTCCTCACAGTCTGAAAAGCACGAAAACGCCTTCAATTTTCAAGTACGAGCTTTCCCTGAGAAGTTAGACCAAAGTGCATCTTAGAATTGGCAGTAGGGCTCAATTCATCCAGAAAACGTAACTTTTGAAACAGAGCTCAGATTTGCAGAAGAAACACATATTCATGCTCGTCACAGTCTGAAAAGCACAAAAACTCCTTCAATTTTTAAGTACGAGCTTTCCCTGAGAAGTTAGACCAAAGTGCATCTCAGAACTGGAAGAAGGGCTCATTTCAGCCAGAAAACGTAACTTTTGTCACAGAGCTCAGATTTGCAGAAGAAACACATATTCATGCTCCTCACAGTCTGAAAAGCACAAAAACGCCTTCAATTTTCATGTACAAGCTTTCCCTGAGAAGTTAGACCAAAGTGCATCTCAGAATTGGCAGTAGGGCTCAATTCAGCCAGAAAACGTAACTTTTGACACAGAGCTCAGATTTGCAGAAGAAAAACATATTCATGCTCCTCACAGTCTGAAAAGCACGAAAACGCCTTCAATTTTCAAGTACAAGCTTTCCCTGAGAAGTTAGACCAAAGTGCATCTCAGAATTGGCAGTAGGGCTCATTTCAGCCAGAACACGTAACTTTTTATAGAGAGCTCAGATTTGCAGAAGAAACACATATTCATGTTCCTCATGGTCTGAAAAGCACAAAAACACCTTCAAGTTTCAAGTACGAGATTTCCCTGAGGAGTTAGACCAAAGTGCATCTTAGAATTGGCAGTAGGGCTCAATTCATCCAGAAAACGTAACTTTTGACATATTCAGATTTGAAGAAGAAACACATATTCATGCTCCTCACGGTCTGAAAAGCACAAAACGCCTTCAATTTTCATGTACGAGCTTTCCCTGAGAAGTTAGACCAAAGTGCATCTTAGAATTGGCAGTAGGGCTCAATTCATCCAGAAAACGTAACTTTTGACACAGAGCTCAGATTTGCAGAAGAAACACATATTCATGCTCCTCACGGTCTGAAAAGCACAAAAACGCCTTCAATTTTCAAGTACGAGCTTTCCCTGAGAAGTTAGACCAAAGTGCATCTAGGAACTGGCAGTAGGGCTCATTTCAGCCAGAAAACGTAACTTTTGTCACAGAGCTCAGATTTGCAGAAGAAACACATATTCATGCTCCTCACAGTCTGAAAAGCACAAAAACGCCTTCAATTTTCAAGTACGAGCTTTCCCTGAGAAGTTAGACCAAAGTGCATCTCAGAATTGGCAGTAGGGCTCATTTCAGCCAGAACATGTAACTTTTTATAGAGAGCTCAGATTTGCAGAAGAAACACATATTCATGTTCCTCATGGTCTGAAAAGCACAAAAACTCCGTCAAGTTTCAAGTACGAGATTTCCCTGAGGAGTTAGACCAAAGTGCATCTTAGAATTGGCAGTAGGGCTCAATTCATCCAGAAAAGATGACTTTTGACATATTCAGATTTGCAGAAGAAACACATATTCATGCTCCTCACGGTCTGAAAAGCACAAAACGCCTTCAATTTTCATGTACGAGCTTTCCCTGAGAAGTTAGACCAAAGTGCATCTTAGAATTGGCAGTAGGGCTCAATTCATCCAGAAAACGTAACTTTTGACACAGAGCTCAGATTTGCAGAAGAAACACATATTCATGCTCCTCACGGTCTGAAAAGCACAAAAACGCCTTCAATTTTCAAGTACGAGCTTTCCCTGAGAAGTTAGACCAAAGTGCATCTCAGAACTGGCAGTAGGGCTCATTTCAGCCAGAAAACGTAACTTTTGTCACAGAGCTCAGATTTGCAGAAGAAACACATATTCATGCTCCTCACGGTCTGAAAAGCACAAAAACGCCTTCAATTTTCAAGTACGAGCTTTCCCTGAGCAGTTCGACCAAAGTGCATCTCAGAATTGGCAGTAGGGCTCATTTCAGCCAGAACACGTAACTTTTGACACAGAGCTCAGATTTGCAGAAGAAACACATATTCATGCTCCTCACAGTCTGAAAAGCACAAAAACGCCTTCAATTTTCATGTACGAGCTTTCCCTGAGAAGTTAGACCAAAGTGCATCTCAGAATTGGCAGTAGGGCTCAATTCAGCCAGAAAACGTAACTTTTGACACAGAGCTCAGATTTGCAGAAGAAAAACATATTCATGCTCCTCACAGTCTGAAAAGTACGAAAACGCCTTCAATTTTCAAGTACGAGCTTTCCCTGAGAAGTTAGACCAAAGTGCATCTCAGAATTGGCAGTAGGGCTCATTTCAGCCAGAACACGTAACTTTTTATAGAGAGCTCAGATTTGCAGAAGAAACACATATTCATGTTCCTCATGGTCTGAAAAGCACTAAAACACCTTCAAGTTTCAAGTACGAGATTTCCCTGAGGAGTTAGACCAAAGTGCATCTTAGAATTGGCAGTAGGGCTCAATTCATCCAGAAAAGATAACTTTTGACATATTCAGATTTGCAGAAGAAACACATATTCATGCTCCTCACGGTCTGAAAAGCACAAAACGCCTTCAATTTTCATGTACGAGCTTTCCCTGAGAAGTTAGACCAAAGTGCATCTAGGAACTGGCAGTAGGGCTCATTTCAGCCAGAAAACGTAACTTTTGTCACAGAGCTCAGATTTGCAGAAGAAACACATATTCATGCTCCTCACGGTCTGAAAAGCACAAAAACGCCTTCAATTTTCAAGTACGAGCTTTCCCTGAGAAGTTAGACCAAAGTGCATCTAGGAACTGGCAGTAGGGCTCATTTCAGCCAGAAAACGTAACTTTTGTCACAGAGCTCAGATTTGCAGAAGAAACACATATTCATGCTCCTCACAGTCTGAAAAGCACAAAAACGCCTTGAATTTTCATGTACAAGCTTTCCCTGAGAAGTTAGACCAAAGTGCATCTTAGAATTGGCAGTAGGGCTCAATTCATCCAGAAAACGTAACTTTTGACACAGAGCTCAGATTTGCAGAAGAAACACATATTCATGCTCCTCACGGTCTGAAAAGCACAAAAACGCCTTCAATTTTCAAGTACGAGCTTTCCCTGAGAAGTTAGACCAAAGTGCATCTAGGAACTGGCAGTAGGGCTCATTTCAGCCAGAAAACGTAACTTTTGTCACAGAGCTCAGATTTGCAGAAGAAACACATATTCATGCTCCTCACAGTCTGAAAAGCACAAAAACGCCTTGAATTTTCATGTACAAGCTTTCCCTGAGAAGTTAGACCAAAGTGCATCTTAGAATTGGCAGTAGGGCTCAATTCATCCAGAAAACGTAACTTTTGACACAGAGCTCAGATTTGCAGAAGAAACACATATTCATGCTCCTCACGGTCTGAAAAGCACAAAAACGCCTTCAATTTTCAAGTACGAGCTTTCCCTGAGAAGTTAGACCAAAGTGCATCTAGGAACTGGCAGTAGGGCTCATTTCAGCCAGAAAACGTAACTTTTGTCACAGAGCTCAGATTTGCAGAAGAAACACATATTCATGCTCCTCACAGTCTGAAAAGCACGAAAACGCCTTCAATTTTCAAGTACGAGCTTTCCCTGAGAAGTTAGACCAAAGTGCATCTCAGAATTGGCAGTAGGGCTCATTTCAGTCAGAACACGTAACTTTTTATAGAGAGCTCAGATTTGCAGAAGAAACACATATTCATGCTCCTCACAGTCTGAAAAGCACGAAAACGCCTTCAATTTTCAAGTACGAGCTTTCCCTGAGAAGTTAGACCAAAGTGCATCTTAGAATTGGCAGTAGGGCTCAATTCATCCAGAAAACGTAACTTTTGAAACAGAGCTCAGATTTGCAGAAGAAACACATATTCATGCTCGTCACAGTCTGAAAAGCACAAAAACTCCTTCAATTTTTAAGTACGAGCTTTCCCTGAGAAGTTAGACCAAAGTGCATCTCAGAACTGGAAGAAGGGCTCATTTCAGCCAGAAAACGTAACTTTTGTCACAGAGCTCAGATTTGCAGAAGAAACACATATTCATGCTCCTCACAGTCTGAAAAGCACAAAAACGCCTTCAATTTTCATGTACAAGCTTTCCCTGAGAAGTTAGACCAAAGTGCATCTCAGAATTGGCAGTAGGGCTCAATTCAGCCAGAAAACGTAACTTTTGACACAGAGCTCAGATTTGCAGAAGAAAAACATATTCATGCTCCTCACAGTCTGAAAAGCACGAAAACGCCTTCAATTTTCAAGTACAAGCTTTCCCTGAGAAGTTAGACCAAAGTGCATCTCAGAATTGGCAGTAGGGCTCATTTCAGCCAGAACACGTAACTTTTTATAGAGAGCTCAGATTTGCAGAAGAAACACATATTCATGTTCCTCATGGTCTGAAAAGCACAAAAACACCTTCAAGTTTCAAGTACGAGATTTCCCTGAGGAGTTAGACCAAAGTGCATCTTAGAATTGGCAGTAGGGCTCAATTCATCCAGAAAACGTAACTTTTGACATATTCAGATTTGAAGAAGAAACACATATTCATGCTCCTCACGGTCTGAAAAGCACAAAACGCCTTCAATTTTCATGTACGAGCTTTCCCTGAGAAGTTAGACCAAAGTGCATCTTAGAATTGGCAGTAGGGCTCAATTCATCCAGAAAACGTAACTTTTGACACAGAGCTCAGATTTGCAGAAGAAACACATATTCATGCTCCTCACGGTCTGAAAAGCACAAAAACGCCTTCAATTTTCAAGTACGAGCTTTCCCTGAGAAGTTAGACCAAAGTGCATCTAGGAACTGGCAGTAGGGCTCATTTCAGCCAGAAAACGTAACTTTTGTCACAGAGCTCAGATTTGCAGAAGAAACACATATTCATGCTCCTCACAGTCTGAAAAGCACAAAAACGCCTTCAATTTTCAAGTACGAGCTTTCCCTGAGAAGTTAGACCAAAGTGCATCTCAGAATTGGCAGTAGGGCTCATTTCAGCCAGAACATGTAACTTTTTATAGAGAGCTCAGATTTGCAGAAGAAACACATATTCATGTTCCTCATGGTCTGAAAAGCACAAAAACTCCGTCAAGTTTCAAGTACGAGATTTCCCTGAGGAGTTAGACCAAAGTGCATCTTAGAATTGGCAGTAGGGCTCAATTCATCCAGAAAACGTAACTTTTGACACAGAGCTCAGATTTGCAGAAGAAACACATATTCATGCTCCTCACAGTCTGAAAAGCACAAAAACGCCTTCAATTTTCATGTACGAGCTTTCCCTGAGAAGTTAGACCAAAGTGCATCTCAGAATTGGCAGTAGGGCTCAATTCAGCCAGAAAACGTAACTTTTGACACAGAGCTCAGATTTGCAGAAGAAAAACATATTCATGCTCCTCACAGTCTGAAAAGCACGAAAACGCCTTCAATTTTCAAGTACGAGTTTTCCCTGAGAAGTTAGACCAAAGTGCATCTCAGAATTGGCAGTAGGGCTCATTTCAGCCAGAACACGTAACTTTTTATAGAGAGCTCAGATTTGCAGAAGAAACACATATTCATGTTCCTCATGGTCTGAAAAGCACAAAAACACCTTCAAGTTTCAAGTACGAGATTTCCCTGAGGAGTTAGACCAAAGTGCATCTTAGAATTGGCAGTAGGGCTCAATTCATCCAGAAAAGATGACTTTTGACATATTCAGATTTGCAGAAGAAACACATATTCATGCTCCTCACGGTCTGAAAAGCACAAAACGCCTTCAATTTTCATGTACGAGCTTTCCCTGAGAAGTTAGACCAAAGTGCATCTTAGAATTGGCAGTAGGGCTCAATTCATCCAGAAAACGTAACTTTTGACACAGAGCTCAGATTTGCAGAAGAAACACATATTCATGCTCCTCACGGTCTGAAAAGCACAAAAACGCCTTCAATTTTCAAGTACGAGCTTTCCCTGAGAAGTTAGACCAAAGTGCATCTCAGAACTGGCAGTAGGGCTCATTTCAGCCAGAAAACGTAACTTTTGTCACAGAGCTCAGATTTGCAGAAGAAACACATATTCATGCTCCTCACGGTCTGAAAAGCACAAAAACGCCTTCAATTTTCAAGTACGAGCTTTCCCTGAGCAGTTCGACCAAAGTGCATCTCAGAATTGGCAGTAGGGCTCATTTCAGCCAGAACACGTAACTTTTGACACAGAGCTCAGATTTGCAGAAGAAACACATATTCATGCTCCTCACAGTCTGAAAAGCACAAAAACGCCTTCAATTTTCATGTACGAGCTTTCCCTGAGAAGTTAGACCAAAGTGCATCTCAGAATTGGCAGTAGGGCTCAATTCAGCCAGAAAACGTAACTTTTGACACAGAGCTCAGATTTGCAGAAGAAAAACATATTCATGCTCCTCACAGTCTGAAAAGTACGAAAACGCCTTCAATTTTCAAGTACGAGCTTTCCCTGAGAAGTTAGACCAAAGTGCATCTCAGAATTGGCAGTAGGGCTCATTTCAGCCAGAACACGTAACTTTTTATAGAGAGCTCAGATTTGCAGAAGAAACACATATTCATGTTCCTCATGGTCTGAAAAGCACTAAAACACCTTCAAGTTTCAAGTACGAGATTTCCCTGAGGAGTTAGACCAAAGTGCATCTTAGAATTGGCAGTAGGGCTCAATTCATCCAGAAAAGATAACTTTTGACATATTCAGATTTGCAGAAGAAACACATATTCATGCTCCTCACGGTCTGAAAAGCACAAAACGCCTTCAATTTTCATGTACGAGCTTTCCCTGAGAAGTTAGACCAAAGTGCATCTTAGAATTGGCAGTAGGGCTCAATTCATCCAGAAAACGTAACTTTTGACACAGAGCTCAGATTTGCAGAAGAAACACATATTCATGCTCCTCACGGTCTGAAAAGCACAAAAACGCCTTCAATTTTCAAGTACGAGCTTTCCCTGAGAAGTTAGACCAAAGTGCATCTAGGAACTGGCAGTAGGGCTCATTTCAGCCAGAAAACGTAACTTTTGTCACAGAGCTCAGATTTGCAGAAGAAACACATATTCATGCTCCTCACAGTCTGAAAAGCACGAAAACGCCTTCAATTTTCAAGTACGAGCTTTCCCTGAGAAGTTAGACCAAAGTGCATCTCAGAATTGGCAGTAGGGCTCATTTCAGTCAGAACACGTAACTTTTTATAGAGAGCTCAGATTTGCAGAAGAAACACATATTCATGCTCCTCACAGTCTGAAAAGCACGAAAACGCCTTCAATTTTCAAGTACGAGCTTTCCCTGAGAAGTTAGACCAAAGTGCATCTCAGAATTGGCAGTAGGGCTCATTTCAGCCAGAACACGTAACTTTTTATAGAGAGCTCAGATTTGCAGAAGAAACACATATTCATGCTCCTCACAGTCTGAAAAGCACGAAAACGCCTTCAATTTTCAAGTACGAGCTTTCCCTGAGAAGTTAGACCAAAGTGCATCTCAGAATTGGCAGTAGGGCTCATTTCAGCCAGAACACGTAACTTTTTATAGAGAGCTCAGATTTGCAGAAGAAACACATATTCATGTTCCTCATGGTCTGAAAAGCACAAAAACTCCTTCAAGTTTCAAGTACGAGATTTCCCTGAGGAGTTAGACCAAAGTGCATCTTAGAATTGGCAGTAGGGCTCAATTCATCCAGAAAACGTAACTTTTGACACAGAGCTCAGATTTGCAGAAGAAACACATATTCATGCTCCTCACAGTCTGAAAAGCACAAAAACGCCTTCAATTTTCATCTACGAGCTTTCCCTGAGAAGTTAGACCAAAGTGCATCTCAGAATTGGCAGTAGGGCTCAATTCAGCCAGAAAACGTAACTTTTGACACAGAGCTCAGATTTGCAGAAGAAAAACATATTCATGCTCCTCACAGTCTGAAAAGCACGAAAACGCCTTCAATTTTCAAGTACGAGCTTTCCCTGAGAAGTTAGACCAAAGTGCATCTCAGAATTGGCAGTAGGGCTCATTTCAGCCAGAACACGTAACTTTTTATAGAGAGCTCAGATTTGCAGAAGAAACACATATTCATGTTCCTCATGGTCTGAAAAGCACAAAAACACCTTCAAGTTTCAAGTACGAGATTTCCCTGAGGAGTTAGACCAAAGTGCATCTTAGAATTGGCAGTAGGGCTCAATTCATCCAGAAAAGATAACTTTTGACATATTCAGATTTGCAGAAGAAACACATATTCATGCTCCTCACGGTCTGAAAAGCACAAAACGCCTTCAATTTTCATGTACGAGCTTTCCCTGAGAAGTTAGACCAAAGTGCATCTTAGAATTGGCAGTAGGGCTCAATTCATCCAGAAAACGTAACTTTTGACACAGAGCTCAGATTTGCAGAAGAAACACATATTCATGCTCCTCACGGTCTGAAAAGCACAAAAACGCCTTCAATTTTCAAGTACGAGCTTTCCCTGAGAAGTTAGACCAAAGTGCATCTCAGAACTGGCAGTAGGGCTCATTTCAGCCAGAAAACGTAACTTTTGTCACAGAGCTCAGATTTGCAGAAGAAACACATATTCATGCTCCTCACGGTCTGAAAAGCACAAAAACGCCTTCAATTTTCAAGTACGAGCTTTCCCTGAGAAGTTAGACCAAAGTGCATCTCAGAATTGGCAGTAGGGCTCATTTCAGCCAGAACACGTAACTTTTTATAGAGAGCTCAGATTTGCAGAAGAAACACATATTCATGTTCCTCATGGTCTGAAAAGCACAAAAACTCCTTCAAGTTTCAAGTACGAGATTTCCCTGAGGAGTTAGACCAAAGTGCATCTTAGAATTGGCAGTCGGGCTCATTTCAGCCAGAAAACGTAACTTTCTGAAACAGAGCTCAGATTTGCAGAAGAAACACATATTCATGCTCGTCACAGTCTGAAAAGCACAAAAACTCCTTCAATTTTTAAGTACGAGCTTTCCCTGAGGAGTTAGACCAAAGTGCATCTTAGAATTGGCAGTAGGGCTCAATTCATCCAGAAAACGTAACTTTTGACACAGAGCTCAGATTTGCAGAAGAAAAACATATTCATGCTCCTCACAGTCTGAAAAGCACGAAAACGCCTTCAATTTTCAAGTACGAGCTTTCCCTGAGAAGTTAGACCAAAGTGCATCTCAGAATTGGCAGTAGGGCTCATTTCAGCCAGAACACGTAACTTTTTATAGAGAGCTCAGATTTGCAGAAGAAACACATATTCATGCTACTCACGGTCTGAAAAGCACAAAACGCCTTCAATTTTCATGTACGAGCTTTCCCTGAGAAGTTAGACCAAAGTGCATCTTAGAATTGGCAGTAGGGCTCAATTCATCCAGAAAACGTAACTTTTGACACAGAGCTCAGATTTGCAGAAGAAACACATATTCATGCTCCTCACGGTCTGAAAAGCACAAAAACGCCTTCAATTTTCAAGTACGAGCTTTCCCTGAGAAGTTAGACCAAAGTGCATCTCAGAACTGGCAGTAGGGCTCATTTCAGCCAGAAAACGTAACTTTTGTCACAGAGCTCAGATTTGCAGAAGAAACACATATTCATGCTCCTCACGGTCTGAAAAGCACAAAAACGCCTTCAATTTTCAAGTACGAGCTTTCCCTGAGCAGTTCGACCAAAGTGCATCTCAGAATTGGCAGTAGGGCTCATTTCAGCCAGAACACGTAACTTTTTATAGAGAGCTCAGATTTGCAGAAGAAACACATATTCATGTTCCTCATGGTCTGAAAAGCACAAAAACTCCTTCAAGTTTCAAGTACGAGATTTCCCTGAGGAGTTAGACCAAAGTGCATCTTAGAATTGGCAGTAGGGCTCAATTCATCCAGAAAACATAACTTTTGACACAGAGCTCAGATTTGCAGAAGAAACACATATTCATGCTCCTCACAGTCTGAAAAGCACAAAAACGCCTTCAATTTTCATGTACGAGCTTTCCCTGAGAAGTTAGACCAAAGTGCATGTCAGAATTGGCAGTAGGGCTCAATTCAGCCAGAAAACGTAACTTTTGACACAGAGCTCAGATTTGCAGAAGAAACACATATTCATGCTCCTCACAGTCTGAAAAGTACGAAAACGCCTTCAATTTTCAAGTACGAGCTTTCCCTGAGAAGTTAGACCAAAGTGCATCTCAGAATTGGCAGTAGGGCTCATTTCAGCCAGAACACGTAACTTTTTATAGAGAGCTCAGATTTGCAGAAGAAACACATATTCATGTTCCTCATGGTCTGAAAAGCACTAAAACACCTTCAAGTTTCAAGTACGAGATTTCCCTGAGGAGTTAGACCAAAGTGCATCTTAGAATTGGCAGTAGGGCTCAATTCATCCAGAAAAGATAACTTTTGACATATTCAGATTTGCAGAAGAAACACATATTCATGCTCCTCACGGTCTGAAAAGCACAAAACGCCTTCAATTTTCATGTACGAGCTTTCCCTGAGAAGTTAGACCAAAGTGCATCTAGGAACTGGCAGTAGGGCTCATTTCAGCCAGAAAACGTAACTTTTGTCACAGAGCTCAGATTTGCAGAAGAAACACATATTCATGCTCCTCACAGTCTGAAAAGCACAAAAACGCCTTCAATTTTCAAGTACGAGCTTTCCCTGAGAAGTTAGACCAAAGTGCATCTCAGAATTGGCAGTAGGGCTCATTTCAGCCAGAACATGTAACTTTTTATAGAGAGCTCAGATTTGCAGAAGAAACACATATTCATGTTCCTCATGGTCTGAAAAGCACAAAAACTCCGTCAAGTTTCAAGTACGAGATTTCCCTGAGGAGTTAGACCAAAGTGCATCTTAGAATTGGCAGTAGGGCTCAATTCATCCAGAAAACGTAACTTTTGACACAGAGCTCAGATTTGCAGAAGAAACACATATTCATGCTCCTCACAGTCTGAAAAGCACAAAAACGCCTTCAATTTTCATGTACGAGCTTTCCCTGAGAAGTTAGACCAAAGTGCATCTCAGAATTGGCAGTAGGGCTCAATTCAGCCAGAAAACGTAACTTTTGACACAGAGCTCAGATTTGCAGAAGAAAAACATATTCATGCTCCTCACAGTCTGAAAAGCACGAAAACGCCTTCAATTTTCAAGTACGAGTTTTCCCTGAGAAGTTAGACCAAAGTGCATCTCAGAATTGGCAGTAGGGCTCATTTCAGCCAGAACACGTAACTTTTTATAGAGAGCTCAGATTTGCAGAAGAAACACATATTCATGTTCCTCATGGTCTGAAAAGCACAAAAACACCTTCAAGTTTCAAGTACGAGATTTCCCTGAGGAGTTAGACCAAAGTGCATCTTAGAATTGGCAGTAGGGCTCAATTCATCCAGAAAAGATGACTTTTGACATATTCAGATTTGCAGAAGAAACACATATTCATGCTCCTCACGGTCTGAAAAGCACAAAACGCCTTCAATTTTCATGTACGAGCTTTCCCTGAGAAGTTAGACCAAAGTGCATCTTAGAATTGGCAGTAGGGCTCAATTCATCCAGAAAACGTAACTTTTGACACAGAGCTCAGATTTGCAGAAGAAACACATATTCATGCTCCTCACGGTCTGAAAAGCACAAAAACGCCTTCAAGTTTCAAGTACGAGCTTTCCCTGAGAAGTTAGACCAAAGTGCATCTTAGAATTGGCAGTAGGGCTCAATTCATCCAGAAAACGTAACTTTTGACACAGAGCTCAGATTTGCAGAAGAAACACATATTCATGCTCCTCACGGTCTGAAAAGCACAAAAACGCCTTCAATTTTCAAGTACGAGCTTTCCCTGAGAAGTTAGACCAAAGTGCATCTAGGAACTGGCAGTAGGGCTCATTTCAGCCAGAAAACGTAACTTTTGTCACAGAGCTCAGATTTGCAGAAGAAACACATATTCATGCTCCTCACAGTCTGAAAAGCACGAAAACGCCTTCAATTTTCAAGTACGAGCTTTCCCTGAGAAGTTAGACCAAAGTGCATCTCAGAATTGGCAGTAGGGCTCATTTCAGCCAGAACACGTAACTTTTTATAGAGAGCTCAGATTTGCAGAAGAAACACATATTCATGTTCCTCATGGTCTGAAAAGCACAAAAACTCCTTCAAGTTTCAAGTACGAGATTTCCCTGAGGAGTTAGACCAAAGTGCATCTTAGAATTGGCAGTAGGGCTCAATTCATCCAGAAAACGTAACTTTTGACACAGAGCTCAGATTTGCAGAAGAAACACATATTCATGCTCCTCACAGTCTGAAAAGCACAAAAACGCCTTCAATTTTCATGTACGAGCTTTCCCTGAGAAGTTAGACCAAAGTGCATCTCAGAATTGGCAGTAGGGCTCAATTCAGCCAGAAAACGTAACTTTTGACACAGAGCTCAGATTTGCAGAAGAAAAACATATTCATGCTCCTCACAGTCTGAAAAGCACGAAAACGCCTTCAATTTTCAAGTACGAGCTTTCCCTGAGAAGTTAGACCAAAGTGCATCTCAGAATTGGCAGTAGGGCTCATTTCAGCCAGAACACGTAACTTTTTATAGAGAGCTCAGATTTGCAGAAGAAACACATATTCATGTTCCTCATGGTCTGAAAAGCACAAAAACACCTTCAAGTTTCAACTACGAGATTTCCCTGAGGAGTTAGACCAAAGTGCATCTTAGAATTGGCAGTAGGGCTCAATTCATCCAGAAAAGATAACTTTTGACATATTCAGATTTGCAGAAGAAACACATATTCATGCTCCTCACGGTCTGAAAAGCACAAAACGCCTTCAATTTTCATGTACGAGCTTTCCCTGAGAAGTTAGACCAAAGTGCATCTTAGAATTGGCAGTAGGGCTCAATTCATCCAGAAAACGTAACTTTTGACACAGAGCTCAGATTTGCAGAAGAAACACATATTCATGCTCCTCACGGTCTGAAAAGCACAAAAACGCCTTCAATTTTCAAGTACGAGCTTTCCCTGAGAAGTTAGACCAAAGTGCATCTCAGAACTGGCAGTAGGGCTCATTTCAGCCAGAAAACGTAACTTTTGTCACAGAGCTCAGATTTGCAGAAGAAACACATATTCATGCTCCTCACGGTCTGAAAAGCACAAAAACGCCTTCAATTTTCAAGTACGAGCTTTCCCTGAGAAGTTCGACCAAAGTGCATCTCAGAATTGGCAGTAGGGCTCATTTCAGCCAGAACACGTAACTTTTTATAGAGAGCTCAGATTTGCAGAAGAAACACATATTCATGTTCCTCTTGGTCTGAAAAGCACAAAAACTCCTTCAAGTTTCAAGTACGAGATTTCCCTGAGGAGTTAGACCAAAGTGCATCTTAGAATTGGCAGTCGGGCTCATTTCAGCCAGAAAACGTAACTTTCTGAAACAGAGCTCAGATTTGCAGAAGAAACACATATTCATGCTCGTCACAGTCTGAAAAGCACAAAAACTCCTTCAATTTTTAAGTACGAGCTTTCCCTGAGGAGTTAGACCAAAGTGCATCTTAGAATTGGCAGTAGGGCTCAATTCATCCAGAAAACGTAACTTTTGACACAGAGCTCAGATTTGCAGAAGAAACACATATTCATGCTCCTCACAGTCTGAAAAGCACAAAAACGCCTTCAATTTTCAAGTACGAGCTTTCCCTGAGAAGTTAGACCAAAGTGCATCCCTGAGTTGGCAGTAGGGCGCAATTCAACCAGAAAACGTAACTTTTGAAACAGAGCTCAGATTTGCAGAAGTAACACATATTCATGCTCCTCACGGTCTGAAAAGATCAAAAACGCCTTCGAGTTTCAAGTACGAGTTTTCCCTGAGAATTTGGAGCAAAGTGCATCTCAGAATTGGCAGTAGGGCTCATTTCAGCCAGAAAACATAACTTTTACAACAGAGCTCAGATTTGCAGAAGAAACACATATACATGCTCCTCACGGTCTGAAAAGCACAAAAACGCCTTCAAGTTTCAAGTACGAGCTTTCCCTGAGGAGTTTGACCAAAGTGCATCTTAGAATTGGCAGTAGGGCTCAATTCATCCAGAAAACGTAACTTTTGACACAGAGCTCAGATTTGCAGAAGAAACACATATTCATGCTCGTCACAGTCTGAAAAGCACAAAAACGCCTTCATTTTTCAAGTACGAGCTTTCCCTGAGAAGTTAGACCAAAGTGCAACTCAGAATTGGCAGTAGGGCTCATTTCAGCCAGAGAACGTAACTTTTGAAACAGAGCTCAGATTTGCAGAAGAAACACATATTCATGCTCCTCACAGTCTGAAAAGATCAAAAACGCCTTCAAGTTTCAAGTACGAGCTTTCCCTGAGAAGTTAGACCAAAGTGCATCTCAGAATTGGCAGTAGGGCGCAATTCAATCAGAAAACGTAACGTTTGAAACAGAGCTCAGATTTGCAGAAGAAACACATATTCATGCTCCTCACGGTCTGAAAAGCACAAAAACGCCTACGAGTTGCAAGTACGAGTTTCCCCTGAGAATTTGGAGCAAAGTGCATCTCCGAATTGGCAGTAGGGCTCATTTCAGCCAGAAAACGTAACTTTTGAAACAGAGCTCAGATTTGCAGAAGAAACACATATTCATGCTCGTCACAGTCTGAAAAGCACAAAAACTCCTTCAATTTTCAAGTACGAGCTTTCCCTGAGAAGTTAGACCAAAGTGCATCTCTGAGTTGGCAGTAGGGCGCAATTCAACCAGAAAACGTAACTTTTGAAACAGAGCTCAGATTTGCAGAAGTAACACATATTCATGCTCCTCACGGTCTGAAAAGATCAAAAACGCCTTCGAGTTTCAAGTACGAGATTTCCCTGAGGAGTTAGACCAAAGTGCATCTTAGAATTGGCAGTAGGGCTCAATTCATCCAGAAAAGATAACTTTTGACATATTCAGATTTGCAGAAGAAACACATATTCATGCTCCTCACGGTCTGAAAAGCACAAAACGCCTTCAATTTTCATGTACGAGCTTTCCCTGAGAAGTTAGACCAAAGTGCATCTTGGAATTGGCAGTAGGGCTCAATTCATCCAGAAAACGTAACTTTTGACACAGAGCTCAGATTTGCAGAAGAAACACATATTCATGCTCCTCACGGTCTGAAAAGCACAAAAACGCCTTCAATTTTCAAGTACGAGCTTTCCCTGAGAAGTTAGACCAAAGTGCATCTCAGAACTGGCAGTCGGGCTCATTTCAGCCAGAAAACGTAACTTTTGTCACAGAGCTCAGATTTGCAGAAGAAACACATATTCATGCTCCTCACAGTCTGAAAAGCACGAAAACGCCTTCAATTTTCAAGTACGAGCTTTCCCTGAGAAGTTAGACCAAAGTGCATCTCAGAATTGGCAGTAGGGCTCATTTCAGCCAGAACACGTAACTTTTTATAGAGAGCTCAGATTTGCAGAAGAAACACATATTCATGTTCCTCATGGTCTGAAAAGCACAAAAACGCCTTCAAGTTTCAAGTACGAGATTTCCCTGAGGAGTTAGACCAAAGTGCATCTTAGAATTGGCAGTAGGGCATCCATTCATCCAGAAAACGTAACTTTTGACACAGAGCTCAGATTTGCAGAAGAAACACATATTCATGCTCCTCACAGTCTGAAAAGCACAAAAACGCCTTCAATTTTCATGTACGAGCTTTCCCTGAGAAGTTAGACCAAAGTGCATCTCAGAATTGGCAGTAGGGCTCAATTCAGCCAGAAAACGTAACTTTTGACACAGAGCTCAGATTTGCAGAAGAAATACATATTCATGCTTGTCACAGTCTGAAAAGCACAAAAACACCTTCATTTTTCAAGTACGAGCTTTCCCTGAAAAGGTAGAGCAAAGTGCATCTCTGAATTGGCAGTACGGCGCAATTCAACCAGAAAACGTAACTTTTGAAACAGAGCTCAGATTTGCAGAAGTAACACATATTCATGCTCCTCACGGTCTGAAAAGATCAAAAACGCCTTCGAGTTTCAAGTACGAGTTTTCCCTGAGAATTTGGAGCAAAGTGCATCTCAGAATTGGCAGTAGGGCTCATTTCAGCTAGAAAACGTAACTTTTGCAACAGAGCTCAGATTTGCAGAAGAAACACATATTCATGCTCGTCACAGTCTGAAAAGATCAAAAACGCCTTCAAGTTTCAAGTACGAGCTTTCCCTGAGAAGTTAGAGCAAAGTGCATCTCAGTATTGGCAGTAGGGCGCAATTCAACCAGAAAACGTAACTTTTGAAACAGAGCTCAGATTTGCAGAAGAAACACATATTGATGCTCCTCACGGTCTGAAAAGCACAAAAACGCCATCAAGTTTCAAGTACGAGATTTCCCTGAGGAGTTAGACCAAAGTGCATCTTAGAATTGGCAGTAGGGCTCAATTCATCCAGAAAACGTAACTTTTGACACAGAGCTCAGATTTGCAGAAGAAACACATATTCATGCTCGTCACAGTCGGAAAAGCACAAAAACACCTTCATTTTTCAAGTACGAGCTTCCCCTGAGAAGTTAGACCAAAGTGCATCTCAGAATTGGCAGTCGGGGTCATTTCAGCCAGAAAACGTAACTTTTGAAACAGAGCTCAGATTTGCAGAAGAAACACATATTCATGCTCGTCACAGTCTGAAAATCACAAAAACTCCTTCAATTTTCAAGTACGAGCTTTCCCTGAGAAGTTAGACCAAAGTGCATCTCTGAGTTGGCAGTAGGGCGCAATTCAACCAGAAAACGTAACTTTTGAAACAGAGCTCAGATTTGCAGAAGTAACACATATTCATGCTCCTCACGGTCTGAAAAGATCAAAAACGCCTTCGAGTTTCAAGTACGAGTTTTCCCTGAGAATTTGGAGCAAACTGCATCTCAGAATTGGCAGTAGGGCTCATTTCAGCCAGAAAACATAACTTTTACAACAGAGCTCAGATTTGCAGAAGAAACACATATTCATGCTCCTCACGGTCTGAAAAGCACAAAAACGCCTTCAAGTTTCAAGTACGAGCTTTCCCTGAGGAGTTTGACCAAAGTGCATCTTAGAATTGGCAGTAGGGCTCAATTCATCCAGAAAACGTAACTTTTGACACAGAGCTCAGATTTGCAGAAGAAACACATATTCATGCTCGTCACAGTCTGAAAAGCACAAAAACGCCTTCATTTTTCAAGTACGAGCTTTCCCTAAGAAGTTAGACCAAAGTGCAACTCAGAATTGGCAGTAGGGCTCATTTCAGCCAGAGAACGTAACTTTTGAAACAGAGCTCAGATTTGCAGAAGAAACACATATTCATGCTCCTCACAGTCTGAAAAGATCAAAAACGCCTTCAAGTTTCAAGTACGAGCTTTCCCTGAGAAGTTAGACCAAAGTGCATCTCAGAATTGGCAGTAGGGCGCAATTCAATCAGAAAACGTAACTTTTGAAACAGAGCTCAGGTTTGCAGAAGAAACACATATTCATGCTCCTCACGGTCTGAAAAGCACAAAAACGCCTTCAAGTTTCAAGTACGAGCTTTCCCTGAGGAGTTTGACCAAAGTGCATCTTAGAATTGGCAGTAGGGCTCAATTCATCCAGAAAACGTAACTTTTGACACAGAGCTCAGATTTGCAGAAGAAACACATATTCATGCTTGTCACAGTCTGAAAAGCACAAAAACACCTTCATTTTTCAAGTACGAGCTTTCCCTGAGACGTTAGACCAAAGTGCAACTCAGAATTGGCAGTAGGGCTCATTTCTGCCAGAGAACGTAACTTTTGAAACAGAGCTCAGATTTGCAGAAGAAACACATATTCATGCTCTTCACAGTCTGAAAAGCACAAAAACGCCTACGAGTTTCAAGTACGAGTTTTCCCTGAGAATTTGGAGCAAAGTGCATCTCCGAATTGGCAGTAGGGCTCATTTCAGCCAGAAAACATAACTTTTGCAACAGAGCTCAGATTTGCAGAAGAAACACATATTCATGCTCTTCACAGTCTGAAAAGATCAAAAACGCCTTCAAGTTTCAAGTACGAGCTTTCCCTGAGAAGTTAGAGCAAAGTGCATCTCAGAATTGGCAGTAGGGCGCAATTCAACCAGAAAACGTAACTTTTGAAACAGAGCTCAGATTTGCAGAAGAAACACATATTCATGCTCCTCACGGTCTGAAAAGCACAAAAACGCCATCAAGTTTCAAGTACGAGATTTCCCTGAGGAGTTAGACCAAAGTGCATCTTAGAATTGGCAGTAGGGCAAAATTCATCCAGAAAACGTAACTTTTGACACAGAGCTCAGATTTGCAGAAGAAACACATATTCATGCTCGTCACAGTCGGAAAAGCACAAAAACACCTTCATTTTTCAAGTACGAGCTTCCCGTGAGAAGTTAGACCAAAGTGCATCTCAGAATTGGCAGTCGGGCTCATTTCAGCCAGAAAACGTAACTTTTGAAACAGAGCTCAGATTTGCAGAAGAAACACATATTCATGCTCGTCACAGTCTGAAAAGCACAAAAACTCCTTCAATTTTCAAGTACGAGCTTTCCCTGAGAAGTTAGACCAAAGTGCATCTCTGAGTTGGCAGTAGGGCGCAATTCAACCAGAAAACGTAACTTTTGAAACAGAGCTCAGATTTGCAGAAGTAACACATATTCATGCTCCTCACGGTCTGAAAAGATCAAAAACGCATTCGATTTTCAAGTACGAGTTTTCCCTGAGAATTTGGAGCAAAGTGCATCACAGAATTGGCAGTAGGGCTCATTTCAGCCAGAAAACATAACTTTTGCAACAGAGCTCAGATTTGCAGAAGAAACACATATTCATGCTCCTCACGGTCTGAAAAGCACAAAAACGCGTTCAAGTTTCAAGTACGAGCTTTCCCTGAGGAGTTTGACCAAAGTGCATCTTAGAATTGGCAGTAGGGCTCAATTCATCCAGAAAACGTAACTTTTGACACAGAGCTCAGATTTGCAGAAGAAACACATATTCATGCTTGTCACAGTCTGAAAAGCACAAAAACACCTTCTTTTTTCAAGTACGAGCTTTCCCTGAGAAGTTAGACCAAAGTGCAACTCAGAATTGGCAGTAGGGCTCATTTCAGCCAGAGAACGTAACTTTTGAAACAGAGCTCAGATTTGCAGAAGAAACACATATTCATGCTCTTCACAGTCTGAAAAGATCAAAAACGCCTTCAAGTTTCAAGTACGAGCTTTCCCTGAGAAGTTAGATCAAAGTGCATCTCAGAATTGGCAGTAGGGCGCAATTCAATCAGAAAACGTAACTTTTGAAACAGAGCTCAGATTTGCAGAAGAAACACATATTCATGCTCCTCACAGTCTGAAAAGCACAAAAACGCCTTGAATTTTCATGTACAAGCTTTCCCTGAGAAGTTAGACCAAAGTGCATCTCAGAATTGGCAGTAGGGCTCAATTCAGCCAGAAAACGTAACTTTTGACACAGAGCTCAGATTTGCAGAAGAAAAACATATTCATGCTCCTCACAGTCTGAAAAGCACGAAAACGCCTTCAATTTTCAAGTACGAGCTTTCCCTGAGAAGTTAGACCAAAGTGCATCTTAGAATTGGCAGTAGGGCTCAATTCATCCAGAAAACGTAACTTTTGACACAGAGCTCAGATTTGCAGAAGAAACACATATTCATGCTCCTCACAGTCTGAAAAGCACGAAAACGCCTTCAATTTTCAAGTACGAGCTTTCCCTGAGAAGTTAGACCAAAGTGCATCTCAGAATTGGCAGTAGGGCTCATTTCAGTCAGAACACGTAACTTTTTATAGAGAGCTCAGATTTGCAGAAGAAACACATATTCATGCTCCTCACAGTCTGAAAAGCACGAAAACGCCTTCAATTTTCAAGTACGAGCTTTCCCTGAGAAGTTAGACCAAAGTGCATCTCAGAATTGGCAGTAGGGCTCATTTCAGCCAGAACACGTAACTTTTTATAGAGAGCTCAGATTTGCAGAAGAAACACATATTCATGCTCCTCACAGTCTGAAAAGCACGAAAACGCCTTCAATTTTCAAGTACGAGCTTTCCCTGAGAAGTTAGACCAAAGTGCATCTCAGAATTGGCAGTAGGGCTCATTTCAGCCAGAACACGTAACTTTTTATAGAGAGCTCAGATTTGCAGAAGAAACACATATTCATGTTCCTCATGGTCTGAAAAGCACAAAAACTCCTTCAAGTTTCAAGTACGAGATTTCCCTGAGGAGTTAGACCAAAGTGCATCTTAGAATTGGCAGTAGGGCTCAATTCATCCAGAAAACGTAACTTTTGACACAGAGCTCAGATTTGCAGAAGAAACACATATTCATGCTCCTCACAGTCTGAAAAGCACAAAAACGCCTTCAATTTTCATGTACGAGCTTTCCCTGAGAAGTTAGACCAAAGTGCATCTCAGAATTGGCAGTAGGGCTCAATTCATCCAGAAAACGTAACTTTTGACACAGAGCTCAGATTTGCAGAAGAAAAACATATTCATGCTCCTCACAGTCTGAAAAGCACGAAAACGCCTTCAATTTTCAAGTACGAGCTTTCCCTGAGAAGTTAGACCAAAGTGCATCTCAGAATTGGCAGTAGGGCTCATTTCAGCCAGAACACGTAACTTTTTTTAGAGAGCTCAGATTTGCAGAAGAAACACATATTCATGTTCCTCATGGTCTGAAAAGCACAAAAACACCTTCAAGTTTCAAGTACGAGATTTCCCTGAGGAGTTAGACCAAAGTGCATCTTAGAATTGGCAGTAGGGCTCAATTCATCCAGAAAAGATAACTTTTGACATATTCAGATTTGCAGAAGAAACACATATTCATGCTCCTCACGGTCTGAAAAGCACAAAACGCCTTCAATTTTCATGTACGAGCTTTCCCTGAGAAGTTAGACCAAAGTGCATCTTAGAATTGGCAGTAGGGCTCAATTCATCCAGAAAACGTAACTTTTGACACAGAGCTCAGATTTGCAGAAGAAACACATATTCATGCTCCTCACGGTCTGAAAAGCACAAAAACGCCTTCAATTTTCAAGTACGAGCTTTCCCTGAGAAGTTAGACCAAAGTGCATCTCAGAACTGGCAGTAGGGCTCATTTCAGCCAGAAAACGTAACTTTTGTCACAGAGCTCAGATTTGCAGAAGAAACACATATTCATGCTCCTCACGGTCTGAAAAGCACAAAAACGCCTTCAATTTTCAAGTACGAGCTTTCCCTGAGAAGTTCGACCAAAGTGCATCTCAGAATTGGCAGTAGGGCTCATTTCAGCCAGAACACGTAACTTTTTATAGAGAGCTCAGATTTGCAGAAGAAACACATATTCATGTTCCTCATGGTCTGAAAAGCACAAAAACTCCTTCAAGTTTCAAGTACGAGATTTCCCTGAGGAGTTAGACCAAAGTGCATCTTAGAATTGGCAGTCGGGCTCATTTCAGCCAGAAAACGTAACTTTCTGAAACAGAGCTCAGATTTGCAGAAGAAACACATATTCATGCTCGTCACAGTCTGAAAAGCACAAAAACTCCTTCAATTTTTAAGTACGAGCTTTCCCTGAGAAGTTAGACCAAAGTGCATCTCAGAACTGGAAGAAGGGCTCATTTCAGCCAGAAAACGTAACTTTTGTCACAGAGCTCAGATTTGCAGAAGAAACACATATTCATGCTCTTCACAGTCTGAAAAGCACAAAAACGCCTACGAGTTTCAAGTACGAGTTTTCCCTGAGAATTTGGAGCAAAGTGCATCTCCGAATTGGCAGTAGGGCTCATTTCAGCCAGAAAACATAACTTTTGCAACAGAGCTCAGATTTGCAGAAGAAACACATATTCATGCTCTTCACAGTCTGAAAAGATCAAAAACGCCTTCAAGTTTCAAGTACGAGCTTTCCCTGAGAAGTTAGAGCAAAGTGCATCTCAGAATTGGCAGTAGGGCGCAATTCAACCAGAAAACGTAACTTTTGAAACAGAGCTCAGATTTGCAGAAGAAACACATATTCATGCTCCTCACGGTCTGAAAAGCACAAAAACGCCATCAAGTTTCAAGTACGAGATTTCCCTGAGGAGTTAGACCAAAGTGCATCTTAGAATTGGCAGTAGGGCTCAATTCATCCAGAAAACGTAACTTTTGACACAGAGCTCAGATTTGCAGAAGAAACACATATTCATGCTCGTCACAGTCGGAAAAGCACAAAAACACCTTCATTTTTCAAGTACGAGCTTCCCCTGAGAAGTTAGACCAAAGTGCATCTCAGAATTGGCAGTCGGGCTCATTTCAGCCAGAGAACGTAACTTTTGAAACAGAGCTCAGATTTGCAGAAGAAACACATATTCATGCTCTTCACAGTCTGAAAAGATCAAAAACGCCTTCAAGTTTCAAGTACGAGCTTTCCCTGAGAAGTTAGATCAAAGTGCATCTCAGAATTGGCAGTAGGGCGCAATTCAATCAGAAAACGTAACTTTTGAAACAGAGCTCAGATTTGCAGAAGAAACACATATTCATGCTCCTCACAGTCTGAAAAGCACAAAAACGCCTTGAATTTTCATGTACAAGCTTTCCCTGAGAAGTTAGACCAAAGTGCATCTCAGAATTGGCAGTAGGGCTCAATTCAGCCAGAAAACGTAACTTTTGACACAGAGCTCAGATTTGCAGAAGAAAAACATATTCATGCTCCTCACAGTCTGAAAAGCACGAAAACGCCTTCAATTTTCAAGTACGAGCTTTCCCTGAGAAGTTAGACCAAAGTGCATCTTAGAATTGGCAGTAGGGCTCAATTCATCCAGAAAACGTAACTTTTGACACAGAGCTCAGATTTGCAGAAGAAACACATATTCATGCTCCTCACGGTCTGAAAAGCACAAAAACGCCTTCAATTTTCAAGTACGAGCTTTCCCTGAGAAGTTAGACCAAAGTGCATCTAGGAACTGGCAGTAGGGCTCATTTCAGCCAGAAAACGTAACTTTTGTCACAGAGCTCAGATTTGCAGAAGAAACACATATTCATGCTCCTCACAGTCTGAAAAGCACGAAAACGCCTTCAATTTTCAAGTACGAGCTTTCCCTGAGAAGTTAGACCAAAGTGCATCTCAGAATTGGCAGTAGGGCTCATTTCAGTCAGAACACGTAACTTTTTATAGAGAGCTCAGATTTGCAGAAGAAACACATATTCATGCTCCTCACAGTCTGAAAAGCACGATAACGCCTTCAATTTTCAAGTACGAGCTTTCCCTGAGAAGTTAGACCAAAGTGCATCTCAGAATTGGCAGTAGGGCTCATTTCAGCCAGAACACGTAACTTTTTATAGAGAGCTCAGATTTGCAGAAGAAACACATATTCATGCTCCTCACAGTCTGAAAAGCACGAAAACGCCTTCAATTTTCAAGTACGAGCTTTCCCTGAGAAGTTAGACCAAAGTGCATCTCAGAATTGGCAGTAGGGCTCATTTCAGCCAGAACACGTAACTTTTTATAGAGAGCTCAGATTTGCAGAAGAAACACATATTCATGTTCCTCATGGTCTGAAAAGCACAAAAACTCCTTCAAGTTTCAAGTACGAGATTTCCCTGAGGAGTTAGACCAAAGTGCATCTTAGAATTGGCAGTAGGGCTCAATTCATCCAGAAAACGTAACTTTTGACACAGAGCTCAGATTTGCAGAAGAAACACATATTCATGCTCCTCACAGTCTGAAAAGCACAAAAACGCCTTCAATTTTCATGTACGAGCTTTCCCTGAGAAGTTAGACCAAAGTGCATCTCAGAATTGGCAGTAGGGCTCAATTCAGCCAGAAAACGTAACTTTTGACACAGAGCTCAGATTTGCAGAAGAAAAACATATTCATGCTCCTCACAGTCTGAAAAGCACGAAAACGCCTTCAATTTTCAAGTACGAGCTTTCCCTGAGAAGTTAGACCAAAGTGCATCTCAGAATTGGCAGTAGGGCTCATTTCAGCCAGAACACGTAACTTTTTATAGAGAGCTCAGATTTGCAGAAGAAACACATATTCATGTTCCTCATGGTCTGAAAAGCACAAAAACTCCTTCAAGTTTCAAGTACGAGATTTCCCTGAGGAGTTAGACCAAAGTGCATCTTAGAATTGGCAGTCGGGCTCATTTCAGCCAGAAAACGTAACTTTCTGAAACAGAGCTCAGATTTGCAGAAGAAACACATATTCATGCTCGTCACAGTCTGAAAAGCACAAAAACTCCTTCAATTTTTAAGTACGAGCTTTCCCTGAGAAGTTAGACCAAAGTGCATCTCAGAACTGGAAGAAGGGCTCATTTCAGCCAGAAAACGTAACTTTTGTCACAGAGCTCAGATTTGCAGAAGAAACACATATTCATGCTCCTCACAGTTTGAAAAGCACAAAAACGCCTTGAATTTTCATGTACAAGCTTTCCCTGAGAAGTTAGACCAAAGTGCATCTCAGAATTGGCAGTAGGGCTCAATTCAGCCAGAAAACGTAACTTTTGACACAGAGCTCAGATTTGCAGAAGAAAAACATATTCATGCTCCTCACAGTCTGAAAAGCACGAAAACGCCTTCAATTTTCAAGTACGAGCTTTCCCTGAGAAGTTAGACCAAAGTGCATCTCAGAATTGGCAGTAGGGCTCATTTCAGCCAGAACACGTAACTTTTTATAGAGAGCTCAGATTTGCAGAAGAAACACATATTCATGTTCCTCATGGTCTGAAAAGCACAAAAACACCTTCAAGTTTCAAGTACGAGATTTCCCTGAGGAGTTAGACCAAAGTGCATCTTAGAATTGGCAGTAGGGCTCAATTCATCCAGAAAACGTAACTTTTGACATATTCAGATTTGCAGAAGAAACACATATTCATGCTCCTCACGGTCTGAAAAGCACAAAACGCCTTCAATTTTCATGTACGAGCTTTCCCTGAGAAGTTAGACCAAAGTGCATCTTAGAATTGACAGTAGGGCTCAATTCATCCAGAAAACGTAACTTTTGACACAGAGCTCAGATTTGCAGAAGAAACACATATTCATGCTCCTCACGGTCTGAAAAGCACAAAAACGCCTTCAATTTTCAAGTACGAGCTTTCCCTGAGAAGTTAGACCAAAGTGCATCTAAGAACTGGCAGTAGGGCTCATTTCAGCCAGAACACGTAACTTTTTATAGAGAGCTCAGATTTGCAGAAGAAACACATATTCATGCTCCTCACAGTCTGAAAAGCACGAAAACGCCTTCAATTTTCAAGTACGAGCTTTCCCTGAGAAGTTAGACCAAAGTGCATCTCAGAATTGGCAGTAGGGCTCATTTCAGCCAGAACACGTAACTTTTTATAGAGAGCTCAGATTTGCAGAAGAAACACATATTCATGTTCCTCATGGTCTGAAAAGCACAAAAACACCTTCAAGTTTCAAGTACGAGATTTCCCTGAGGAGTTAGACCAAAGTGCATCTTAGAATTGGCAGTAGGGCTCAATTCATCCAGAAAACGTAACTTTTGACATATTCAGATTTGCAGAAGAAACACATATTCATGCTCCTCACGGTCTGAAAAGCACAAAACGCCTTCAATTTTCATGTACGAGCTTTCCCTGAGAAGTTAGACCAAAGTGCATCTTAGAATTGGCAGTAGGGCTCAATTCATCCAGAAAACGTAACTTTTGACACAGAGCTCAGATTTGCAGAAGAAACACATATTCATGCTCCTCACGGTCTGAAAAGCACAAAAACGCCTTCAATTTTCAAGTACGAGCTTTCCCTGAGAAGTTAGACCAAAGTGCATCTAGGAACTGGCAGTAGGGCTCATTTCAGCCAGAAAACGTAACTTTTGTCACAGAGCTCAGATTTGCAGAAGAAACACATATTCATGCTCCTCACAGTCTGAAAAGCACGAAAACGCCTTCAATTTTCATGTACGAGCTTTCCCTGAGAAGTTAGACCAAAGTGCATCTCAGAATTGGCAGTAGGGCTCAATTAAGCCAGAAAACGTAACTTTTGACACAGAGCTCAGATTTGCAGAAGAAAAACATATTCATGCTCCTCACAGTCTGCAAAGCACGAAAACGCCTTCAATTTTCAAGTACGAGCTTTCCCTGAGAAGTTAGACCAAAGTGCATCTCAGAATTGGCAGTAGGGCTCATTTCAGCCAGAACACGTAACTTTTTATAGAGAGCTCAGATTTGCAGAAGAAACACATATTCATGTTCCTCATGGTCTGAAAAGCACAAAAACACCTTCAAGTTTCAAGTACGAGATTTCCCTGAGGAGTTAGACCAAAGTGCATCTTAGAATTGGCAGTAGGGCTCAATTCATCCAGAAAAGATAACTTTTGACATATTCAGATTTGCAGAAGAAACACATATTCATGCTCCTCACGGTCTGAAAAGCACAAAACGCCTTCAATTTTCATGTACGAGCTTTCCCTGAGAAGTTAGACCAAAGTGCATCTTAGAATTGGCAGTAGGGCTCAATTCATCCAGAAAACGTAACTTTTGACACAGAGCTCAGATTTGCAGAAGAAACACATATTCATGCTCCTCACGGTCTGAAAAGCACAAAAACGCCTTCAATTTTCAAGTACGAGCTTTCCCTGAGAAGTTAGACCAAAGTGTATCTCAGAACTGGCAGTAGGGCTCATTTCAGCCAGAAAACGTAACTTTTGTCACAGAGCTCAGATTTGCAGAAGAAACACATATTCATGCTCCTCACGGTCTGAAAAGCACAAAAACGCCTTCAATTTTCAAGTGCGAGCTTTCCCTGAGAAGTTAGACCAAAGTGCATCTCAGAATTGGCAGTAGGGCTCATTTCAGCCAGAACACGTAACTTTTTATAGAGAGCTCAGATTTGCAGAAGAAACACATATTCATGTTCCTCATTGTCTGAAAAGCACAAAAACACCTTCAAGTTTCAAGTACGAGATTTCCCTGAGGAGTTAGACCAAAGTGCATCTTAGAATTCGTAGTAGGGCTCAATTCATCCAGAAAACGTAACTTTTGACATATTCAGATTTGCAGAAGAAACACATATTCATGCTCCTCACGGTCTGAAAAGCACAAAACGCCTTCAATTTTCATGTACGAGCTTTCCCTGAGAAGTTAGACCAAAGTGCATCTCAGAACTGGTAGTAGGGCTCATTTCAGCCAGAAAACGTAACTTTTGTCACAGAGCTCAGATTTGCAGAAGAAACACATATTCATGCTCCTCACGGTCTGAAAAGCACAAAAACGCCTTCAATTTTCAAGTACGAGCTTTCCCTGAGAAGTTAGACCAAAGTGCATCTCAGAATTGGCAGTAGGGCTCATTTCAGCCAGAACACGTAACTTTTTATAGAGAGCTCAGATTTGCAGAAGAAACACATATTCATGTTCCTCATGGTCTGAAAAGCACAAAAACACCTTCAAGTTTCAAGTACGAGATTTCCCTGAGGAGTTAGACCAAAGTGCATCTTAGAATTGGCAGTAGGGCTCAATTCATCCAGAAAACGTAACTTTTGACATATTCAGATTTGCAGAAGAAACACATATTCATGCTCCTCACGGTCTGAAAAGCACAAAACGCCTTCAATTTTCATGTACGAGCTTTCCCTGAGAAGTTAGACCAAAGTGCATCTTAGAATTGGCAGTAGGGCTCAATTCATCCAGAAAACGTAACTTTTGACACAGAGCTCAGATTTGCAGAAGAAACACATATTCATGCTCCTCACGGTCTGAAAAGCACAAAAACGCCTTCAATTTTCAAGTACGAGCTTTCCCTGAGAAGTTAGACCAAAGTGCATCTCAGAACTGGCAGTAGGGCTCATTTCAGCCAGAAAACGTAACTTTTGTCACAGAGCTCAGATTTGCAGAAGAAACACATATTCATGCTCCTCACAGTCTGAAAAGCACGAAAACGCCTTCAATTTTCAAGTACGAGCTTTCCCTGAGAAGTTAGACCAAAGTGCATCTCAGAATTGGCAGTAGGGCTCATTTCAGCCAGAACACGTAACTTTTTATAGAGAGCTCAGATTTGCAGAAGAAACACATATTCATGTTCCTCATGGTCTGAAAAGCACAAAAACACCTTCACTTTTCAAGTACGAGCTTTCCCTGAAAAGGTAGAGCAAAGTGCATCTCTGAATTGGCAGTACGGCGCAATTCAACCAGAAAACGTAACTTTTGAAACAGAGCTCAGATTTGCAGAAGTAACACATATTCATGCTCCTCACGGTCTGAAAAGATCAAAAACGCCTTCGAGTTTCAAGTACGAGTTTTCCCTGAGAATTTGGAGCAAAGTGCATCTCAGAATTGGCAGTAGGGCTCATTTCAGCTAGAAAACGTAACTTTTGCAACAGAGCTCAGATTTGCAGAAGAAACACATATTCATGCTCGTCACAGTCTGAAAAGATCAAAAACGCCTTCAAGTTTCAAGTACGAGCTTTCCCTGAGAAGTTAGAGCAAAGTGCATCTCAGAATTGGCAGTAGGGCGCAATTCAACCAGAAAACGTAACTTTTGAAACAGAGCTCAGATTTGCAGAAGAAACACATATTGATGCTCCTCACGGTCTGAAAAGCACAAAAACGCCATCAAGTTTCAAGTACGAGATTTCCCTGAGGAGTTAGACCAAAGTGCATCTTAGAATTGGCAGTAGGGCTCAATTCATCCAGAAAATGTAACTTTTGACACAGAGCTCAGATTTGCAGAAGAAACACATATTCATGCTCGTCACAGTCGGAAAAGCACAAAAACACCTTCATTTTTCAAGTACGAGCTTCCCCTGAGAAGTTAGACCAAAGTGCATCTCAGAATTGGCAGTCGGGGTCATTTCAGCCAGAAAACGTAACTTTTGAAACAGAGCTCAGATTTGCAGAAGAAACACATATTCATGCTCGTCACAGTCTGAAAAGCACAAAAACTCCTTCAATTTTCAAGTACGAGCTTTCCCTGAGAAGTTAGACCAAAGTGCATCTCTGAGTTGGCAGTAGGGCGCAATTCAACCAGAAAACGTAACTTTTGAAACAGAGCTCAGATTTGCAGAAGTAACACATATTCATGCTCCTCACGGTCTGAAAAGATCAAAAACGCCTTCGAGTTTCAAGTACGAGTTTTCCCTGAGAATTTGGAGCAAAGTGCATCTCAGAATTGGCAGTAGGGCTCATTTCAGCCAGAAAACATAACTTTTACAACAGAGCTCAGATTTGCAGAAGAAACACATATTCATGCTCCTCACGGTCTGAAAAGCACAAAAACGCCTTCAAGTTTCAAGTACGAGCTTTCCCTGAGGAGTTTGACCAAAGTGCATCTTAGAATTGGCAGTAGGGCTCAATTCATCCAGAAAACGTAACTTTTGACACAGAGCTCAGATTTGCAGAAGAAACACATATTCATGCTCGTCACAGTCTGAAAAGCACAAAAACGCCTTCATTTTTCAAGTACGAGCTTTCCCTAAGAAGTTAGACCAAAGTGCAACTCAGAATTGGCAGTAGGGCTCATTTCAGCCAGAGAACGTAACTTTTGAAACAGAGCTCAGATTTGCAGAAGAAACACATATTCATGCTCCTCACAGTCTGAAAAGATCAAAAACGCCTTCAAGTTTCAAGTACGAGCTTTCCCTGAGAAGTTAGACCAAAGTGCATCTCAGAATTGGCAGTAGGGCGCAATTCAATCAGAAAACGTAACTTTTGAAACAGAGCTCAGATTTGCAGAAGAAACACATATTCATGCTCCTCACGGTCTGAAAAGCACAAAAACGCCTTCAAGTTTCAAGTACGAGCTTTCCCTGAGGAGTTTGACCAAAGTGCATCTTAGAATTGGCAGTAGGGCTCAATTCATCCAGAAAACGTAACTTTTGACACAGAGCTCAGATTTGCAGAAGAAACACATATTCATGCTTGTCACAGTCTGAAAAGCACAAAAACACCTTCATTTTTCAAGTACGAGCTTTCCCTGAGACGTTAGACCAAAGTGCAACTCAGAATTGGCAGTAGGGCTCATTTCAGCCAGAGAACGTAACTTTTGAAACAGAGCTCAGATTTGCAGAAGAAACACATATTCATGCTCTTCACAGTCTGAAAAGATCAAAAACGCCTTCAAGTTTCAAGTACGAGCTTTCCCTGAGAAGTTAGATCAAAGTGCATCTCAGAATTGGCAGTAGGGCGCAATTTAATCAGAAAACGTAACTTTTGAAACAGAGCTCAGATTTGCAGAAGAAATACATATTCATGCTCCTCACGGTCTGAAAAGCACAAAAACTCCTACGAGTTTCAAGTATGAGTTTTCCCTGAGAATTTGGAGCAAAGTGCATCTCCGAATTGGCAGTAGGGCTCATTTCAGCCAGAAAACATAACTTTTGCAACAGAGCTCAGATTTGCAGAAGAAACACATATTCATGCTCTTCACAGTCTGAAAAGATCAAAAACGCCTTCAAGTTTCAAGTACGAGCTTTCCCTGAGAAGTTAGAGCAAAGTGCATCTCAGAATTGGCAGTAGGGCGCAATTCAACCAGAAAACGTAACTTTTGAAACAGAGCTCAGATTTGCAGAAGAAACACATATTCATGCTCCTCACGGTCTGAAAAGCACAAAAACGCCATCAAGTTTCAAGTACGAGATTTCCCTGAGGAGTTAGACCAAAGTGCATCTTAGAATTGGCAGTAGGGCTCAATTCATCCAGAAAACGTAACTTTTGACACAGAGCTCAGATTTGCAGAAGAAACACATATTCATGCTCGTCACAGTCGGAAAAGCACAAAAACACCTTCATTTTTCAAGTACGAGCTTCCCCTGAGAAGTTAGACCAAAGTGCATCTCAGAATTGGCAGTCGGGCTCATTTCAGCCAGAAAACGTAACTTTTGAAACAGAGCTCAGATTTGCAGAAGAAACACATATTCATGCTCGTCACAGTCTGAAAAGCACAAAAACTCCTTCAATTTTCAAGTACGAGCTTTCCCTGAGAAGTTAGACCAAAGTGCATCTCTGAGTTGGCAGTAGGGCGCAATTCAACCAGAAAACGTAACTTTTGAAACAGAGCTCAGATTTGCAGAAGTAACACATATTCATGCTCCTCACGGTCTGAAAAGATCAAAAACGCCTTCGATTTTCAAGTACGAGTTTTCCCTGAGAATTTGGAGCAAAGTGCATCTCAGAATTGGCAGTAGGGCTCATTTCAGCCAGAAAACATAACTTTTGCAACAGAGCTCAGATTTGCAGAAGAAACACATATTCATGCTCCTCACGGTCTGAAAAGCACAAAAACGCCTTCAAGTTTCAAGTACGAGCTTTCCCTGAGGAGTTTGACCAAAGTGCATCTTAGAATTGGCAGTAGGGCTCAATTCATCCAGAAAACGTAACTTTTGACACAGAGCTCAGATTTGCAGAAGAAACACATATTCATGCTTGTCACAGTCTGAAAAGCACAAAAACACCTTCTTTTTTCAAGTACGAGCTTTCCCTTAGAAGTTAGACCAAAGTGCAACTCAGAATTGGCAGTAGGGCTCATTTCAGCCAGAGAACGTAACTTTTGAAACAGAGCTCAGATTTGCAGAAGAAACACATATTCATGCTCTTCACAGTCTGAAAAGATCAAAAACGCCTTCAAGTTTCAAGTACGAGCTTTCCCTGAGAAGTTAGATCAAAGTGCATCTCAGAATTGGCAGTAGGGCGCAATTCAATCAGAAAACGTAACTTTTGAAACAGAGCTCAGATTTGCAGAAGAAATACATATTCATGCTCCTCACGGTCTGAAAAGCACAAAAACGCCTACGAGTTTCAAGTACGAGTTTTCCCTGAGAATTTGGAGCAAAGTGCATCTCCGAATTGGCAGTAGGGCTCATTTCAGCCAGAAAACATAACTTTTGCAACAGAGCTCAGATTTGCAGAAGAAACACATATTCATGCTCTTCACAGTCTGAAAAGATCAAAAACGCCTTCAAGTTTCAAGTACGAGCTTTCCCTGAGAAGTTAGAGCAAAGTGCATCTCAGAATTGGCAGTAGGGCGCAATTCAACCAGAAAACGTAACTTTTGAAACAGAGCTCAGATTTTCAGAAGAAACACATATTCATGCTCCTCACGGTCTGAAAAGCACAAAAACGCCATCAAGTTTCAAGTACGAGATTTCCCTGAGGAGTTAGACCAAAGTGCATCTTAGAATTGGCAGTAGGGCTCAATTCATCCAGAAAACGTAACTTTTGACACAGAGCTCAGATTTGCAGAAGAAACACATATTCATGCTCGTCACAGTCGGAAACGCACAAAAACACCTTCATTTTTCAAGTACGAGCTTCCCCTGAGAAGTTAGACCAAAGTGCATCTCAGAATTGGCAGTCGGGCTCATTTCAGCCAGAAAACGTAACTTTTGAAACAGAGCTCAGATTTGCAGAAGAAACACATATTCATGCTCGTCACAGTCTGAAAAGCACAAAAACTCCTTCAATTTTCAAGTACGAGCTTTCCCTGAGAAGTTAGACCAAAGTGCATCTCAGAATTGGCAGTAGGGCTCATTTCAGCCAGAAAACATAACTTTTACAACAGAGCTCAGATTTGCAGAAGAAACACATATTCATGCTCCTCACGGTCTGAAAAGCACAAAAACGCCTTCAAGTTTCAAGTACGAGCTTTCCCTGAGGAGTTTGACCAAAGTGCATCTTAGAATTGGCAGTAGGGCTCAATTCATCCAGAAAACGTAACTTTTGACACAGAGCTCAGATTTGCAGAAGAAACACATATTCATGCTCCTCACGGTCTGAAAAGCACAAAAACGCCTACGAGTTTCAAGTACGAGTTTCCCCTGAGAATTTGGAGCAAAGTGCATCTCCGAATTGGCAGTAGGGCTCATTTCAGCCAGAAAACATAACTTTTGCAACAGAGCTCAGATTTGCAGAAGAAACACATATTCATGCTCTTCCCAGTCTGAAAAGATCAAAAACGCCTTCAAGTTTCAAGTACGAGCTTTCCCTGAGAAGTCAGAGCAAAGTGCATCTCAGAATTGGCAGTAGGGCGCAATTCAACCAGAAAACGTAACTTTTGAAACAGAGCTCAGATTTGCAGAAGAAACACATATTCATGCTCCTCACGGTCTGAAAAGCACAAAAACGCCTTCAAGTTTCAAGTACGAGCTTTCCCTGAGGAGTCAGACCAAAGTGCATCTTAGAACTGGCAGTAGGGCTCATTTCAGCCAGAAAACGTAACTTTTGTCACAGAGCTCAGATTTGCAGAAGAAATACATATTCATGCTCCTCACAGTCTGAAAAGCACAAAAACGCCTTCAATTTTCAAGTACGAGCTTTCCCTGAGAAGTTAGAGCAAAGTGCATCTCTGAATTGGCAGTAGGGCGCAATTCAACCAGAAAACGTAACTTTTGAAACAGAGCTCAGATTTGCAGAAGTAACACATATTCATGCTCCTCACGGTCTGAAAAGATCAAAAACGCCTTCAATTTTCAAGTACGAGCTTTCCCTGAGAAGTTAGACCAAAGTGCATCTCAGAATTGGCAGTAGGGCTCATTTCAGCCAGAACACGTAACTTTTTATAGAGAGCTCAGATTTGCAGAAGAAACACATATTCATGTTCCTCATGGTCTGAAAAGCACAAAAACACCTTCAAGTTTCAAGTACGAGATTTCCCTGAGGAGTTAGACCAAAGTGCATCTTAGAATTGGCAGTAGGGCTCAATTCATCCAGAAAACGTAACTTTTGACATATTCAGATTTGCAGAAGAAACACATATTCATGCTCCTCACGGTCTGAAAAGCACAAAACGCCTTCAATTTTCATGTACGAGCTTTCCCTGAGAAGTTAGACCAAAGTGCATCTTAGAATTGGCAGTAGGGCTCAATTCATCCAGAAAACGTAACTTTTGACACAGAGCTCAGATTTGCAGAAGAAACACATATTCATGCTCCTCACGGTCTGAAAAGTACAAAAACGCCTTCAATTTTCAAGTACGAGCTTTCCCTGAGAAGTTAGACCAAAGTGCATCTCAGAACTGGCAGTAGGGCTCATTTCAGCCAGAAAACGTAACTTTTGTCACAGAGCTCAGATTTGCAGAAGAAACACATATTCATGCTCCTCACAGTCTGAAAAGCACGAAAACGCCTTCAATTTTCAAGTACGAGCTTTCCCTGAGAAGTTAGAGCAAAGTGCATCTCAGAATTGGCAGTAGGGCTCATTTCAGCCAGAACACGTAACTTTTTATAGAGAGCTCAGATTTGCAGAAGAAACACATATTCATGTTCCTCATGGTCTGAAAAGCACAAAAACTCCTTCAAGTTTCAAGTACGAGATTTCCCTTAGTAGTTAGACCAAAGTGCATCTTAGAATTGGCAGTAGGGCTCAATTCATCCAGAAAACGTAACTTTTGACACAGAGCTCAGATTTGCAGAAGAAACACATATTCATGCTCCTCACAGTCTGAAAAGCACAAAAACGCCTTCAATTTTCATGTACGAGCTTTCCCTGAGAAGTTAGACCAAAGTGCATCTCAGAATTGGCAGTAGGGCTCATTTCAGCCAGAACACGTAACTTTTGACACAGAGCTCAGATTTGCAGAAGAAACACATATTCATGCTCCTCACGGTCTGAAAAGTACAAAAACGCCTTCAATTTTCAAGTACGAGCTTTCCCTGAGAAGTTAGACCAAAGTGCATCTCAGAACTGGCAGTAGGGCTCATTTCAGCCAGAAAACGTAACTTTTGTCACAGAGCTCAGATTTGCAGAAGAAACACATATTCATGCTCCTCACAGTCTGAAAAGCACGAAAACGCCTTCAATTTTCAAGTACGAGCTTTCCCTGAGAAGTTAGAGCAAAGTGCATCTCAGAATTGGCAGTAGGGCTCATTTCAGCCAGAACACGTAACTTTTTATAGAGAGCTCAGATTTGCAGAAGAAACACATATTCATGTTCCTCATGGTCTGAAAAGCACAAAAACTCCTTCAAGTTTCAAGTACAAGATTTCCCTGAGTAGTTAGACCAAAGTGCATCTTAGAATTGGCAGTAGGGCTCAATTCATCCAGAAAACGTAACTTTTGACACAGAGCTCAGATTTGCAGAAGAAACACATATTCATGCTCCTCACAGTCTGAAAAGCACAAAAACGCCTTCAATTTTCATGTACGAGCTTTCCCTGAGAAGTTAGACCAAAGTGCATCTCAGAATTGGCAGTAGGGCTCAATTCATCCAGAAAACGTAACTTTTGACACAGAGCTCAGATTTGCAGAAGAAAAACATATTCATGTTCCTTACAGTCTGAAAAGCACGAAAACGCCTTCAATTTTCATGTACGAGCTTTCCCTGAGAAGTTAGACCAAAGTGCATCTCAGAATTGGCAGTAGGGCTCATTTCAGCCAGAACACGTAACTTTTTATAGAGAGCTCAGATTTGCAGAAGAAACACATATTCATGTTCCTCATGGTCTGAAAAGCACAAAAACACCTTCAAGTTTCAAGTACGAGATTTCCCTGAGGAGTTAGACCAAAGTGCATCTTAGAATTGGCAGTAGGGCTCAATTCATCCAGAAAACGTAACTTTTGACATATTCAGATTTGCAGAAGAAACACATATTCATGCTCCTCACGGTCTGAAAAGCACAAAACGCCTTCAATTTTCATGTACGAGCTTTCCCTGAGAAGTTAGACCAAAGTGCATCTTAGAATTGGCAGTAGGGCTCAATTCATCCAGAAAACGTAACTTTTGACACAGAGCTCAGATTTGCAGAAGAAACACATATTCATGCTCCTCACGGTCTGAAAAGCACAAAAACGCCTTCAATTTTCAAGTACGAGCTTTCCCTGAGAAGTTAGACCAAAGTGCATCTCAGAACTGGCAGTCGGGCTCAATTCATCCAGAAAACGTAACTTTTGACACAGAGCTCAGATTTGCAGAAGAAAAACATATTCATGTTCCTTACAGTCTGAAAAGCACGAAAACGCCTTCAATTTTCATGTACGAGCTTTCCCTGAGAAGTTAGACCAAAGTGCATCTCAGAATTGGCAGTAGGGCTCATTTCAGCCAGAACACGTAACTTTTTATAGAGAGCTCAGATTTGCAGAAGAAACACATATTCATGTTCCTCATGGTCTGAAAAGCACAAAAACACCTTCAAGTTTCAAGTACGAGATTTCCCTGAGGAGTTAGACCAAAGTGCATCTTAGAATTGGCAGTAGGGCTCAATTCATCCAGAAAACGTAACTTTTGACATATTCAGATTTGCAGAAGAAACACATATTCATGCTCCTCACGGTCTGAAAAGCACAAAACGCCTTCAATTTTCATGTACGAGCTTTCCCTGAGAAGTTAGACCAAAGTGCATCTTAGAATTGGCAGTAGGGCTCAATTCATCCAGAAAACGTAACTTTTGACACAGAGCTCAGATTTGCAGAAGAAACACATATTCATGCTCCTCACGGTCTGAAAAGCACAAAAACGCCTTCAATTTTCAAGTACGAGCTTTCCCTGAGAAGTTAGACCAAAGTGCATCTCAGAACTGGCAGTAGGGCTCATTTCAGCCAGAAAACGTAACTTTTGTCACAGAGCTCAGATTTGCAGAAGAAACACATATTCATGCTCCTGACAGTCTGAAAAGCACGAAAACGCCTTCGATTTTCAAGTACGAGCTTTCCCTGAGAAGTTAGACCAAAGTGCATCTCAGAATTGGCAGTAGGGCTCATTTCAGCCAGAACACGTAACTTTTTATAGAGAGCTCAGATTTGCAGAAGAAACACATATTCATGTTCCTCATGGTCTGAAAAGCACAAAAACTCCTTCAAGTTTCAAGTACGAGATTTCCCTGAGGAGTTAGACCAAAGTGCATCTCAGAATTGGCAGTAGGGCTCAATTCATCCAGAAAACGTAACTTTTGACACAGAGCTCAGATTTGCAGAAGAAACACATATTCATGCTCCTCACAGTCTGAAAAGCACAAAAACGCCTTCAATTTTCATGTACGAGCTTTCCCTGAGAAGTTAGACCAAAGTGCATCTCAGAATTGGCAGTAGGGCTCAATTGAGCCAGAAAACGTAACTTTTGACACAGAGCTCAGATTTGCAGAAGAAAAACATATTCATGTTCCTCACAGTCTGAAAAGCACGAAAACGCCTTCAATTTTCAAGTACGAGCTTTCCCTGAGAAGTTAGACCAAAGTGCATCTCAGAATTGGCAGTAGGGCTCATTTCAGCCAGAACACGTAACTTTTTATAGAGAGCTCAGATTTGCAGAAGAAACACATGTTCATGTTCCTCATGGTCTGAAAAGCACAAAACGCCTTCAATTTTCAAGTACGAGCTTTCCCTGAGGAGTCAGACCAAAGTGCATCTTAGAACTGGCAGTAGGGCTCATTTCAGCCAGAAAACGTAACTTTTGTCACAGAGCTCAGATTTGCAGAAGAAATACATATTCATGCTCCTCACAGTCTGAAAAGCACAAAAACGCCTTCAATTTTCAAGTACGAGCTTTCCCTGAGAAGTTAGAGCAAAGTGCATCTCTGAATTGGCAGTAGGGCGCAATTCAACCAGAAAACGTAACTTTTGAAACAGAGCTCAGATTTGCAGAAGTAACACATATTCATGCTCCTCACGGTCTGAAAAGATCAAAAACGCCTTCAATTTTCAAGTACGAGCTTTCCCTGAGAAGTTAGACCAAAGTGCATCTCAGAATTGGCAGTAGGGCTCATTTCAGCCAGAACACGTAACTTTTTATAGAGAGCTCAGATTTGCAGAAGAAACACATATTCATGTTCCTCATGGTCTGAAAAGCACAAAAACACCTTCAAGTTTCAAGTACGAGATTTCCCTGAGGAGTTAGACCAAAGTGCATCTTAGAATTGGCAGTAGGGCTCAATTCATCCAGAAAACGTAACTTTTGACATATTCAGATTTGCAGAAGAAACACATATTCATGCTCCTCACGGTCTGAAAAGCACAAAACGCCTTCAATTTTCATGTACGAGCTTTCCCTGAGAAGTTAGACCAAAGTGCATCTTAGAATTGGCAGTAGGGCTCAATTCATCCAGAAAACGTAACTTTTGACACAGAGCTCAGATTTGCAGAAGAAACACATATTCATGCTCCTCACGGTCTGAAAAGTACAAAAACGCCTTCAATTTTCAAGTACGAGCTTTCCCTGAGAAGTTAGACCAAAGTGCATCTCAGAACTGGCAGTAGGGCTCATTTCAGCCAGAAAACGTAACTTTTGTCACAGAGCTCAGATTTGCAGAAGAAACACATATTCATGCTCCTCACAGTCTGAAAAGCACGAAAACGCCTTCAATTTTCAAGTACGAGCTTTCCCTGAGAAGTTAGAGCAAAGTGCATCTCAGAATTGGCAGTAGGGCTCATTTCAGCCAGAACACGTAACTTTTTATAGAGAGCTCAGATTTGCAGAAGAAACACATATTCATGTTCCTCATGGTCTGAAAAGCACAAAAACTCCTTCAAGTTTCAAGTACGAGATTTCCCTGAGTAGTTAGACCAAAGTGCATCTTAGAATTGGCAGTAGGGCTCAATTCATCCAGAAAACGTAACTTTTGACACAGAGCTCAGATTTGCAGAAGAAACACATATTCATGCTCCTCACAGTCTGAAAAGCACAAAAACGCCTTCAATTTTCATGTACGAGCTTTCCCTGAGAAGTTAGACCAAAGTGCATCTCAGAATTGGCAGTAGGGCTCAATTCATCCAGAAAACGTAACTTTTGACACAGAGCTCAGATTTGCAGAAGAAAAACATATTCATGTTCCTTACAGTCTGAAAAGCACGAAAACGCCTTCAATTTTCAAGTACGAGCTTTCCCTGAGAAGTTAGACCAAAGTGCATCTCAGAATTGGCAGTAGGGCTCATTTCAGCCAGAACACGTAACTTTTTATAGAGAGCTCAGATTTGCAGAAGAAACACATATTCATGTTCCTCATGGTCTGAAAAGCACAAAAACACCTTCAAGTTTCAAGTACGAGCTTTCCCTGAGGAGTCAGACCAAAGTGCATCTTAGAACTGGCAGTAGGGCTCATTTCAGCCAGAAAACGTAACTTTTGTCACAGAGCTCAGATTTGCAGAAGAAATACATATTCATGCTCCTCACAGTCTGAAAAGCACAAAAACGCCTTCAATTTTCAAGTACGAGCTTTCCCTGAGAAGTTAGAGCAAAGTGCATCTCTGAATTGGCAGTAGGGCGCAATTCAACCAGAAAACGTAACTTTTGAAACAGAGCTCAGATTTGCAGAAGTAACACATATTCATGCTCCTCACGGTCTGAAAAGATCAAAAACGCCTTCAATTTTCAAGTACGAGCTTTCCCTGAGAAGTTAGACCAAAGTGCATCTCAGAATTGGCAGTAGGGCTCATTTCAGCCAGAACACGTAACTTTTTATAGAGAGCTCAGATTTGCAGAAGAAACACATATTCATGTTCCTCATGGTCTGAAAAGCACAAAAACACCTTCAAGTTTCAAGTACGAGATTTCCCTGAGGAGTTAGACCAAAGTGCATCTTAGAATTGGCAGTAGGGCTCAATTCATCCAGAAAACGTAACTTTTGACATATTCAGATTTGCAGAAGAAACACATATTCATGCTCCTCACGGTCTGAAAAGCACAAAACGCCTTCAATTTTCATGTACGATCTTTCCCTGAGAAGTTAGACCAAAGTGCATCTTAGAATTGGCAGTAGGGCTCAATTCATCCAGAAAACGTAACTTTTGACACAGAGCTCAGATTTGCAGAAGAAACACATATTCATGCTCCTCACGGTCTGAAAAGTACAAAAACGCCTTCAATTTTCAAGTACGAGCTTTCCCTGAGAAGTTAGACCAAAGTGCATCTCAGAACTGGCAGTAGGGCTCATTTCAGCCAGAAAACGTAACTTTTGTCACAGAGCTCAGATTTGCAGAAGAAACACATATTCATGCTCCTCACAGTCTGAAAAGCACGAAAACGCCTTCAATTTTCAAGTACGAGCTTTCCCTGAGAAGTTAGAGCAAAGTGCATCTCAGAATTGGCAGTAGGGCTCATTTCAGCCAGAACACGTAACTTTTTATAGAGAGCTCAGATTTGCAGAAGAAACACATATTCATGTTCCTCATGGTCTGAAAAGCACAAAAACTCCTTCAAGTTTCAAGTACAAGATTTCCCTGAGTAGTTAGACCAAAGTGCATCTTAGAATTGGCAGTAGGGCTCAATTCATCCAGAAAACGTAACTTTTGACACAGAGCTCAGATTTGCAGAAGAAACACATATTCATGCTCCTCACAGTCTGAAAAGCACAAAAACGCCTTCAATTTTCATGTACGAGCTTTCCCTGAGAAGTTAGACCAAAGTGCATCTCAGAATTGGCAGTAGGGCTCAATTCATCCAGAACACGTAACTTTTTATAGAGAGCTCAGATTTGCAGAAGAAACACATATTCATGTTCCTCATGGTCTGAAAAGCACAAAAACACCTTCAAGTTTCAAGTACGAGATTTCCCTGAGGAGTTAGACCAAAGTGCATCTTAGAATTGGCAGTAGGGCTCAATTCATCCAGAAAACGTAACTTTTGACATATTCAGATTTGCAGAAGAAACACATATTCATGCTCCTCACGGTCTGAAAAGCACAAAACGCCTTCAATTTTCATGTACGATCTTTCCCTGAGAAGTTAGACCAAAGTGCATCTTAGAATTGGCAGTAGGGCTCAATTCATCCAGAAAACGTAACTTTTGACACAGAGCTCAGATTTGCAGAAGAAACACATATTCATGCTCCTCACGGTCTGAAAAGTACAAAAACGCCTTCAATTTTCAAGTACGAGCTTTCCCTGAGAAGTTAGACCAAAGTGCATCTCAGAACTGGCAGTAGGGCTCATTTCAGCCAGAAAACGTAACTTTTGTCACAGAGCTCAGATTTGCAGAAGAAACACATATTCATGCTCCTCACAGTCTGAAAAGCACGAAAACGCCTTCAATTTTCAAGTACGAGCTTTCCCTGAGAAGTTAGAGCAAAGTGCATCTCAGAATTGGCAGTAGGGCTCATTTCAGCCAGAACACGTAACTTTTTATAGAGAGCTCAGATTTGCAGAAGAAACACATATTCATGTTCCTCATGGTCTGAAAAGCACAAAAACTCCTTCAAGTTTCAAGTACAAGATTTCCCTGAGTAGTTAGACCAAAGTGCATCTTAGAATTGGCAGTAGGGCTCAATTCATCCAGAAAACGTAACTTTTGACACAGAGCTCAGATTTGCAGAAGAAACACATATTCATGCTCCTCACAGTCTGAAAAGCACAAAAACGCCTTCAATTTTCATGTACGAGCTTTCCCTGAGAAGTTAGACCAAAGTGCATCTCAGAATTGGCAGTAGGGCTCAATTCATCCAGAAAACGTAACTTTTGACACAGAGCTCAGATTTGCAGAAGAAAAACATATTCATGTTCCTTACAGTCTGAAAAGCACGAAAACGCCTTCAATTTTCAAGTACGAGCTTTCCCTGAGAAGTTAGACCAAAGTGCATCTCAGAATTGGCAGTAGGGCTCATTTCAGCCAGAACACGTAACTTTTTATAGAGAGCTCAGATTTGCAGAAGAAACACATATTCATGTTCCTCATGGTCTGAAAAGCACAAAAACACCTTCAAGTTTCAAGTACGAGATTTCCCTGAGGAGTTAGACCAAAGTGCATCTTAGAATTGGCAGTAGGGCTCAATTCATCCAGAAAACGTAACTTTTGACATATTCAGATTTGCAGAAGAAACACATATTCATGCTCCTCACGGTCTGAAAAGCACAAAACGCCTTCAATTTTCATGTACGAGCTTTCCCTGAGAAGTTAGACCAAAGTGCATCTTAGAATTGGCAGTAGGGCTCAATTCATCCAGAAAACGTAACTTTTGTCACAGAGCTCAGATTTGCAGAAGAAACACATATTCATGCTCCTTACGGTCTGAAAAGCACAAAAACGCCTTCAATTTTCAAGTACGAGCTTTCCCTGAGAAGTTAGACCAAAGTGCATCTCAGAACTGGCAGTAGGGCTCATTTCAGCCAGAAAACGTAACTTTTGTCACAGAGCTCAGATTTGCAGAAGAAACACATATTCATGCTCCTGACAGTCTGAAAAGCACGAAAACGCCTTCGATTTTCAAGTACGAGCTTTCCCTGAGAAGTTAGACCAAAGTGCATCTCAGAATTGGCAGTAGGGCTCATTTCAGCCAGAACACGTAACTTTTTATAGAGAGCTCAGATTTGCAGAAGAAACACATATTCATGTTCCTCATGGTCTGAAAAGCACAAAAACTCCTTCAAGTTTCAAGTACGAGATTTCCCTGAGGAGTTAGACCAAAGTGCATCTTAGAATTGGCAGTAGGGCTCAATTCATCCAGAAAACGTAACTTTTGACACAGAGCTCAGATTTGCAGAAGAAACACATATTCATGCTCCTCACAGTCTGAAAAGCACAAAAACGCCTTCAATTTTCATGTACGAGCTTTCCCTGAGAAGTTAGACCAAAGTGCATCTCAGAATTGGCAGTAGGGCTCAATTGAGCCAGAAAACGTAACTTTTGACACAGAGCTCAGATTTGCAGAAGAAAAACATATTCATGTTCCTCACAGTCTGAAAAGCACGAAAACGCCTTCAATTTTCAAGTACGAGCTTTCCCTGAGAAGTTAGACCAAAGTGCATCTCAGAATTGGCAGTAGGGCTCATTTCAGCCAGAACACGTAACTTTTTATAGAGAGCTCAGATTTGCAGAAGAAACACATGTTCATGTTCCTCATGGTCTGAAAAGCACAAAACGCCTTCAATTTTCATGTACGAGCTTTCCCTGAGAAGTTAGACCAAAGTGCATCTTAGAATTGGCAGTAGGGCTCAATTCATCCAGAAAACGTAACTTTTGACACAGAGGTCAGATTTGCAGAAGAAACACATATTCATGCTCCTCACGGTCTGAAAAGCACAAAAACGCCTTCAATTTTCAAGTACGAGCTTTCCCTGAGAAGTTAGACCAAAGTGCATCTCAGAACTGGCAGTCGGGCTCATTTCAGCCAGAAAACGTAACTTTTGTCACAGAGCTCAGATTTGCAGAAGAAACACATATTCATGCTCCTCACAGTCTGAAAAGCACGAAAACGCCTTCAATTTTCAAGTACGAGCTTTCCCTGAGAAGTTAGACCAAAGTGCATCTCAGAATTGGCAGTAGGGCTCATTTCAGCCAGAACACGTAACTTTTTATAGAGAGCTCAGATTTGCAGAAGAAACACATATTCATGTTCCTCATGGTCTGAAAAGAACAAAAACACCATCAAGTTTCAAGTACGAGATTTCCCTGAGGAGTTAGACCAAAGTGCATCTTAGAATTGGCAGTAGGGCTCAATTCATCCAGAAAACGTAACTTTTGACACAGAGCTCAGATTTGCAGAAGAAACACATATTCATGCTCCTCACGGTCTGAAAAGCACAAAAACGCCTTCAAGTTTCAAGTACGAGCTTTCCCTGAGGAGTTAGACCAAAGTGCATCTTAGAATTGGCAGTAGGGCTCAATTCATCCAGAAAACGTAACTTTTGACACAGAGCTCAGATTTGCAGAAGAAACACATATTCATGCTTGTCACAGTCTGAAAAGCACAAAAACACCTTCATTTTTCAAGTACGAGCTTTCCCTGAAAAGTTAGAGCAAAGTGCATCTCTGAATTGGCAGTAGGGCGCAATTCAACCAGAAAACGTAACTTTTGAAACAGAGCTCAGATTTGCAGAAGTAACACATATTCATGCTCCTCACGGTCTGAAAAGATCAAAAACTTCTTCGAGTTTCAAGTACGAGTTTTCCCTGAGAATTTGGAGCAAAGTGCATCTCAGAATTGGCAGTAGGGCTCATTTCAGCCAGAAAACGTAACTTTTGAAACAGAGCTCAGATTTGCAGAAGAAACACATATTCATGCTCGTCACAGTCTGAAAAGATCAAAAACGCCTTCAAGTTTCAAGTACGAGCTTTCCCTGAGAAGTTAGAGCAAAGTGCATCTCAGAATTGGCAGTAGTGCGCAATTCAACCAGAAAACGTAACTTTTGAAACAGAGCTCAGATTTGCAGAAGAAACACATATTCATGCTCCTCACGGTCTGAAAAGCACAAAAACGCCTTCAAGTTTCATGTACGATCTTTCCCTGAGAAGTTAGACCAAAGTGCATCTTAGAATTGGCAGTAGGGCTCAATTCATCCAGAAAACGTAACTTTTGACACAGAGCTCAGATTTGCAGAAGAAACACATATTCATGCTTGTCACAGTCTGAAAAGCACAAAAACACCTTCATTTTTCAAGTACGAGCTTTCCCTGAGAAGTTAGACCAAAGTGCAACTCAGAATTGGCAGTAGGGCTCATTTCAGCCAGAGAACGTAACTTTTGAAACAGAGCTCAGATTTGCAGAAGAAATACATATTCATGCTCCTCACGGTCTGAAAAGCACAAAAACGCCTACGAGTTTAAAGTACGAGTTTTCCCTGAGAATTTGGAGCAAAGTGCATCTCCGAATTGGCAGTAGGGCTCATTTCAGCCAGAAAACATAACTTTTGCAACAGAGCTCAGATTTGCAGAAGAAACACATATTCATGCTCCTCACGGTCTGAAAAGATCAAAAACGCCTTCAAGTTTCAAGTACGAGCTTTCCCTGAGAAGTTAGAGCAAAGTGCATCTCAGAATTGGCAGTAGGGCGCAATTCAACCAGAAAACGTAACTTTTGAAACAGAGCTCAGATTTGCAGAAGAAACACATATTCATGCTCCTCACGGTCTGAAAAGCACAAAAACGCCTTCAATTTTCAAGTACGAGCTTTCCCTGAGAAGTTAGACCAAAGTGCATCTTAGAATTGGCAGTAGGGCTCTATTCATCCAGAAAACGTAACTTTTGACACAGAGCTCAGATTTGCAGAAGAAACACATATTCATGCTTGTCACAGTCTGAAAAGCACAAAAACACCTTCATTTTTCAAGTACGAGCTTTCCCTGAGAAGTTAGACCAAAGTGCAACTCAGAATTGGCAGTAGGGCTCATTTCAGCCAGAGAACGTAACTTTTGAAACAGAGCTCAGATTTGCAGAAGAAATACATATTCATGCTCCTCACGGTCTGAAAAGCACAAAAACGCCTACGAGTTTCAAGTACGAGTTTTCCCTGAGAATTTGGAGCAAAGTGCATCTCCGAATTGGCAGTAGGGCTCATTTCAGCCAGAAAACATAACTTTTGCAACAGAGCTCAGATTTGCAGAAGAAACACATATTCATGCTCGTCACAGTCTGAAAAGCACAAAAACACCTTCATTTTTCAAGTACGAGCTTCCCCTGAGAAGTTAGACCAAAGTGCATCTCAGAATTGGCAGTCGGGCTCATTTCAGCCAGAAAACGTAACTTTTGAAACAGAGCTCAGATTTGCAGAAGAAACACATATTCATGCTCGTCACAGTCTGAAAAGCACAAAAACTCCTTCAATTTTCAAGTACGAGCTTTCCCTGAGAAGTTAGACCAAAGTGCATCTCTGAGTTGGCAGTAGGGCGCAATTCAACCAGAAAACGTAACTTTTGAAACAGAGCTCAGATTTGCAGAAGTAACACATATTCATGCTCCTCACGGTCTGAAAAGATCAAAAACGCCTTCGAGTTTCAAGTACGAGTTTTCCCTGAGGAGTTAGACCAAAGTGCATCTTAGAATTGGCAGTAGGGCTCAATTCATCCAGAAAACGTAACTTTTGACATATTCAGATTTGCAGAAGAAACACATATTCATGCTCCTCACGGTCTGAAAAGCACAAAACGCCTTCAATTTTCATGTACGATCTTTCCCTGAGAAGTTAGACCAAAGTGCATCTTAGAATTGGCAGTAGGGCTCAATTCATCCAGAAAACGTAACTTTTGACACAGAGCTCAGATTTGCAGAAGAAACACATATTCATGCTCCTCACGGTCTGAAAAGTACAAAAACGCCTTCAATTTTCAAGTACGAGCTTTCCCTGAGAAGTTAGACCAAAGTGCATCTCAGAACTGGCAGTAGGGCTCATTTCAGCCAGAAAACGTAACTTTTGTCACAGAGCTCAGATTTGCAGAAGAAACACATATTCATGCTCCTCACAGTCTGAAAAGCACGAAAACGCCTTCAATTTTCAAGTACGAGCTTTCCCTGAGAAGTTAGAGCAAAGTGCATCTCAGAATTGGCAGTAGGGCTCATTTCAGCCAGAACACGTAACTTTTTATAGAGAGCTCAGATTTGCAGAAGAAACACATATTCATGTTCCTCATGGTCTGAAAAGCACAAAAACTCCTTCAAGTTTCAAGTACAAGATTTCCCTGAGTAGTTAGACCAAAGTGCATCTTAGAATTGGCAGTAGGGCTCAATTCATCCAGAAAACGTAACTTTTGACACAGAGCTCAGATTTGCAGAAGAAACACATATTCATGCTCCTCACAGTCTGAAAAGCACAAAAACGCCTTCAATTTTCATGTACGAGCTTTCCCTGAGAAGTTAGACCAAAGTGCATCTCAGAATTGGCAGTAGGGCTCAATTCATCCAGAACACGTAACTTTTTATAGAGAGCTCAGATTTGCAGAAGAAACACATATTCATGTTCCTCATGGTCTGAAAAGCACAAAAACACCTTCAAGTTTCAAGTACGAGATTTCCCTGAGGAGTTAGACCAAAGTGCATCTTAGAATTGGCAGTAGGGCTCAATTCATCCAGAAAACGTAACTTTTGACATATTCAGATTTGCAGAAGAAACACATATTCATGCTCCTCACGGTCTGAAAAGCACAAAACGCCTTCAATTTTCATGTACGATCTTTCCCTGAGAAGTTAGACCAAAGTGCATCTTAGAATTGGCAGTAGGGCTCAATTCATCCAGAAAACGTAACTTTTGACACAGAGCTCAGATTTGCAGAAGAAACACATATTCATGCTCCTCACGGTCTGAAAAGTACAAAAACGCCTTCAATTTTCAAGTACGAGCTTTCCCTGAGAAGTTAGACCAAAGTGCATCTCAGAACTGGCAGTAGGGCTCATTTCAGCCAGAAAACGTAACTTTTGTCACAGAGCTCAGATTTGCAGAAGAAACACATATTCATGCTCCTCACAGTCTGAAAAGCACGAAAACGCCTTCAATTTTCAAGTACGAGCTTTCCCTGAGAAGTTAGAGCAAAGTGCATCTCAGAATTGGCAGTAGGGCTCATTTCAGCCAGAACACGTAACTTTTTATAGAGAGCTCAGATTTGCAGAAGAAACACATATTCATGTTCCTCATGGTCTGAAAAGCACAAAAATTCCTTCAAGTTTCAAGTACAAGATTTCCCTGAGTAGTTAGACCAAAGTGCATCTTAGAATTGGCAGTAGGGCTCAATTCATCCAGAAAACGTAACTTTTGACACAGAGCTCAGATTTGCAGAAGAAACACATATTCATGCTCCTCACAGTCTGAAAAGCACAAAAACGCCTTCAATTTTCATGTACGAGCTTTCCCTGAGAAGTTAGACCAAAGTGCATCTCAGAATTGGCAGTAGGGCTCAATTCATCCAGAAAACGTAACTTTTGACACAGAGCTCAGATTTGCAGAAGAAAAACATATTCATGTTCCTTACAGTCTGAAAAGCACGAAAACGCCTTCAATTTTCAAGTACGAGCTTTCCCTGAGAAGTTAGACCAAAGTGCATCTCAGAATTGGCAGTAGGGCTCATTTCAGCCAGAACACGTAACTTTTTATAGAGAGCTCAGATTTGCAGAAGAAACACATATTCATGTTCCTCATGGTCTGAAAAGCACAAAAACACCTTCAAGTTTCAAGTACGAGATTTCCCTGAGGAGTTAGACCAAAGTGCATCTTAGAATTGGCAGTAGGGCTCAATTCATCCAGAAAACGTAACTTTTGACATATTCAGATTTGCAGAAGAAACACATATTCATGCTCCTCACGGTCTGAAAAGCACAAAACGCCTTCAATTTTCATGTACGAGCTTTCCCTGAGAAGTTAGACCAAAGTGCATCTTAGAATTGGCAGTAGGGCTCAATTCATCCAGAAAACGTAACTTTTGTCACAGAGCTCAGATTTGCAGAAGAAACACATATTCATGCTCCTTACGGTCTGAAAAGCACAAAAACGCCTTCAATTTTCAAGTACGAGCTTTCCCTGAGAAGTTAGACCAAAGTGCATCTCAGAACTGGCAGTAGGGCTCATTTCAGCCAGAAAACGTAACTTTTGTCACAGAGCTCAGATTTGCAGAAGAAACACATATTCATGCTCCTGACAGTCTGAAAAGCACGAAAACGCCTTCGATTTTCAAGTACGAGCTTTCCCTGAGAAGTTAGACCAAAGTGCATCTCAGAATTGGCAGTAGGGCTCATTTCAGCCAGAACACGTAACTTTTTATAGAGAGCTCAGATTTGCAGAAGAAACACATATTCATGTTCCTCATGGTCTGAAAAGCACAAAAACTCCTTCAAGTTTCAAGTACGAGATTTCCCTGAGGAGTTAGACCAAAGTGCATCTTAGAATTGGCAGTAGGGCTCAATTCATCCAGAAAACGTAACTTTTGACACAGAGCTCAGATTTGCAGAAGAAACACATATTCATGCTCCTCACAGTCTGAAAAGCACAAAAACGCCTTCAATTTTCATGTACGAGCTTTCCCTGAGAAGTTAGACCAAAGTGCATCTCAGAATTGGCAGTAGGGCTCAATTGAGCCAGAAAATGTAACTTTTGACACAGAGCTCAGATTTGCAGAAGAAAAACATATTCATGTTCCTCACAGTCTGAAAAGCACGAAAACGCCTTCAATTTTCAAGTACGAGCTTTCCCTGAGAAGTTAGACCAAAGTGCATCTCAGAATTGGCAGTAGGGCTCATTTCAGCCAGAACACGTAACTTTTTATAGAGAGCTCAGATTTGCAGAAGAAACACATGTTCATGTTCCTCATGGTCTGAAAAGCACAAAACGCCTTCAATTTTCATGTACGAGCTTTCCCTGAGAAGTTAGACCAAAGTGCATCTTAGAATTGGCAGTAGGGCTCAATTCATCCAGAAAACGTAACTTTTGACACAGAGGTCAGATTTGCAGAAGAAACACATATTCATGCTCCTCACGGTCTGAAAAGCACAAAAACGCCTTCAATTTTCAAGTACGAGCTTTCCCTGAGAAGTTAGACCAAAGTGCATCTCAGAACTGGCAGTCGGGCTCATTTCAGCCAGAAAACGTAACTTTTGTCACAGAGCTCAGATTTGCAGAAGAAACACATATTCATGCTCCTCACAGTCTGAAAAGCACGAAAACGCCTTCAATTTTCAAGTACGAGCTTTCCCTGAGAAGTTAGACCAAAGTGCATCTCAGAATTGGCAGTAGGGCTCATTTCAGCCAGAACACGTAACTTTTTATAGAGAGCTCAGATTTGCAGAAGAAACACATATTCATGTTCCTCATGGTCTGAAAAGAACAAAAACACCATCAAGTTTCAAGTACGAGATTTCCCTGAGGAGTTAGACCAAAGTGCATCTTAGAATTGGCAGTAGGGCTCAATTCATCCAGAAAACGTAACTTTTGACACAGAGCTCAGATTTGCAGAAGAAACACATATTCATGCTCCTCACGGTCTGAAAAGCACAAAAACGCCTTCAAGTTTCAAGTACGAGCTTTCCCTGAGGAGTTAGACCAAAGTGCATCTTAGAATTGGCAGTAGGGCTCAATTCATCCAGAAAACGTAACTTTTGACACAGAGCTCAGATTTGCAGAAGAAACACATATTCATGCTTGTCACAGTCTGAAAAGCACAAAAACACCTTCATTTTTCAAGTACGAGCTTTCCCTGAAAAGTTAGAGCAAAGTGCATCTCTGAATTGGCAGTAGGGCGCAATTCAACCAGAAAACGTAACTTTTGAAACAGAGCTCAGATTTGCAGAAGTAACACATATTCATGCTCCTCACGGTCTGAAAAGATCAAAAACTTCTTCGAGTTTCAAGTACGAGTTTTCCCTGAGAATTTGGAGCAAAGTGCATCTCAGAATTGGCAGTAGGGCTCATTTCAGCCAGAAAACGTAACTTTTGAAACAGAGCTCAGATTTGCAGAAGAAACACATATTCATGCTCGTCACAGTCTGAAAAGATCAAAAACGCCTTCAAGTTTCAAGTACGAGCTTTCCCTGAGAAGTTAGAGCAAAGTGCATCTCAGAATTGGCAGTAGTGCGCAATTCAACCAGAAAACGTAACTTTTGAAACAGAGCTCAGATTTGCAGAAGAAACACATATTCATGCTCCTCACGGTCTGAAAAGCACAAAAACGCCTTCAAGTTTCATGTACGATCTTTCCCTGAGAAGTTAGACCAAAGTGCATCTTAGAATTGGCAGTAGGGCTCAATTCATCCAGAAAACGTAACTTTTGACACAGAGCTCAGATTTGCAGAAGAAACACATATTCATGCTTGTCACAGTCTGAAAAGCACAAAAACACCTTCATTTTTCAAGTACGAGCTTTCCCTGAGAAGTTAGACCAAAGTGCAACTCAGAATTGGCAGTAGGGCTCATTTCAGCCAGAGAACGTAACTTTTGAAACAGAGCTCAGATTTGCAGAAGAAATACATATTCATGCTCCTCACGGTCTGAAAAGCACAAAAACGCCTACGAGTTTAAAGTACGAGTTTTCCCTGAGAATTTGGAGCAAAGTGCATCTCCGAATTGGCAGTAGGGCTCATTTCAGCCAGAAAACATAACTTTTGCAACAGAGCTCAGATTTGCAGAAGAAACACATATTCATGCTCCTCACGGTCTGAAAAGATCAAAAACGCCTTCAAGTTTCAAGTACGAGCTTTCCCTGAGAAGTTAGAGCAAAGTGCATCTCAGAATTGGCAGTAGGGCGCAATTCAACCAGAAAACGTAACTTTTGAAACAGAGCTCAGATTTGCAGAAGAAACACATATTCATGCTCCTCACGGTCTGAAAAGCACAAAAACGCCTTCAATTTTCAAGTACGAGCTTTCCCTGAGAAGTTAGACCAAAGTGCATCTTAGAATTGGCAGTAGGGCTCTATTCATCCAGAAAACGTAACTTTTGACACAGAGCTCAGATTTGCAGAAGAAACACATATTCATGCTTGTCACAGTCTGAAAAGCACAAAAACACCTTCATTTTTCAAGTACGAGCTTTCCCTGAGAAGTTAGACCAAAGTGCAACTCAGAATTGGCAGTAGGGCTCATTTCAGCCAGAGAACGTAACTTTTGAAACAGAGCTCAGATTTGCAGAAGAAATACATATTCATGCTCCTCACGGTCTGAAAAGCACAAAAACGCCTACGAGTTTCAAGTACGAGTTTTCCCTGAGAATTTGGAGCAAAGTGCATCTCCGAATTGGCAGTAGGGCTCATTTCAGCCAGAAAACATAACTTTTGCAACAGAGCTCAGATTTGCAGAAGAAACACATATTCATGCTCCTCACGGTCTGAAAAGATCAAAAACGCCTTCAAGTTTCAAGTACGAGCTTTCCCTGAGAAGTTAGAGCAAAGTGCATCTCAGAATTGGCAGTAGGGCGCAATTCAACCAGAAAACGTAACTTTTGAAACAGAGCTCAGATTTGCAGAAGAAACACATATTCATGCTCCTCACGGTCTGAAAAGCACAAAAACGCCTTCAAGTTTCAAGTACGAGATTTCCCTGAGGAGTTAGACCAAAGTGCATCTTAGAATTGGCAGTAGGGCTCAATTCATCCAGAAAACGTAACTTTTGACACAGAGCTCAGATTTGCAGAAGAAACACATATTCATGCTCGTCACAGTCTGAAAAGCACAAAAACACCTTCATTTTTCAAGTACGAGCTTCCCCTGAGAAGTTAGACCAAAGTGCATCTCAGAATTGGCAGTCGGGCTCATTTCAGCCAGAAAACGTAACTTTTGAAACAGAGCTCAGATTTGCAGAAGAAACACATATTCATGCTCGTCACAGTCTGAAAAGCACAAAAACTCCTTCAATTTTCAAGTACGAGCTTTCCCTGAGAAGTTAGACCAAAGTGCATCTCTGAGTTGGCAGTAGGGCGCAATTCAACCAGAAAACGTAACTTTTGAAACAGAGCTCAGATTTGCAGAAGTAACACATATTCATGCTCCTCACGGTCTGAAAAGATCAAAAACGCCTTCGAGTTTCAAGTACGAGTTTTCCCTGAGAATTTGGAGCAAAGTGCATCTCAAAATTGGCAGTAGGGCTCATTTCAGCCAGAAAACATAACTTTTGCAACAGAGCTCAGATTTGCAGAAGAAACACATATTCATGCTCCTCACGGTCTGAAAAGCACAAAAACGCCTTCAAGTTTCAAGTACGAGCTTTCCCTGAGGAGTTAGACCAAAGTGCATCTTAGAATTGGCAGTAGGGCTCAATTCATCCAGAAAACGTAACTTTTGACACAGAGCTCAGATTTGCAGAAGAAACACATATTCATGCTTGTCACAGTCTGAAAAGCACAAAAACACCTTCATTTTTCAAGTACGAGCTTTCCCTGAAAAGTTAGAGCAAAGTGCATCTCTGAATTGGCAGTGGGGCGCAATTCAACCAGAAAACGTAACTTTTGAAACAGAGCTCAGATTTGCAGAAGTAACACATATTCATGCTCCTCACGGTCTGAAAAGATCAAAAACTTCTTCGAGTTTCAAGTACGAGTTTTCCCTGAGAATTTGGAGCAAAGTGCATCTCAGAATTGGCAGTAGGGCTCATTTCAGCCAGAAAACGTAACTTTTGAAACAGAGCTCAGATTTGCAGAAGAAACACATATTCATGCTCGTCACAGTCTGAAAAGATCAAAAACGCCTTCAAGTTTCAAGTACGAGCTTTCCCTGAGAAGTTAGAGCAAAGTGCATCTCAGAATTGGCAGTAGGGCGCAATTCAACCAGAAAACGTAACTTTTGAAACAGAGCTCAGATTTGAGAAGAAACACATATTCATGCTCCTCACGGTCTGAAAAGCACAAAAACACCTTCAAGTTTCAAGTACGAGCTTTCCCTGAGGAGTTTGACCAAAGTGCATCTTAGAATTGGCAGTAGGGCTCAATTCATCCAGAAAACGTAACTTTTGACACAGAGCTCAGATTTGCAGAAGAAACACATATTCATGCTTGTCACAGTCTGAAAAGCACAAAAACACCTTCATTTTTCAAGTACGAGCTTTCCCTGAGAAGTTAGACCAAAGTGCAACTCAGAATTGGCAGTAGGGCTCATTTCAGCCAGAGAACGTAACTTTTGAAACAGAGCTCAGATTTGCAGAAGAAATACATATTCATGCTCCTCACGGTCTGAAAAGCACAAAAACGCCTACGAGTTTCAAGTACGAGTTTTCCCTGAGAATTTGGAGCAAAGTGCATCTCCGAATTGGCAGTAGGGCGCAATTCAACCAGAAAACGTAACTTTTGAAACAGAGCTCAGATTTGCAGAAGAAACACATATTCATGCTCCTCACGGTCTGAAAAGCACAAAAACGCCTTCAAGTTTCAAGTACGAGATTTCCCTGAGGAGTTAGACCAAAGTGCATCTTAGAATTGGCAGTAGGGCTCAATTCATCCAGAAAACGTAACTTTTGACACAGAGCTCAGATTTGCAGAAGAAACACATATTCATGCTCATCACAGTCTGAAAAGCACAAAAACACCTTCATTTTTCAAGTACGAGCTTCCCCTGAGAAGTTAGACCAAAGTGCATCTCAGAATTGGCAGTCGGGCTCATTTCAGCCAGAAAACGTAACTTTTGAAACAGAGCTCAGATTTGCAGAAGAAACACATATTCATGCTCGTCACAGTCTGAAAAGCACAAAAACTCCTTCAATTTTCAAGTACGAGCTTTCCCTGAGAAGTTAGACCAAAGTGCATCTCTGAGTTGGCAGTAGGGCGCAATTCAACCAGAAAACGTAACTTTTGAAACAGAGCTCAGATTTGCAGAAGTAACACATATTCATGCTCCTCACGGTCTGAAAAGATCAAAAACGCCTTCGAGTTTCAAGTACGAGTTTTCCCTGAGAATTTGGAGCAAAGTGCATCTCAGAATTGGCAGTAGGGCTCATTTCAGCCAGAAAACATAACTTTTGCAACAGAGCTCAGATTTGCAGAAGAAACACATATTCATGCTCCTCACGGTCTGAAAAGCACAAAAACGCCTTCAAGTTTCAAGTACGAGCTTTCCCTGAGGAGTTTGACCAAAGTGCATCTTAGAATTGGCAGTAGGGCTCAATTCATCCAGAAAACGTAACTTTTGACACAGAGCTCAGATTTGCAGAAGAAACACATATTCATGCTTGTCACAGTCTGAAAAGCACAAAAACACCTTCATTTTTCAAGTACGAGCTTTCCCTGAGAAGTTAGACCAAACTGCATCTCAGAATTGGCAATAGGGCTCATTTCAGCCAGAACACGTAACATTTTACAGAGAGCTCAGATTTGCAGAAGAAACACATATTCATGCTCCTCACGGTCTGTAAAGCACAAAAACGCCTTCAAGTTTCAAGTACGAGTTTTCCCTGAGGAATTAGACCAAAGTGCATCTCAGAATTGGCAGTAGGGCTCATTTCAGCCAGAATACGTAACTTTTTAAAGAGGGCTCAGATTTGCAGAAGAAACACATATTCATGCTCCTCATGGTTCGAAAAGCACAAAAACGCCTTCAAGTTTCAAGTACGAGCTTTCCCTGAGGAGTTAGACCAAAGTGCATCTCAGAATTGGCAGTAGGGCTCATTTCAGCCAGAACACGTAACTTTTTAAAGAGGGCTCAGATTTGCAGAAGAAACACATATTCATGCTCCTCACTGTCTGAAAAGCACAAAAACGTCTTCAATTTTGAAGTACGAGCTTTCCCTCGGGAGATAGACCAAAGTGCATCTTTGAATTGGCAGTAGGGTTCAATTCATATAGAAAACGTAACTTTTGACACAGAACTCAGATTTGCAGAAGAAACACTTATTCATGCTCCTCACGGTCTGAAAAGCACAAAAACACCTTCAAGTTTCAAGTACGAGTTTTCCCTGAGGAGTTAGACCAAAGTGCATCTCAGAATTGGCAGTAGGGCTCATTTCAGCCAGAACACGTAACTTTTTACAGACAGCTCTGATTTGCAGAAGAAACACATATTCATGCTCCTCACGGTCTGAAAAGCACAAAAACGCCTTCAAGTTTCAAGTACGAGTTTTCCCTGAGGAATTAGACCAAACTGCATCTCAGAATTGGTAATAGGGCTCATTTCAGCCAGAACACGTAACATTTTACAGAGAGGTCAGATTTGCAGAAGAAACACATATTCATGCTCCTCACGGTCTGAAAAGCACAAAAACGCCTTCAAGTTTCAAGTACGAGCTTTCCCTGAGGAATTAGACCGAAGTGCATCTCAGAATTGGCAGTAGGGCTCATTTCAGCCAGAATACGTAACTTTTTACAGAGAGCTCATATTTGCAGAAGAAACACATATTCATGCTCCTCACGGTCTGAAAAGCACAAAAATGCCTTCAAGTTTCAAGTACGAGTTTTCCCTGAGGAGTTAGACCAAAGTGCATCTCAGAATTGGCAGTAGGGCTCATATCAGCCAGAACACGTAACTTTTTACAGACAGCTCTGATTTGCAGAAGAAACACATATTCATGCTCCTCACGGTCTGAAAAGCACAAAAACGCCTTCAAGTTTCAAGTACGAGCTTTCCCTGAGGAGTTAGACCGAAGTGCATCTCAGAATTGGCAGTAGGGATCATTTCAGCCAGAACACGTAACTTTTTACAGAGAGCTCTGATTTGCAGAAGAAACACATATTCATGCTCCTCACGGTCTGAAAAGCACAAAAACGCCTTCAAGTTTCAAGTATGAGTTTTCCCTGAGGAATTAGACCAAACTGCATCTTCGAATTGGCAGTAGGGCTCAATTCATCCAGAAAACGTAACTTTTGACACAGAACTCAGATTTGCAGAAGAAACACATATTCATGCTCCTCAAGGTCTGAAAAGCAGAAAAATGCCTTCAATTTTCAAGTACGGGCTTTCCCTGGGGAGTTAGACCAAAGTGCATCTTCGAATTGGCAGTAGGGTTCAATTCATCCAGAAAACGTAATTTTTGACACAGAACTCAGATTTGCAGAAGAAACACATATTCATGCTCCTCACGGTCTGAAAAGCACAAAAACGCCTTCAATTTTCAAGTACGAGCTTTCCCTGAGAAGTTAGCGCAAAGTGAATCTCACAATTGGCAGTAGGTCTCATTTCAGCCAGAACACGTAACTTTTTACAGAGAGCTCAGATTTGCAGAAGAAACACATATTCATGCTCCTCATGGTTCGAAAAGCACAAAAACGCCTTCAAGTTTCAAGTACGAGCTTTCCCTGTGGAATTAGACCGAATTGCATCTTAGAATTGGCAGTAGGGCTCAATTCAGCCAGAAAACGTAACTTTTCACACACAACTCAGATTTGCAGAAGAAACACTTATTCATGCTCCTCACTGTCTGAAAAGCACAAAAATGACTTCAAGTTTCAAGTACGAGTTTTCCCTGAGGAATTAGACCAAAGTGCATCTCAGAATTGGCAGTAGGGCTCATTTCAGCCAGAACACGTTACTTTTTACGGAGAGCTCTGATTTGCAGAAGAAACACATATTCATGCTCCTCACGGTCTGAAAAGCACAAAAACGCCTTCAAGTTTCAAGGACGAGTGACCCCTGAGGAGTTAGACCAAAGTGCATCTCAGAATTGGCAGTAGGGCTCATTTCAGCCAGAACACGTAACTTTTTACAGACAGCTCTGATTTGCAGAAGAAACACATATTCATGCTCCTCACGGTCTGAAAAGCACAAAAACGCCTTCTAGTTTCAAGTACGAGTTTTCCCTGAGGAATTAGACCAAACTGCATCTCAGAATTGGCAATAGGGCTCATTTCAGCCAGAACACGTAACATTTTACAGAGAGCTCAGATTTGCAGAAGAAACACATATTCATGCTCCTCACGGTCTGAAAAGCACAAAAACGCCTTCAAGTTTCAAGTACGAGCTTTCCCTGAGGAATTAGACCAAACTGCATCTCAGAATTGGCAATAGGGCTCATTTCAGCCAGAACACGTAACATTTTACAGAGAGCTCAGATTTGCAGAAGAAACACATATTCATGCTCCTCGCGGTCTGAAAAGCACAAAAACGCCTTCAAGTTTCAGATACGAGCTTTCCCTGAGGAATTAGACCGACGTGCATCTCAGAATTGGCAGTAGGGCTCATTTCAGCCAGAATACGTAACTTTTTACAGAGAGCTCATATTTGCAGAAGAAACACATATTCATGCTCCTCACGGTCTGAAAAGCACAAAAACGCCTTCAAGTTTCAAGTACGAGTTTTCCCTGAGGAATTAGACCAAACTGCATCTCAGAATTGGCAATAGGGCTCATTTCAGCCAGAACACGTAACATTTTACAGAGAGCTCAGATTTGCAGAAGAAACACATATTCATGCTCCTCACGGTCTGAAAAGCACAAAAACGCCTTCAAGTTTCAAGTACGAGCTTTCCCTGTGGAATTAGACCGAAGTGCATCTCAAAATTGGCAGTAGGGCTCATTTCAGCCAGAATACGTAACTTTTTAAAGAGGGCTCTGATTTGCAGAAGAAACACATATTCATGCTCCTCACGGTCTGAAAAGCACAAAAACGCCTTCAAGTTTCAAGTATGAGCTTTCCCTGAGGAATTAGACCGACGTGCATCTCAGAATTGGCAGTAGGGCTCATTTCAGCCAGAATACGTAACTTTTTACAGAGAGCTCATATTTGCAGAAGAAACACATATTCATGCTCCTCACGGTCTGAAAAGCACAAAAACGCCTTCAAGTTTCAAGTACGAGTTTTCCCTGAGGAATTAGACCAAACTGCATCTCAGAATTGGCAATAGGGCTCATTTCAGCCAGAACACGTAACATTTTACAGAGAGATCAGATTTGCAGAAGAAACACATATTCATGCTCCTCACGGTCTGAAAAGCACAAAAACGCCTTCAAGTTTCAAGTACGAGCTTTCCCTGTGGAATTAGACCGAAGTGCATCTCAAAATTGGCAGTAGGGCTCATTTCAGCCAGAATACGTAACTTTTTACAGAGAGCTCATATTTGCAGAAGAAACACATATTCATGCTCCTCACGGTCTGAAAAGCACAAAAACGCCTTCAAGTTTCAAGTACGAGTTTTCCCTGAGGAGTTAGACCAAAGTGCATCTCAGAATTGGCAGTAGGGCTCATATCAGCCAGAACACGTAACTTTTTACAGACAGCTCTGATTTGCAGAAGAAACACATATTCATGCTCCTCAAGGTCTGAAAAGCAGAAAAATGCCTTCAAGTTTCAAGTACGAGCTTTCCCTGAGGAGTTAGACCAAAGTGCATCTCAGAATTGGCAGTAGGGCTCAATTCAGCCAGAACACGTAACTTTTTAAAGAGGGCTCAGATTTGCAGAAGAAAAACATATTCATGCTCCTCATGGTCTGAAAAGCACAAAAACGTCTTTAATTTTGAAGTACGAGCTTTCCCTGGGGAGTTAGACCAAAGTGCATCTTCGAATTGGCAGTAGGGCTCAATTCATCCAGAAAACGTAACTTTTGACACAGAACTCAGATTTGCAGAAGAAACACATATTCATGCTCCTCAAGGTCTGAAAAGCAGAAAAATGCCTTCAATTTTCAAGTACGGGCTTTCCCTGGGGAGTTAGACCAAAGTGCATCTTTGAATTGGCAGTAGGGTTCAATTCATCCAGAAAACGTAATTTTTGACACAGAACTCAGATTTGCAGAAGAAACACATATTCATGCTCCTCATGGTTCGAAAAGCACAAAAACGCCTTCAATTTTCAAGTACGAGCTTTCCCTGGGGAATTAGACCAAAGTGCATCTCAGAATTGGCAGTAGGGCTCATTTCAGCCAGAACACGTTACTTTTTACGGAGAGCTCAGATTTGAAGAAGAAACACATATTCATGCTCCTCACGGTCTGAAAAGCACAAAAACGCCTTCAAGTTTCAGATACGAGCTTTCCCTGAGGAATTAGACCGACGTGCATCTCAGAATTGGCAGTAGGGCTCATTTCAGCCAGAATACGTAACATTTTACAGAGAGCTCAGATTTGCAGAAGAAACACATATTCATGCTCCTCGCGGTCTGAAAAGCACAAAAACGCCTTCAAGTTTCAGATACGAGCTTTCCCTGAGGAATTAGACCGACGTGCATCTCAGAATTGGCAGTAGGGCTCATTTCAGCCAGAACACGTAACATTTTACAGAGAGCTCAGATTTGCAGAAGAAACACATATTCATGCTCCTCACGGTCTGAAAAGCACAAAAACGCCTTCAAGTTTCAAGTACGAGCTTTCCCTGAGGAATTAGACCGACGTGCATCTCAGAATTGGCAGTAGGGCTCATTTCAGCCAGAATACGTAACTTTTTAGAGACAGCTCTGATTTGCAGAAGAAACACATATTCATGCTCCTCACGGTCTGAAAAGCACAAAAACGCCTTCAAGTTTCAAGTACGAGCTTTCCCTGTGGAATTAGACCGAAGTGCATCTCAAAATTGGCAGTAGGGCTCATTTCAGCCAGAATACGTAACTTTTTAAAGAGGGCTCTGATTTGCAGAAGAAACACATATTCATGCTCCTCACGGTCTGAAAAGCACAAAAACGCCTTCAAGTTTCAAGGACGAGTTTCCCCTGAGGAGTTAGACCAAAGTGCATCTCAGAATTGGCAGTAGGGCTCATTTCAGCCAGAACACGTAACTTTTTAGAGACAGCTCTGATTTGCAGAAGAAACACATATTCATGCTCCTCACGGTCTGAAAAGCACAAAAACGCCTTCTAGTTTCAAGTACGAGTTTTCCCTGAGGAATTAGACCAAACTGCATCTCAGAATTGGCAATAGGGCTCATTTCAGCCAGAACACGTAACATTTTACAGAGAGCTCAGATTTGCAGAAGAAACACATGTTCATGCTCCTCACGGTCTGAAAAGCACAAAAACGCCTTCAAGTTTCAAGTACGAGCTTTCCCTGAGGAATTAGACCAAACTGCATCTCAGAATTGGCAATAGGGCTCATTTCAGCCAGAACACGTAACATTTTACAGAGAGCTCAGATTTGCAGAAGAAACACATATTCATGCTCCTCACGGTCTGAAAAGCACAAAAACGCCTTCAAGTTTCAAGTACGAGCTTTCCCTGAGGAATTAGACCGACGTGCATCTCAGAATTGGCAGTAGGGCTCATTTCAGCCAGAATACGTAACTTTTTACAGAGAGCTCATATTTGCAGAAGAAACACATATTCATGCTCCTCACGGTCTGAAAAGCACAAAAACGCCTTCAAGTTTCAAGTACGAGTTTTCCCTGAGGAATTAGACCAAACTGCATCTCAGAATTGGCAATAGGGCTCATTTCAGCCAGAACACGTAACATTTTACAGAGAGATCAGATTTGCAGAAGAAACACATATTCATGCTCCTCACGGTCTGAAAAGCACAAAAACGCCTTCAAGTTTCAAGTACGAGCTTTCCCTGTGGAATTAGACCGAAGTGCATCTCAAAATTGGCAGTAGGGCTCATTTCAGCCAGAATACGTAACTTTTTACAGAGAGCTCATATTTGCAGAAGAAACACATATTCATGCTCCTCACGGTCTGAAAAGCACAAAAACGCCTTCAAGTTTCAAGTACGAGTTTTCCCTGAGGAGTTAGACCAAAGTGCATCTCAGAATTGGCAGTAGGGCTCATATCAGCCAGAACACGTAACTTTTTACAGACAGCTCTGATTTGCAGAAGAAACACATATTCATGCTCCTCAAGGTCTGAAAAGCAGAAAAATGCCTTCAAGTTTCAAGTACGAGCTTTCCCTGAGGAGTTAGACCAAAGTGCATCTCAGAATTGGCAGTAGGGCTCAATTCAGCCAGAACACGTAACTTTTTAAAGAGGGCTCAGATTTGCAGAAGAAAAACATATTCATGCTCCTCATGGTCTGAAAAGCACAAAAACGTCTTTAATTTTGAAGTACGAGCTTTCCCTGGGGAGTTAGACCAAAGTGCATCTTCGAATTGGCAGTAGGGCTCAATTCATCCAGAAAACGTAACTTTTGACACAGAACTCAGATTTGCAGAAGAAACACATATTCATGCTCCTCAAGGTCTGAAAAGCAGAAAAATGCCTTCAATTTTCAAGTACGGGCTTTCCCTGGGGAGTTAGACCAAAGTGCATCTTTGAATTGGCAGTAGGGTTCAATTCATCCAGAAAACGTAATTTTTGACACAGAACTCAGATTTGCAGAAGAAACACATATTCATGCTCCTCATGGTTCGAAAAGCACAAAAACGCCTTCAATTTTCAAGTACGAGCTTTCCCTGGGGAATTAGACCAAAGTGCATCTTAGAATTGGCAGTAGGGCTCAATTCAGCCAGAAAACGTAACTTTTCACACACAACTCAGATTTGCAGAAGAAACACTTATTCATGCTCCTCACTGTCTGAAAAGCACAAAAATGACTTCAAGTTTCAAGTACGAGTTTTCCCTGAGGAATTAGACCAAAGTGCATCTCAGAATTGGCAGTAGGGCTCATTTCAGCCAGAACACGTTACTTTTTACGGAGAGCTCAGATTTGAAGAAGAAACACATATTCATGCTCCTCACGGTCTGAAAAGCACAAAAACACCTTCAAGATTCAAGTACGAGTTTTCCCTGAGGAATTAGACCAAACTGCATCTCAGAATTGGCAATAGGGCTGATTTCAGCCAGAACACGTAACATTTTACAGAGAGCTCAGATTTGCAGAAGATACACATATTCATGCTCCTCACGGTCTGAAAAGCACAAAAACGCCTTCAAGTTTCAAGTACGAGCTTTCCCTGAGGAATTAGACCGAAGTGCATCTCAGAATTGGCAGTAGGGCTCATTTCAGCCAGAATACGTAACTTTTTACAGAGAGCTCATATTTGCAGAAGAAACACATATTCATGCTCCTCACGGTCTGAAAAGCACAAAAATGCCTTCAAGTTTCAAGTACGAGCTTTCCATGAGGAGTTAGACTGAAGTGCATCTCAGAATTGGCAGTAGGGCTCATTTCACCCAGAACACGTAACTTTTTACAGAGAGCTCATATTTGCAGAAGAAACACTTATTCATGCTCCTCACTGTCTGAAAAGCACAAAAATGACTTCAAGTTTCAAGTACAAGCTTCCCCTGATGAGTTAGACCAAAGTGCATCTCAGAATTGGCAGTAGGGCTCATTTCAGCCAGAACACGTAACTTTTGACACAGAACTCAGATTTGCAGAAGAAACACTTATTCATGCTCCTCACGGTCTGAAAAGCACAAAAACACATTCAAGTTTCAAGTACGAGTTTTCCCTGAGGAGTTAGACCAAAGTGCATCTCAGAATTGGCAGTAGGGCTCATTTCAGCCAGAACACGTAACTTTTTACAGACAGCTCTGATTTGCAGAAGAAACACATATTCATGCTCCTCACGGTCTGAAAAGCACAAAAACGCCTTCAAGTTTCAAGTACTAGTTTTCCCTGAGGAATTAGACCAAACTGCATCTCAGAATTGGCAATAGGGCTCATTTCAGCCAGAACACGTAACATTTTACAGAGAGCTCAGATTTGCAGAAGAAACACATATTCATGCTCCTCACGGTCTGAAAAGCACAAAAACGCCTTCAAGTTTCAAGTACGAGCTTTCCCTGAGGAGTTAGACCAAAGTGCATCTCAGAATTGGCAGTAGGGCTCATTTCAGCCAGAACACGTAACTTTTTAAAGAGGGCTCAGATTTGCAGAAGAAACACATATTCATGCTCCTCACGGTCTGAAAAGCACAAAAACGTCTTCAAGTTTCAAGTACGAGTTTTCCCTGAGGAATTAGACCAAAGTGCATCTCAGAATTGGCAGTAGGGCTCATTTCAGCCAGAACACGTAACTTTCGACACAGACACAGATTTGCAGAAGAAACACATATTCATGCTCTTCACGGTCTGAAAAGCACCAAAACGCCTTCAGTTTTCAAGTACGAGCTTTCCCTGGGGAGTTAGACCAAAGTGCATCTTAGAATTAGCAATAGGGCTCAATTCATCCAGAACACGTAACTTTTTACAGAGGGCTCAGATTTGCAGAAGAGACACTTATTCATGCTCCTCATGGTCTGAAAAGCACAAAAACGTCTTTAATTTTGAAGTACGATCTTTCCCTGGGGAGTTAGACCAAAGTGCATCTTCGAATTGGCAGTAGGGCTCAATTCATCCAGAAAACGTAACTTTTGACACAGAACTCAGATTTGCAGAAGAAACACATATTCATGCTCCTCAAGGTCTGAAAAGCAGAAAAATGCCTTCAATTTTCAAGTACGAGTTTTCCCTGAGGAGTTAGACCAAAGTGCATCTCAGAATTGGCAGTAGGGCTCATTTCAGCCAGAACACGTAACTTTTTACAGACAGCTCTGATTTGCAGAAGAAACACATATTCATGCTCCTCACGGTCTGAAAAGCACAAAAACGCCTTCAAGTTTCAAGTACGAGTTTTCCCTGAGGAATTAGACCAAACTGCATCTCAGAATTGGCAATAGGGCTCATTTCAGCCAGAACACGTAACATTTTACAGAGAGCTCAGATTTGCAGAAGAAACACATATTCATGCTCCTCACGGTCTGAAAAGCACAAAAACGCCTTCAAGTTTCAAGTACGAGCTTTCCCTGAGGAGTTAGACCAAAGTGCATCTCAGAATTGGCAGTAGGGCTCATTTCAGCCAGAACACGTAACTTTTTAAAGAGGGCTCAGATTTGCAGAAGAAACACATATTCATGCTCCTCACGGTCTGAAAAGCACAAAAACGTCTTCAAGTTTCAAGTACGAGTTTTCCCTGAGGAATTAGACCAAAGTGCATCTCAGAATTGGCAGTAGGGCTCATTTCAGCAAGAACACGTAACTTTCGACACAGACACAGATTTGCAGAAGAAACACATATTCATGCTCTTCACGGTCTGAAAAGCACCAAAAGGCCTTCAGTTTTCAAGTACGAGCTTTCCCTGGGGAGTTAGACCAAAGTGCATCTTAGAATTGGCAATAGGGCTCAATTCATCCAGAACACGTAACTTTTTACAGACAGCTCTGATTTGCAGAAGAAACACATATTCATGCTCCTCACGGTCTGAAAAGCACAAAAACGCCTTCAAGTTTCAAGTACGAGTTTTCCCTGAGGAATTAGACCAAACTGCATCTCAGAATTGGCAATAGGGCTCATTTCAGCCAGAACACGTAACATTTTACAGAGAGCTCAGATTTGCAGAAGAAACACATATTCATGCTCCTCACGGTCTGAAAAGCACAAAAACGCCTTCAAGTTTCAAGTACGAGCTTTCCCTGAGGAGTTAGACCAAAGTGCATCTCAGAATTGGCAGTAGGGCTCATTTCAGCCAGAACACGTAACTTTTTAAAGAGGGCTCAGATTTGCAGAAGAAACACATATTCATGCTCCTCATGGTCTGAAAAGCACAAAAACGTCTTCAAGTTTCAAGTACGAGTTTTTCCTGAGGAATTAGACCAAAGTGCATCTCAGAATTGGCAGTAGGGCTCATTTCAGCGAGAAGACGTAACTTTTGACACAGACACAGATTTGCAGAAGAAACACATATTCATGCTCCTCACTGTCTGAAAAGCACCAAAACGCCTTCAGTTTTCAAGTACGAGCTTTCCCTGGGGAGTTAGACCAAAGTGAATCTTAGAATTGGCAATAGGGCTCAATTCATCCAGAACATGTAACTTTTTACAGAGGGCTCAGATTTGCAGAAGAGACACTTATTCATGCTCCTCATGGTCTGAAAAGCACAAAAACGTCTTCAATTTTGAAGTACGAGCTTTCCCTGGGGAGTTAGACCAAAGTGCATCTTCGAATTGGCAGTAGGGTTCAATTCATCCAGAAAACGTAACTTTTGACACAGAACTCAGATTTGCAGAAGAAACACATATTCATGCTCCTCAAGGTCTGAAAAGCAGAAAAATGCCTTCAATTTTCAAGTACGGGCTTTCCCTGGGGAGTTAGACCAAAGTGCATCTTCGAATTGGCAGTAGGGTTCAATTCATCCAGAAAACGTAATTTTTGACACAGAACTCAGATTTGCAGAAGAAACACATATTCATTCTCCTCACGGTCTGAAAAGCACAAAAACGCCTTCAATTTTCAAGTACGAGCTTTCCCTGAGAAGTTAGCGCAAAGTGCATCTCACAATTGGCAGTAGGTCTCATTTCAGCCAGAACACGTAACTTTTTACAGAGAGCTCAGATTTGCAGAAGAAACACATATTCATGCTCCTCATGGTTCGAAAAGCACAAAAACGCCTTCAATATTCAAGTACGAGCTTTCCCTGGGGAATTAGACCAAAGTGCATCTTAGAATTGGCAGTAGGGCTCAATTCAGCCAGAAAACGTAACTTTTCACAAACAACTCAGATTTGCAGAAGAAACACTTATTCATGCTCCTCACTGTCTGAAAAGCACAAAAATGACTTCAAGTTTCAAGTACGAGTTTTCCCTGAGGAATTAGACCAAAGTGCATCTCAGAATTGGCAGTAGGGCTCATTTCAGCCAGAACACGTTACTTTTTACGGAGAGCTCAGATTTGAAGAAGAAACACATATTCATGCTCCTCACGGTCTGAAAAGCACAAAAACGCCTTCAAGTTTCAAGTACGAGTTTTCCCTGAGGACTTAGACCAAAGTGCATCTCAGTATTGGCAGTAGGGCTCATTTCAGCCAGAATACGTAACTTTTTAAAGAGGGCTCAGATTTGCAGAAGAAACACATATTCATGCTCCTCATGGTTCGAAAAGCACAAAAACGCCTTCAAGTTTCAAGTACGAGTTTTCCCTTAGGAATTAGACCAAAGTGCATCTCAGAATTGGCAGTAGGGCTCATTTCAGCGAGAAGACGTAACTTTTGACACAGACACAGATTTGCAGAAGAAACACATATTCATGCTCCTCACTGTCTGAAAAGCACCAAAACGCCTTCAGTTTTCAAGTACAAGCTTTCCCTGGGGAGTTAGACCAAAGTGCATCTTAGAATTGGCAATAGGGCTCATTTCAGCCAGAACACGTAACTTTTTAAAGAGGGCTCAGATTTGCAGAAGAAACACATATTCATGCTCCTCATGGTCTGAAAAGCACAAAAACGTCTTCAATTTTGAAGTACAAGCTTTCCCTCGGGAGATAGACCAAAGTGCATCTCAGAATTGGCAGTAGGGCTCATTTCATCCAGAACACGTAACTTTTTAAAGAGGGCTCAGATTTGCAGAAGAAACACATATTCATGCTCCTCATGGTCTGAAAAGCACAAAAACGTCTTCAATTTTGAAGTACAAGCTTTCCCTCGGGAGATAGACCAAAGTGCATCTTCGAATTGGCAGTAGGGTTCAATTCATCTAGAAAACGTAACTTTTGACACAGAACTCAGATTTGCAGAAGAAACACATATTCATGCTCCTCACAGTCTGAAAAGCACAAAAACGCCTTCAATTTTCAAGTACGAGCTTTCCCTGAGAAGTTAGACCAAAGTGCATCTCAGAATTGGCAGTAGGGCTCATTTCAGCCAGAACACGTAACTTTTTATAGAGAGCTCAGATTTATAAAAGAAACACATATTCATGTTCCTCATGGTCTGAAAAGCACAAAAACTCCTTCAAGTTTCAAGTACGAGATTTCCCTGAGGAGTTAGACCAAAGTGCATCTTAGAATTGGCAGTAGGGCTCAATTCATCCAGAAAACGTAACTTTTGACACAGAGCTCAGATTTGCAGAAGAAACACATATTCATGCTCCTCACAGTCTGAAAAGCACAAAAACGCCTTCAATTTTCATGTACGAGCTTTCCCTGAGAAGTTAGACCAAAGTGCATCTCAGAATTGGCAGTAGGGCTCAATTCAGCCAGAATACGTAACTTTTTACAGAGAGCTCAGATTTGCAGAAGAAAAACATATTCATGCTCCTCAAAGTCTGAAAAGCACGAAAACGCCTTCAATTTTCAAGTACGAGCTTTCCCTGAGAAGTTAGACCAAAGTGCATCTCAGAATTGGCAGTAGGGCTCATTTCAGCCAGAACACGTAACTTTTTATAGAGAGCTCAGATTTGCAGAAGAAACACATATTCATGTTCCTCATGGTCTGAAAAGCACAAAAACACCTTCAAGTTTCAAGTACGAGATTTCCCTGAGGAGTTAGACCAAAGTGCATCTTAGAATTGGCAGTAGGGCTCAATTCATCCAGAAAAGATAACTTTTGACATATTCAGATTTGCAGAAGAAACACATATTCATGCTCCTCACGGTCTGAAAAGCACAAAACGCCTTCAATTTTCATGTACGAGCTTTCCCTGAGAAGTTAGACCAAAGTGCATCTTAGAATTGGCAGTAGGGCTCAATTCATCCAGAAAACGTAACTTTTGACACAGAGCTCAGATTTGCAGAAGAAACACATATTCATGCTCCTCACGGTCTGAAAAGCACAAAAACACCTTCAATTTTCAAGTACGAGCTTTCCCTGAGAAGTTAGACCAAAGTGCATCTCAGAACTGGCAGTAGGGCTCATTTCAGCCAGAAAACGTAACTTTTGTCACAGAGCTCAGATTTGCAGAAGAAACACATATTCATGCTCCTCACGGTCTGAAAAGCACAAAAACGCCTTCAATTTTCAAGTACGAGCTTTCCCTGAGAAGTTCGACCAAAGTGCATCTCAGAATTGGCAGTAGGGCTCATTTCAGCCAGAACACGTAACTTTTTATAGAGAGCTCAGATTTGGAGAAGAAACACATATTCATGTTCCTCATGGTCTGAAAAGCACAAAAACTCCTTCAAGTTTCAAGTACGAGATTTCCCTGAGGAGTTAGACCAAAGTGCATCTTAGAATTGGCAGTAGGGCTCAATTCATCCAGAAAACATAACTTTTGACACAGAGCTCAGATTTGCAGAAGAAACACATATTCATGCTCCTCACAGTCTGAAAAGCACAAAAACGCCTTCAATTTTCATGTACGAGCTTTCCCTGAGAAGTTAGACCAAAGTGCATGTCAGAATTGGCAGTAGGGCTCAATTCAGCCAGAAAACGTAACTTTTGACACAGAGCTCAGATTTGCAGAAGAAACACATATTCATGCTCCTCACAGTCTGAAAAGCACAAAAACGCCTTCAATTTTCATGTACGAGCTTTCCCTGAGAAGTTAGACCAAAGTGCATCTCAGAATTGGCAGTAGGGCTCAATTCAGCCAGAAAACGTAACTTTTGACACAGAGCTCAGATTTGCAGAAGAAAAACATATTCATGCTCCTCACAGTCTGAAAAGCACGAAAACGCCTTCAATTTTCAAGTACGAGCTTTCCCTGAGAAGTTAGACCAAAGTGCATCTCAGAATTGGCAGTAGGGCTCATTTCAGCCAGAACACGTAACTTTTTATAGAGAGCTCAGATTTGCAGAAGAAACACATATTCATGTTCCTCATGGTCTGAAAAGCACTAAAACACCTTCAAGTTTCAAGTACGAGATTTCCCTGAGGAGTTAGACCAAAGTGCATCTTAGAATTGGCAGTAGGGCTCAATTCATCCAGAAAAGATAACTTTTGACATATTCAGATTTGCAGAAGAAACACATATTCATGCTCCTCACGGTCTGAAAAGCACAAAACGCCTTCAATTTTCATGTACGAGCTTTCCCTGAGAAGTTAGACCAAAGTGCATCTTAGAATTGGCAGTAGGGCTCAATTCATCCAGAAAACGTAACTTTTGACACAGAGCTCAGATTTGCAGAAGAAACACATATTCATGCTCCTCACGGTCTGAAAAGCACAAAAACGCCTTCAATTTTCAAGTACGAGCTTTCCCTGAGAAGTTAGACCAAAGTGCATCTCAGAATTGGCAGTCGGGCTCATTTCAGCCAGAAAACGTAACTTTCTGAAACAGAGCTCAGATTTGCAGAAGAAACACATATTCATGCTCGTCACAGTCTGAAAAGCACAAAAACTCCTTCAATTTTTAAGTACGAGCTTTCCCTGAGAAGTTAGACCAAACTGCATCTCAGAACTGGAAGAAGGGCTCATTTCAGCCAGAAAACGTAACTTTTGTCACAGAGCTCAGATTTGCAGAAGAAACACATATTCATGCTCCTCACAGTCTGAAAAGCACAAAAACGCCTTGAATTTTCATGTACAAGCTTTCCCTGAGAAGTTAGACCAAAGTGCATCTCAGAATTGGCAGTAGGGCTCAATTCAGCCAGAAAACGTAACTTTTGACACAGAGCTCAGATTTGCAGAAGAAAAACATATTCATGCTCCTCACAGTCTGAAAAGCACGAAAACGCCTTCAATTTTCAAGTACGAGCTTTCCCTGAGAAGTTAGACCAAAGTGCATCTTAGAATTGGCAGTAGGGCTCAATTCATCCAGAAAACGTAACTTTTGACACAGAGCTCAGATTTGCAGAAGAAACACATATTCATGCTCCTCACGGTCTGAAAAGCACAAAAACGCCTTCAATTTTCAAGTACGAGCTTTCCCTGAGAAGTTAGACCAAAGTGCATCTAGGAACTGGCAGTAGGGCTCATTTCAGCCAGAAAACGTAACTTTTGTCACAGAGCTCAGATTTGCAGAAGAAACACATATTCATGCTCCTCACAGTCTGAAAAGCACGAAAACGCCTTCAATTTTCAAGTACGAGCTTTCCCTGAGAAGTTAGACCAAAGTGCATCTCAGAATTGGCAGTAGGGCTCATTTCAGTCAGAACACGTAACTTTTTATAGAGAGCTCAGATTTGCAGAAGAAACACATATTCATGCTCCTCACAGTCTGAAAAGCACGAAAACGCCTTCAATTTTCAAGTACGAGCTTTCCCTGAGAAGTTAGACCAAAGTGCATCTCAGAATTGGCAGTAGGGCTCATTTCAGCCAGAACACGTAACTTTTTATAGAGAGCTCAGATTTGCAGAAGAAACACATATTCATGCTCCTCACAGTCTGAAAAGCACGAAAACGCCTTCAATTTTCAAGTACGAGCTTTCCCTGAGAAGTTAGACCAAAGTGCATCTCAGAATTGGCAGTAGGGCTCATTTCAGCCAGAACACGTAACTTTTTATAGAGAGCTCAGATTTGCAGAAGAAACACATATTCATGTTCCTCATGGTCTGAAAAGCACAAAAACTCCTTCAAGTTTCAAGTACGAGATTTCCCTGAGGAGTTAGACCAAAGTGCATCTTAGAATTGGCAGTAGGGCTCAATTCATCCAGAAAACGTAACTTTTGACACAGAGCTCAGATTTGCAGAAGAAACACATATTCATGCTCCTCACAGTCTGAAAAGCACAAAAACGCCTTCAATTTTCATGTACGAGCTTTCCCTGAGAAGTTAGACCAAAGTGCATCTCAGAATTGGCAGTAGGGCTCAATTCAGCCAGAAAACGTAACTTTTGACACAGAGCTCAGATTTGCAGAAGAAAAACATATTCATGCTCCTCACAGTCTGAAAAGCACGAAAACGCCTTCAATTTTCAAGTACGAGCTTTCCCTGAGAAGTTAGACCAAAGTGCATCTCAGAATTGGCAGTAGGGCTCATTTCAGCCAGAACACGTAACTTTTTATAGAGAGCTCAGATTTGCAGAAGAAACACATATTCATGTTCCTCATGGTCTGAAAAGCACAAAAACACCTTCAAGTTTCAAGTACGAGATTTCCCTGAGGAGTTAGACCAAAGTGCATCTTAGAATTGGCAGTAGGGCTCAATTCATCCAGAAAAGATAACTTTTGACATATTCAGATTTGCAGAAGAAACACATATTCATGCTCCTCACGGTCTGAAAAGCACAAAACGCCTTCAATTTTCATGTACGAGCTTTCCCTGAGAAGTTAGACCAAAGTGCATCTTAGAATTGGCAGTAGGGCTCAATTCATCCAGAAAAGGTAACTTTTGACACAGAGCTCAGATTTGCAGAAGAAACACATATTCATGCTCCTCACGGTCTGAAAAGCACAAAAACGCCTTCAATTTTCAAGTACGAGCTTTCCCTGAGAAGTTAGACCAAAGTGCATCTCAGAACTGGCAGTAGGGCTCATTTCAGCCAGAAAACGTAACTTTTGTCACAGAGCTCAGATTTGCAGAAGAAACACATATTCATGCTCCTCACGGTCTGAAAAGCACAAAAACGCCGTCAATTTTCAAGTACGAGCTTTCCCTGAGAAGTTCGACCAAAGTGCATCTCAGAATTGGCAGTAGGGCTCATTTCAGCCAGAACACGTAACTTTTTATAGAGAGCTCAGATTTGCAGAAGAAACACATATTCATGTTCCTCATGGTCTGAAAAGCACAAAAACTCCTTCAAGTTTCAAGTACGAGCTTTCCCTGAGAAGTTAGACCAAAGTGCATCTCAGAACTGGAAGAAGGGCTCATTTCAGCCAGAAAACGTAACTTTTGTCACAGAGCTCAGATTTGCAGAAGAAACACATATTCATGCTCCTCACAGTCTGAAAAGCACAAAAACGCCTTGAATTTTCATGTACAAGCTTTCCCTGAGAAGTTAGACCAAAGTGCATCTCAGAATTGGCAGTAGGGCTCAATTCAGCCAGAAAACGTAACTTTTGACACAGAGCTCAGATTTGCAGAAGAAAAACATATTCATGCTCCTCACAGTCTGAAAAGCACGAAAACGCCTTCAATTTTCAAGTACGAGCTTTCCCTGAGAAGTTAGACCAAAGTGCATCTCAGAATTGGCAGTAGGGCTCATTTCAGCCAGAACACGTAACTTTTTATAGAGAGCTCAGATTTGCAGAAGAAACACATATTCATGTTCCTCATGGTCTGAAAAGCACAAAAACTCCTTCAAGTTTCAAGTACAAGATTTCCCTGAGTAGTTAGACCAAAGTGCATCTTAGAATTGGCAGTAGGGCTCAATTCATCCAGAAAACGTAACTTTTGACACAGAGCTCAGATTTGCAGAAGAAACACATATTCATGCTCCTCACAGTCTGAAAAGCACAAAAACGCCTTCAATTTTCATGTACAAGCTTTCCCTGATGAGTTAGACCAAAGTGCATCTCAGAATTGGCAGTAGGGCTCATTTCAGCCAGAACACGTAACTTTTGACACAGAACTCAGATTTGCGGAAGAAACACTTATTCATGCTCCTCACGGTCTGAAAAGCACAAAAACACCTTCAAGTTTCAAGTACGAGTTTTCCCTGAGGAGTTAGACCAAAGTGCATCTCAGAATTGGCAGTAGGGCTCATTTCAGCCAGAACACGTAACTTTTTACAGACAGCTCTGATTTGCAGAAGAAACACATATTCATGCTCCTCACGGTCTGAAAAGCACAAAAACGCCTTCAAGTTTCAAGTACGAGTTTTCCCTGAGGAATTAGACGAAACTGCATCTCAGAATTGGCAATAGGGCTCATTTCAGCCAGAACACGTAACATTTTACAGAGAGCTCAGATTTGCAGAAGAAACACATATTCATGCTCCTCACGGTCTGAAAAGCACAAAAACGCCTTCAAGTTTCAAGTACGAGCTTTCCCTGAGGAGTTAGACCAAAGTGCATCTCAGAATTGGCAGTAGGGCTCATTTCAGCCAGAACACGTAACTTTTTAAAGAGGGCTCAGATTTGCAGAAGAAACACATATTCATGCTCCTCATGGTCTGAAAAGCACAAAAACATCTTCAAGTTTCAAGTACGAGTTTTTCCTGAGGAATTAGACCAAAGTGCATCTCAGAATTGGCAGTAGGGCTCATTTCAGCGAGAAGACGTAACTTTTGACACAGACACAGATTTCCAGAAGAAACACATATTCATGCTCCTCACTGTCTGAAAAGCACCAAAACGCCTTCAGTTTTCAAGTACGAGCTTTCCCTGGGGAGTTAGACCAAAGTGCATCTTAGAATTGGCAATAGGGCTCAATTCATCCAGAACATGTAACTTTTTACAGAGGGCTCAGATTTGCAGAAGAGACACTTATTCATGCTCCTCATGGTCTGAAAAGCACAAAAACGTCTTCAATTTTGAAGTACGAGCTTTCCCTGGGGAGTTAGACCAAAGTGCATCTTCGAATTGGCAGTAGGGTTCAATTCATCCAGAAAACGTAACTTTTGACACAGAACTCAGATTTGCAGAAGAAACACATATTCATGCTCCTCAAGGTCTGAAAAGCAGAAAAATGCCTTCAATTTTCAAGTACGGGCTTTCCCTGGGGAGTTAGACCAAAGTGCATCTCCGAATTGGCAGTAGGGTTCAATTCATCCAGAAAACGTAATTTTTGACACAGAACTCAGATTTGCAGAAGAAACACATATTCATGCTCCTCACGGTCTGAAAAGCACAAAAACGCCTTCAATTTTCAAGTACGAGCTTTCCCTGAGAAGTTAGCGCAAAGTGCATCTCACAATTGGCAGTAGGTCTCATTTCAGCCAGAACACGTAACTTTTTACAGAGAGCTCAGATTTGCAGAAGAAACACATATTCATGCTCCTCATGGTTCGAAAAGCACAAAAACGCCTTCAATATTCAAGTACGAGCTTTCCCTGGGGAATTAGACCAAAGTGCATCTTAGAATTGGCAGTAGGGCTCAATTCAGCCAGAAAACGTAACTTTTCACAAACAACTCAGATTTGCAGAAGAAACACTTATTCATGCTCCTCACTGTCTGAAAAGCACAAAAATGACTTCAAGTTTCAAGTACGAGTTTTCCCTGAGGAATTAGACCAAAGTGCATCTCAGAATTGGCAGTAGGGCTCATTTCAGCCAGAACACGTTACTTTTTACGGAGAGCTCAGATTTGAAGAAGAAACACATATTCATGCTCCTCACGGTCTGAAAAGCACAAAAACGCCTTCAAGTTTCAAGTACGAGTTTTCCCTTAGGACTTAGACCAAAGTGCATCTCAGTATTGGCAGTAGGGCTCATTTCAGCCAGAATACGTAACTTTTTAAAGAGGGCTCAGATTTGCAGAAGAAACACATATTCATGCTCCTCATGGTTCGAAAAGCACAAAAACGCCTTCAAGTTTCAAGTACGAGTTTTCCCTTAGGAATTAGACCAAAGTGCATCTCAGAATTGGCAGTAGGGCTCATTTCAGCGAGAAGACGTAACTTTTGACACAGACACAGATTTGCAGAAGAAACACATATTCATGCTCCTCACTGTCTGAAAAGCACCAAAACGCCTTCAGTTTTGAAGTACAAGCTTTCCCTCGGGAGATAGACCAAAGTGCATCTCAGAATTGGCAGTAGGGCTCATTTCAGCCAGAACACGTAACTTTTTAAAGAGGGCTCAGATTTGCAGAAGAAACACATATTCATGCTCCTCATGGTCTGAAAAGCACAAAAACGTCTTCAATTTTGAAGTACAAGCTTTCCCTCGGGAGATAGACCAAAGTGCATCTTCGAATTGGCAGTAGGGTTCAATTCATCTAGAAAACGTAACTTTTGACACAGAACTCAGATTTGCAGAAGAAACACATATTCATGCTCCTCACAGTCTGAAAAGCACAAAAACGCCTTCAATTTTCAAGTACGAGCTTTCCCTGAGAAGTTAGACCAAAGTGCATCTCAGAATTGGCAGTAGGGCTCATTTCAGCCAGAACACGTAACTTTTTATAGAGAGCTCAGATTTGCAGAAGAAACACATATTCATGTTCCTCATGGTCTGAAAAGCACAAAAACTCCTTCAAGTTTCAAGTACGAGATTTCCCTGAGGAGTTATACCAAAGTGCATCTTAGAATTGGCAGTAGGGCTCAATTCATCCAGAAAACGTAACTTTTGACACAGAGCTCAGATTTGCAGAAGAAACACATATTCATGCTCCTCACAGTCTGAAAAGCACAAAAACGCCTTCAATTTTCATGTACGAGCTTTCCCTGAGAAGTTAGACCAAAGTGCATCTCAGAATTGGCAGTAGGGCTCAATTCAGCCAGAAAACGTAACTTTTGACACAGAGCTCAGATTTGCAGAAGAAAAACATATTCATGCTCCTCACAGTCTGAAAAGCACGAAAACGCCTTCAATTTTCAAGTACGAGCTTTCCCTGAGAAGTTAGACCAAAGTGCATCTCAGAATTGGCAGTAGGGCTCATTTCAGCCAGAACACGTAACTTTTTATAGAGAGCTCAGATTTGCAGAAGAAACACATATTCATGTTCCTCATGGTCTGAAAAGCACAAAAACACCTTCAAGTTTCAAGTACGAGATTTCCCTGAGGAGTTAGACCAAAGTGCATCTTAGAATTGGCAGTAGGGCTCAATTCATCCAGAAAAGATAACTTTTGACATATTCAGATTTGCAGAAGAAACACATATTCATGCTCCTCACGGTCTGAAAAGCACAAAACGCCTTCAATTTTCATGTACGAGCTTTCCCTGAGAAGTTAGACCAAAGTGCATCTTAGAATTGGCAGTAGGGCTCAATTCATCCAGAAAACGTAACTTTTGACACAGAGCTCAGATTTGCAGAAGAAACACATATTCATGCTCCTCACGGTCTGAAAAGCACAAAAACGCCTTCAATTTTCAAGTACGAGCTTTCCCTGAGAAGTTAGACCAAAGTGCATCTCAGAATTGGCAGTCGGGCTCATTTCAGCCAGAAAACGTAACTTTCTGAAACAGAGCTCAGATTTGCAGAAGAAACACATATTCATGCTCGTCACAGTCTGAAAAGCACAAAAACTCCTTCAATTTTTAAGTACGAGCTTTCCCTGAGAAGTTAGACCAAAGTGCATCTCAGAACTGGAAGAAGGGCTCATTTCAGCCAGAAAACGTAACTTTTGTCACAGAGTTCAGATTTGCAGAAGAAACACATATTCATGCTCCTCACAGTCTGAAAAGCACAAAAACGCCTTGAATTTTCATGTACAAGCTTTCCCTGAGAAGTTAGACCAAAGTGCATCTCAGAATTGGCAGTAGGGCTCAATTCAGCCAGAAAACGTAACTTTTGACACAGAGCTCAGATTTGCAGAAGAAAAACATATTCATGCTCCTCACAGTCTGAAAAGCACGAAAACGCCTTCAATTTTCAAGTACTAGCTTTCCCTGAGAAGTTAGACCAAAGTGCATCTTAGAATTGGCAGTAGGGCTCAATTCATCCAGAAAACGTAACTTTTGACACAGAGCTCAGATTTGCAGAAGAAACACATATTCATGCTCCTCACGGTCTGAAAAGCACAAAAACGCCTTCAATTTTCAAGTACGAGCTTTCCCTGAGAAGTTAGACCAAAGTGCATCTAGGAACTGGCAGTAGGGCTCATTTCAGCCAGAAAACGTAACTTTTGTCACAGAGCTCAGATTTGCAGAAGAAACACATATTCATGCTCCTCACAGTCTGAAAAGCACGAAAACGCCTTCAATTTTCAAGTACGAGCTTTCCCTGAGAAGTTAGACCAAAGTGCATCTCAGAATTGGCAGTAGGGCTCATTTCAGTCAGAACACGTAACTTTTTATAGAGAGCTCAGATTTGCAGAAGAAACACATATTCATGCTCCTCACAGTCTGAAAAGCACGAAAACGCCTTCAATTTTCAAGTACGAGCTTTCCCTGAGAAGTTAGACCAAAGTGCATCTCAGAATTGGCAGTAGGGCTCATTTCAGCCAGAACACGTAACTTTTTATAGAGAGCTCAGATTTGCAGAAGAAACACATATTCATGCTCCTCACAGTCTGAAAAGCACGAAAACGCCTTCAATTTTCAAGTACGAGCTTTCCCTGAGAAGTTAGACCAAAGTGCATCTCAGAATTGGCAGTAGGGCTCATTTCAGCCAGAACACGTAACTTTTTATAGAGAGCTCAGATTTGCAGAAGAAACACATATTCATGTTCCTCATGGTCTGAAAAGCACAAAAACTCCTTCAAGTTTCAAGTACGAGATTTCCCTGAGGAGTTAGACCAAAGTGCATCTTAGAATTGGCAGTAGGGCTCAATTCATCCAGAAAACGTAACTTTTGACACAGAGCTCAGATTTGCAGAAGAAACACATATTCATGCTCCTCACAGTCTGAAAAGCACAAAAACGCCTTCAATTTTCATGTACGAGCTTTCCCTGAGAAGTTAGACCAAAGTGCATCTCAGAATTGGCAGTAGGGCTCAATTCAGCCAGAAAACGTAACTTTTGACACAGAGCTCAGATTTGCAGAAGAAAAACATATTCATGCTCCTCACAGTCTGAAAAGCACGAAAACGCCTTCAATTTTCAAGTACGAGCTTTCCCTGAGAAGTTAGACCAAAGTGCATCTCAGAATTGGCAGTAGGGCTCATTTCAGCCAGAACACGTAACTTTTTATAGAGAGCTCAGATTTGCAGAAGAAACACATATTCATGTTCCTCATGGTCTGAAAAGCACAAAAACACCTTCAAGTTTCAAGTACGAGATTTCCCTGAGGAGTTAGACCAAAGTGCATCTTAGAATTGGCAGTAGGGCTCAATTCATCCAGAAAAGATAACTTTTGACATATTCAGATTTGCAGAAGAAACACATATTCATGCTCCTCACGGTCTGAAAAGCACAAAAACGCCTTCAATTTTCAAGTACGAGCTTTCCCTGAGAAGTTCGACCAAAGTGCATCTCAGAACTGGCAGTAGGGCTCAATTCATCCAGAAAACGTAACTTTTGACACAGAGCTCAGATTTGCAGAAGAAACACATATTCATGCTCCTCACAGTCTGAAAAGCACAAAAACGCCTTCAATTTTCATGTACGAGCTTTCCCTGAGAAGTTAGACCAAAGTGCATCTCAGAATTGGCAGTAGGGCTCAATTCAGCCAGAAAACGTAACTTTTGACACAGAGCTCAGATTTGCAGAAGAAAAACATATTCATGCTCCTCACAGTCTGAAAAGCACGAAAACGCCTTCAATTTTCAAGTACGAGCTTTCCCTGAGAAGTTAGACCAAAGTGCATCTCAGAATTGGCAGTAGGGCTCATTTCAGCCAGAACACGTAACTTTTTATAGAGAGCTCAGATTTGCAGAAGAAACACATATTCATGTTCCTCATGGTCTGAAAAGCACAAAAACACCTTCAAGTTTCAAGTACGAGATTTCCCTGAGGAGTTAGACCAAAGTGCATCTTAGAATTGGCAGTAGGGCTCAATTCATCCAGAAAAGATAACTTTTGACATATTCAGATTTGCAGAAGAAACACATATTCATGCTCCTCACGGTCTGAAAAGCACAAAAACGCCTTCAATTTTCAAGTACGAGCTTTCCCTGAGAAGTTCGACCAAAGTGCATCTCAGAACTGGCAGTAGGGCTCATTTCAGCCAGAACACGTAACTTTTTATAGAGAGCTCAGATTTGCAGAAGAAACACATATTCATGTTCCTCATGGTCTGAAAAGCACAAAAACTCCTTCAAGTTTCAAGTACGAGATTTCCCTGAGGAGTTAGACCAAAGTGCATCTTAGAATTGGCAGTCGGGCTCATTTCAGCCAGAAAACGTAACTTTCTGAAACAGAGCTCAGATTTGCAGAAGAAACACATATTCATGCTCGTCACAGTCTGAAAAGGACAAAAACTCCTTCAATTTTTAAGTACGAGCTTTCCCTGAGAAGTTAGACCAAAGTGCATCTCAGAACTGGAAGAAGGGCTCATTTCAGCCAGAAAACGTAACTTTTGTCACAGAGCTCAGATTTGCAGAAGAAACACATATTCATGCTCCTCACAGTCTGAAAAGCACAAAAACGCCTTGAATTTTCATGTACAAGCTTTCCCTGAGAAGTTAGACCAAAGTGCATCTCAGAATTGGCAGTAGGGCTCAATTCAGCCAGAAAACGTAACTTTTGACACAGAGCTCAGATTTGCAGAAGAAAAACATATTCATGCTCCTCACAGTCTGAAAAGCACGAAAACGCCTTCAATTTTCAAGTACGAGCTTTCCCTGAGAAGTTAGACCAAAGTGCATCTCAGAATTGGCAGTAGGGCTCATTTCAGCCAGAACACGTAACTTTTTATAGAGAGCTCAGATTTGCAGAAGAAACACATATTCATGTTCCTCATGGTCTGAAAAGCACAAAAACACCTTCAAGTTTCAAGTACGAGATTTCCCTGAGGAGTTAGACCAAAGTGCATCTTAGAATTGGCAGTAGGGCTCAATTCATCCAGAAAACGTAACTTTTGACATATTCAGATTTGCAGAAGAAACACATATTCATGCTCCTCACGGTCTGAAAAGCACAAAACGCCTTCAATTTTCATGTACGAGCTTTCCCTGAGAAGTTAGACCAAAGTGCATCTTAGAATTGGCAGTAGGGCTCAATTCATCCAGAAAACGTAACTTTTGACACAGAGCTCAGATTTGCAGAAGAAACACATATTCATGCTCCTCACGGTCTGAAAAGCACAAAAACGCCTTCAATTTTCAAGTACGAGCTTTCCCTGAGAAGTTAGACCAAAGTGCATCTAAGAACTGGCAGTAGGGCTCATTTCAGCCAGAACACGTAACTTTTTATAGAGAGCTCAGATTTGCAGAAGAAACACATATTCATGCTCCTCACAGTCTGAAAAGCACGAAAACGCCTTTAATTTTCAAGTACGAGCTTTCCCTGAGAAGTTAGACCAAAGTGCATCTCAGAATTGGCAGTAGGGCTCATTTCAGCCAGAACACGTAACTTTTTATAGAGAGCTCAGATTTGCAGAAGAAACACATATTCATGTTCCTCATGGTCTGAAAAGCACAAAAACACCTTCAAGTTTCAAGTACGAGATTTCCCTGAGGAGTTAGACCAAAGTGCATCTTAGAATTGGCAGTAGGGCTCAATTCATCCAGAAAACGTAACTTTTGACATATTCAGATTTGCAGAAGAAACACATATTCATGCTCCTCACGGTCTGAAAAGCACAAAACGCCTTCAATTTTCATGTACGAGCTTTCCCTGAGAAGTTAGACCAAAGTGCATCTTAGAATTGGCAGTAGGGCTCAATTCATCCAGAAAACGTAACTTTTGACACAGAGCTCAGATTTGCAGAAGAAACACATATTCATGCTCCTCACGGTCTGAAAAGCACAAAAACGCCTTCAATTTTCAAGTACGAGCTTTCCCTGAGAAGTTAGACCAAAGTGCATCTAGGAACTGGCAGTAGGGCTCATTTCAGCCAGAAAACGTAACTTTTGTCACAGAGCTCAGATTTGCAGAAGAAACACATATTCATGCTCCTCACAGTCTGAAAAGCACGAAAACGCCTTCAATTTTCATGTACGAGCTTTCCCTGAGAAGTTAGACCAAAGTGCATCTCAGAATTGGCAGTAGGGCTCAATTAAGCCAGAAAACGTAACTTTTGACACAGAGCTCAGATTTGCAGAAGAAAAACATATTCATGCTCCTCACAGTCTGAAAAGCACGAAAACGCCTTCAATTTTCAAGTACGAGCTTTCCCTGAGAAGTTAGACCAAAGTGCATCTCAGAATTGGCAGTAGGGCTCATTTCAGCCAGAACACGTAACTTTTTATAGAGAGCTCAGATTTGCAGAAGAAACACATATTCATGTTCCTCATGGTCTGAAAAGCACAAAAACACCTTCAAGTTTCAAGTACGAGATTTCCCTGAGGAGTTAGACCAAAGTGCATCTTAGAATTGGCAGTAGGGCTCAATTCATCCAGAAAAGATAACTTTTGACATATTCAGATTTGCAGAAGAAACACATATTCATGCTCCTCACGGTCTGAAAAGCACAAAACGCCTTCAATTTTCATGTACGAGCTTTCCCTGAGAAGTTAGACCAAAGTGCATCTTAGAATTGGCAGTAGGGCTCAATTCATCCAGAAAACGTAACTTTTGACACAGAGCTCAGATTTGCAGAAGAAACACATATTCATGCTCCTCACGGTCTGAAAAGCACAAAAACGCCTTCAATTTTCAAGTACGAGCTTTCCCTGAGAAGTTAGACCAAAGTGCATCTCAGAACTGGCAGTAGGGCTCATTTCAGCCAGAAAACGTAACTTTTGTCACAGAGCTCAGATTTGCAGAAGAAACACATATTCATGCTCCTCACGGTCTGAAAAGCACAAAAACGCCTTCAATTTTCAAGTACGAGCTTTCCCTGAGAAGTTAGACCAAAGTGCATCTCAGAATTGGCAGTAGGGCTCATTTCAGCCAGAACACGTAACTTTTTATAGAGAGCTCAGATTTGCAGAAGAAACACATATTCATGTTCCTCATGGTCTGAAAAGCACAAAAACACCTTCAAGTTTCAAGTACGAGATTTCCCTGAGGAGTTAGACCAAAGTGCATCTTAGAATTGGCAGTAGGGCTCAATTCATCCAGAAAACGTAACTTTTGACATATTCAGATTTGCAGAAGAAACACATATTCATGCTCCTCACGGTCTGAAAAGCACAAAACGCCTTCAATTTTCATGTACGAGCTTTCCCTGAGAAGTTAGACCAAAGTGCATCTTAGAATTGGCAGTAGGGCTCAATTCATCCAGAAAACGTAACTTTTGACACAGAGCTCAGATTTGCAGAAGAAACACATATTCATGCTCCTCACGGTCTGAAAAGCACAAAAACGCCTTCAATTTTCAAGTACGAGCTTTCCCTGAGAAGTTAGACCAAAGTGCATCTCAGAACTGGCAGTAGGGCTCATTTCTGCCAGAAAACGTAACTTTTGTCACAGAGCTCAGATTTGCAGAAGAAACACATATTCATGCTCCTCACAGTCTGAAAAGCACGAAAACGCCTTCAATTTTCAAGTACGAGCTTTCCCTGAGAAGTTAGACCAAAGTGCATCTCAGAATTGGCAGTAGGGCTCATTTCAGCCAGAACACGTAACTTTTTATAGAGAGCTCAGATTTGCAGAAGAAACACATATTCATGTTCCTCATGGTCTGAAAAGCACAAAAACTCCTTCAAGTTTCAAGTACGAGATTTCCCTGAGGAGTTAGACCAAAGTGCATCTTAGAATTGGCAGTAGGGCTCAATTCATCCAGAAAACATAACTTTTACAACAGAGCTCAGATTTGCAGAAGAAACACATATACATGCTCCTCACGGTCTGAAAAGCACAAAAACGCCTTCAAGTTTCAAGTACGAGCTTTCCCTGAGGAGTTTGACCAAAGTGCATCTTAGAATTGGCAGTAGGGCTCAATTCATCCAGAAAACGTAACTTTTGACACAGAGCTCAGATTTGCAGAAGAAACACATATTCATGCTCCTCACGGTCTGAAAAGCACAAAAACGCCTTCATTTTTCAAGTACGAGCTTTCCCTGAAAAGTTAGACCAAAGTGCAACTCAGAATTGGCAGTAGGGCTCATTTCAGCCAGAGAACGTAACTTTTGAAACAGAGCTCAGATTTGCAGAAGAAACACATATTCATGCTCCTCACAGTCTGAAAAGATCAAAAACGCCTTCAAGTTTCAAGTACGAGCTTTCCCTGAGAAGTTAGACCAAAGTGCATCTCAGAATTGGCAGTAGGGCGCAATTCAATCAGAAAACGTAACTTTTGAAACAGAGCTCAGATTTGCAGAAGAAACACATATTCATGCTCCTCACGGTCTGAAAAGCACAAAAACGCCTACGAGTTTCAAGTACGAGTTTCCCCTGAGAATTTGGAGCAAAGTGCATCTCCGAATTGGCAGTAGGGCTCATTTCAGCCAGAAAACGTAACTTTTGAAACAGAGCTCAGATTTGCAGAAGAAACACATATTCATGCTCGTCACAGTCTGAAAAGCACAAAAACTCCTTCAATTTTCAAGTACGAGCTTTCCCTGAGAAGTTAGACCCAAGTGCATCTCTGAGTTGGCAGTAGGGCGCAATTCAACCAGAAAACGTAACTTTTGAAACAGAGCTCAGATTTGCAGAAGTAACACATATTCATGTTCCTCATGGTCTGAAAAGCACAAAAACACCTTCAAGTTTCAAGTACGAGATTTCCCTGAGGAGTTAGACCAAAGTGCATCTTAGAATTGGCAGTAGGGCTCAATTCATCCAGAAAACGTAACTTTTGACATATTCAGATTTGCAGAAGAAACACATATTCATGCTCCTCACGGTCTGAAAAGCACAAAACGCCTTCAATTTTCATGTACGAGCTTTCCCTGAGAAGTTAGACCAAAGTGCATCTTAGAATTGGCAGTAGGGCTCAATTCATCCAGAAAAGGTAACTTTTGACACAGAGCTCAGATTTGCAGAAGAAACACATATTCATGCTCCTCACGGTCTGAAAAGCACAAAAACGCCTTCAATTTTCAAGTACGAGCTTTCCCTGAGAAGTTAGACCAAAGTGCATCTAAGAACTGGCAGTAGGGCTCATTTCAGCCAGAACACGTAACTTTTTATAGAGAGCTCAGATTTGCAGAAGAAACACATATTCATGTTCCTCATGGACTGAAAAGCACAAAAACACCTTCAAGTTTCAAGTACGAGATTTCCCTGAGGAGTTAGACCAAAGTGCATCTTAGAATTGGCAGTAGGGCTCAATTCATCCAGAAAACGTAACTTTTGACATATTCAGATTTGCAGAAGAAACACATATTCATGCTCCTCACGGTCTGAAAAGCACAAAACGCCTTCAATTTTCATGTACGAGCTTTCCCTGAGAAGTTAGACCAAAGTGCATCTTAGAATTGGCAGTAGGGCTCAATTCATCCAGAAAACGTAACTTTTGACACAGAGCTCAGATTTGCAGAAGAAACACATATTCATGCTCCTCACGGTCTGAAAAGCACAAAAACGCCTTCAATTTTCAAGTACGAGCTTTCCCTGAGAAGTTAGACCAAAGTGCATCTAGGAACTGGCAGTAGGGCTCATTTCAGCCAGAAAACGTAACTTTTGTCACAGAGCTCAGATTTGCAGAAGAAACACATATTCATGCTCCTCACAGTCTGAAAAGCACGAAAACGCCTTCAATTTTCATGTACGAGCTTTCCCTGAGAAGTTAGACCAAAGTGCATCTCAGAATTGGCAGTAGGGCTCAATTAAGCCAGAAAACGTAACTTTTGACACAGAGCTCAGATTTGCAGAAGAAAAACATATTCATGCTCCTCACAGTCTGAAAAGCACGAAAACGCCTTCAATTTTCAAGTACGAGCTTTCCCTGAGAAGTTAGACCAAAGTGCATCTCAGAATTGGCAGTAGGGCTCATTTCAGCCAGAACACGTAACTTTTTATAGAGAGCTCAGATTTGCAGAAGAAACACATATTCATGTTCCTCATGGTCTGAAAAGCACAAAAACACCTTCAAGTTTCAAGTACGAGATTTCCCTGAGGAGATAGACCAAAGTGCATCTTAGAATTGGCAGTAGGGCTCAATTCATCCAGAAAAGATAACTTTTGACATATTCAGATTTGCAGAAGAAACACATATTCATGCTCCTCACGGTCTGAAAAGCACAAAACGCCTTCAATTTTCATGTACGAGCTTTCCCTGAGAAGTTAGACCAAAGTGCATCTTAGAATTGGCAGTAGGGCTCAATTCATCCAGAAAACGTAACTTTTGACACAGAGCTCAGATTTGCAGAAGAAACACATATTCATGCTCCTCATGGTCTGAAAAGCACAAAAACGCCTTCAATTTTCAAGTACGAGCTTTCCCTGAGAAGTTAGACCAAAGTGCATCTCAGAACTGGCAGTAGGGCTCATTTCAGCCAGAAAACGTAACTTTTGTCACAGAGCTCAGATTTGCAGAAGAAACACATATTCATGCTCCTCACGGTCTGAAAAGCACAAAAACGCCTTCAATTTTCAAGTACGACCTTTCCCTGAGAAGTTAGACCAAAGTGCATCTCAGAATTGGCAGTAGGGCTCATTTCAGCCAGAACACGTAACTTTTTATAGAGAGCTCAGATTTGCAGAAGAAACACATATTCATGTTCCTCATGGTCTGAAAAGCACAAAAACACCTTCAAGTTTCAAGTACGAGATTTCCCTGAGGAGTTAGACCAAAGTGCATCTTAGAATTGGCAGTAGGGCTCAATTCATCCAGAAAACGTAACTTTTGACATATTCAGATTTGCAGAAGAAACACATATTCATGCTCCTCACGGTCTGAAAAGCACAAAACGCCTTCAATTTTCATGTACGAGCTTTCCCTGAGAAGTTAGACCAAAGTGCATCTTAGAATTGGCAGTAGGGCTCAATTCATCCAGAAAACGTAACTTTTGACACAGAGCTCAGATTTGCAGAAGAAACACATATTCATGCACCTCACGGTCTGAAAAGCACAAAAACGCCTTCAATTTTCAAGTACGAGCTTTCCCTGAGAAGTTAGACCAAAGTGCATCTCAGAACTGGCAGTAGGGCTCATTTCAGCCAGAAAACGTAACTTTTGTCACAGAGCTCAGATTTGCAGAAGAAACACATATTCATGCTCCTCACAGTCTGAAAAGCACGAAAACGCCTTCAATTTTCAAGTACGAGCTTTCCCTGAGAAGTTAGACCAAAGTGCATCTCAGAATTGGCAGTAGGGCTCATTTCAGCCAGAACACGTAACTTTTTATAGAGAGCTCAGATTTGCAGAAGAAACACATATTCATGTTCCTCATGGTCTGAAAAGCACAAAAACTCCTTCAAGTTTCAAGTACGAGATTTCCCTGAGGAGTTAGACCAAAGTGCATCTTAGAATTGGCAGTAGGGCTCAATTCATCCAGAAAACATAACTTTTACAACAGAGCTCAGATTTGCAGAAGAAACACATATACATGCTCCTCACGGTCTGAAAAGCACAAAAACGCCTTCAAGTTTCAAGTACGAGCTTTCCCTGAGGAGTTTGACCAAAGTGCATCTTAGAATTGGCAGTAGGGCTCAATTCATCCAGAAAACGTAACTTTTGACACAGAGCTCAGATTTGCAGAAGAAACACATATTCATGCTCCTCACGGTCTGAAAAGCACAAAAACGCCTTCATTTTTCAAGTACGAGCTTTCCCTGAAAAGTTAGACCAAAGTGCAACTCAGAATTGGCAGTAGGGCTCATTTCAGCCAGAGAACGTAACTTTTGAAACAGAGCTCAGATTTGCAGAAGAAACACATATTCATGCTCCTCACAGTCTGAAAAGATCAAAAACGCCTTCAAGTTTCAAGTACGAGCTTTCCCTGAGAAGTTAGACCAAAGTGCATCTCAGAATTGGCAGTAGGGCGCAATTCAATCAGAAAACGTAACTTTTGAAACAGAGCTCAGATTTGCAGAAGAAACACATATTCATGCTCCTCACGGTCTGAAAAGCACAAAAACGCCTACGAGTTTCAAGTACGAGTTTCCCCTGAGAATTTGGAGCAAAGTGCATCTCCGAATTGGCAGTAGGGCTCATTTCAGCCAGAAAACGTAACTTTTGAAACAGAGCTCAGATTTGCAGAAGAAACACATATTCATGCTCGTCACAGTCTGAAAAGCACAAAAACTCCTTCAATTTTCAAGTACGAGCTTTCCCTGAGAAGTTAGACCAAAGTGCATCTCTGAGTTGGCAGTAGGGCGCAATTCAACCAGAAAACGTAACTTTTGAAACAGAGCTCAGATTTGCAGAAGTAACACATATTCATGCTCCTCACGGTCTGAAAAGATCAAAAACGCCTTCGAGTTTCAAGTACGAGATTTCCCTGAGGAGTTAGACCAAAGTGCATCTTAGAATTGGCAGTAGGGCTCAATTCATCCAGAAAAGATAACTTTTGACATATTCAGATTTGCAGAAGAAACACATATTCATGCTCCTCACGGTCTGAAAAGCACAAAACGCCTTCAATTTTCATGTACGAGCTTTCCCTGAGAAGTTAGACCAAAGTGCATCTTAGAATTGGCAGTAGGGCTCAATTCATCCAGAAAACGTAACTTTTGACACAGAGCTCAGATTTGCAGAAGAAACACATATTCATGCTCCTCACGGTCTGAAAAGCACAAAAACGCCTTCAATTTTCAAGTACGAGCTTTCCCTGAGAAGTTAGACCAAAGTGCATCTCAGAACTGGCAGTCGGGCTCATTTCAGCCAGAAAACGTAACTTTTGTCACAGAGCTCAGATTTGCAGAAGAAACACATATTCATGCTCCTCACAGTCTGAAAAGCACGAAAACGCCTTCAATTTTCAAGTACGAGCTTTCCCTGAGAAGTTAGACCAAAGTGCATCTCAGAATTGGCAGTAGGGCTCATTTCAGCCAGAACACGTAACTTTTTATAGAGAGCTCAGATTTGCAGAAGAAACACATATTCATGTTCCTCATGGTCTGAAAAGCACAAAAACGCCTTCAAGTTTCAAGTACGAGATTTCCCTGTGGAGTTAGACCAAAGTGCATCTTAGAATTGGCAGTAGGGCATCCATTCATCCAGAAAACGTAACTTTTGACACAGAGCTCAGATTTGCAGAAGAAACACATATTCATGCTCCTCACAGTCTGAAAAGCACAAAAACGCCTTCAATTTTCATGTACGAGCTTTCCCTGAGAAGTTAGACCAAAGTGCATCTCAGAATTGGCAGTAGGGCTCAATTCAGCCAGAAAACGTAACTTTTGACACAGAGCTCAGATTTGCAGAAGAAACACATATTCATGCTTGTCACAGTCTGAAAAGCACAAAAACACCTTCATTTTTCAAGTACGAGCTTTCCCTGAAAAGGTAGAGCAAAGTGCATCTCTGAATTGGCAGTAGGGCGCAATTCAACCAGAAAACGTAACTTTTGAAACAGAGCTCAGATTTGCAGAAGTAACACATATTCATGCTCCTCACGGTCTGAAAAGATCAAAAACGCCTTCGAGTTTCAAGTACGAGTTTTCCCTGAGAATTTGGAGCAAAGTGCATCTCAGAATTGGCAGTAGGGCTCATTTCAGCTAGAAAACGTAACTTTTGCAACAGAGCTCAGATTTGCAGAAGAAACACATATTCATGCTCGTCACAGTCTGAAAAGATCAAAAACGCCTTCAAGTTTCAAGTACGAGCTTTCCCTGAGAAGTTAGAGCAAAGTGCATCTCAGAATTGGCAGTAGGGCGCAATTCAACCAGAAAACGTAACTTTTGAAACAGAGCTCAGATTTGCAGAAGAAACACATATTGATGCTCCTCACGGTCTGAAAAGCACAAAAACGCCATCAAGTTTCAAGTACGAGATTTCCCTGAGGAGTTAGACCAAAGTGCATCTTAGAATTGGCAGTAGGGCTCAATTCATCCAGAAAACGTAACTTTTGACACAGAGCTTAGATTTGCAGAAGAAACACATATTCATGCTCGTCACAGTCGGAAAAGCACAAAAACACCTTCATTTTTCAAGTACGAGCTTCCCCTGAGAAGTTAGACCAAAGTGCATCTCAGAATTGGCAGTCGGGGTCATTTCAGCCAGAAAACGTAACTTTTGAAACAGAGCTCAGATTTGCAGAAGAAACACATATTCATGCTCGTCACAGTCTGAAAAGCACAAAAACTCCTTCAATTTTCAAGTACGAGCTTTCCCTGAGAAGTTAGACCAAAGTGCATCTCTGAGTTGGCAGTAGGGCGCAATTCAACCAGAAAACGTAACTTTTGAAACAGAGCTCAGATTTGCAGAAGTAACACATATTCATGCTCCTCACGGTCTGAAAAGATCAAAAACGCCTTCGAGTTTCAAGTACGAGTTTTCCCTGAGAATTTGGAGCAAAGTGCATCTCAGAATTGGCCTTAGGGCTCATTTCAGCCAGAAAACATAACTTTTACAACAGAGCTCAGATTTGCAGAAGAAACACATATTCATGCTCCTCACGGTCTGAAAAGCACAAAAACGCCTTCAAGTTTCAAGTACGAGCTTTCCCTGAGGAGTTTGACCAAAGTGCATCTTAGAATTGGCAGTAGGGCTCAATTCATCCAGAAAACGTAACTTTTGACACAGAGCTCAGATTTGCAGAAGAAACACATATTCATGCTCGTCACAGTCTGAAAAGCACAAAAACGCCTTCACTTTTCAAGTACGAGCTTTCCCTAAGAAGTTAGACCAAAGTGCAACTCAGAATTGGCAGTAGGGCTCATTTCAGCCAGAGAACGTAACTTTTGAAACAGAGCTCAGATTTGCAGAAGAAACACATATTCATGCTCCTCACAGTCTGAAAAGATCAAAAACGCCTTCAAGTTTCAAGTACGAGCTTTCCCTGAGAAGTTAGACCAAAGTGCATCTCAGAATTGGCAGTAGGGCGCAATTCAATCAGAAAACGTAACTTTTGAAACAGAGCTCAGATTTGCAGAAGAAACACATATTCATGCTCCTCACGGTCTGAAAAGCACAAAAACGCCTTCAAGTTTCAAGTACGAGCTTTCCCTGAGGAGTTTGACCAAAGTGCATCTTAGAATTGGCAGTAGGGCTCAATTCATCCAGAAAACGTAACTTTTGACACAGAGCTCAGATTTGCAGAAGAAACACATATTCATGCTTGTCACAGTCTGAAAAGCACAAAAACACCTTCATTTTTCAAGTACGAGCTTTCCCTGAGACGTTAGACCAAAGTGCAACTCAGAATTGGCAGTAGGGCTCATTTCAGCCAGAGAACGTAACTTTTGAAACAGAGCTCAGATTTGCAGAAGAAACACATATTCATGCTCTTCACAGTCTGAAAAGATCAAAAACGCCTTCAAGTTTCAAGTACGAGCTTTCCCTGAGAAGTTAGATCAAAGTGCATCTCAGAATTGGCAGTAGGGCGCAATTCAATCAGAAAACGTAACTTTTGAAACAGAGCTCAGATTTGCAGAAGAAATACATATTCATGCTCCTCACGGTCTGAAAAGCACAAAAACGCCTACGAGTTTCAAGTACGAGTTTTCCCTGAGAATTTGGAGCAAAGTGCATCTCCGAATTGGCAGTAGGGCTCATTTCAGCCAGAAAACATAACTTTTGCAACAGAGCTCAGATTTGCAGAAGAAACACATATTCATGCTCTTCACAGTCTGAAAAGATCAAAAACGCCTTCAAGTTTCAAGTACGAGCTTTCCCTGAGAAGTTAGAGCAAAGTGCATCTCAGAATTGGCAGTAGGGCGCAATTCAACCAGAAAACGTAACTTTTGAAACAGAGCTCAGATTTTCAGAAGAAACACATATTCATGCTCCTCACGGTCTGAAAAGCACAAAAACGCCATCAAGTTTCAAGTACGAGATTTCCCTGAGGAGTTAGACCAAAGTGCATCTTAGAATTGGCAGTAGGGCTCAATTCATCCAGAAAACGTAACTTTTGACACAGAGCTCAGATTTGCAGAAGAAACACATATTCATGCTCGTCACAGTCGGAAAAGCACAAAAACACCTTCATTTTTCAAGTACGAGCTTCCCCTGAGAAGTTAGACCAAAGTGCATCTCAGAATTGGCAGTCGGGCTCATTTCAGCCAGAAAACGTAACTTTTGAAACAGAGCTCAGATTTGCAGAAGAAACACATATTCATGCTCGTCACAGTCTGAAAAGCACAAAAACGCCTTCAAGTTTCAAGTACGAGCTTTCCCTGAGGAGTTTGACCAAAGTGCATCTTAGAATTGGCAGTAGGGCTCAATTCATCCAGAAAACGTAACTTTTGACACAGAGCTCAGATTTGCAGAAGAAACACATATTCATGCTCCTCACGGTCTGAAAAGCACAAAAACGCCTACGAGTTTCAAGTACGAGTTTTCCCTGAGAATTTGGAGCAAAGTGCATCTCCGAATTGGCAGTAGGGCTCATTTCAGCCAGAAAACATAACTTTTGCAACAGAGCTCAGATTTGCAGAAGAAACACATATTCATGCTCTTCCCAGTCTGAAAAGATCAAAAACGCCTTCAAGTTTCAAGTACGAGCTTTCCCTGAGAAGTTAGACCAAAGTGAATCTCAGAATTGGCAGTAGGGCGCAATTCAATCAGAAAACGTAACTTTTGAAACAGAGCTCAGATTTGCAGAAGAAACACATATTCATGCTCCTCACGGTCTGAAAAGCACAAAAACGCCTACGAGTTTCAAGTACGAGTTTCCCCTGAGAATTTGGAGCAAAGTGCATCTCCGAATTGGCAGTAGGGCTCATTTCAGCCAGAAAACATAACTTTTGCAACAGAGCTCAGATTTGCAGAAGAAACACATATTCATGCTCTTCCCAGTCTGAAAAGATCAAAAACGCCTTCAAGTTTCAAGTACGAGCTTTCCCTGAGAAGTGAGAGCAAAGTGCATCTCAGAATTGGCAGTAGGGCGCAATTCAACCAGAAAACGTAACTTTTGAAACAGAGCTCAGATTTGCAGAAGAAACACATATTCATGCTCCTCACGGTCTGAAAAGCACAAAAACGCCTTCAAGTTTCAAGTACGAGCTTTCCCTGAGGAGTCAGACCAAAGTGCATCTTAGAACTGGCAGTAGGGCTCATTTCAGCCAGAAAACGTAACTTTTGTCACAGAGCTCAGATTTGCAGAAGAAATACATATTCATGCTCCTCACAGTCTGAAAAGCACAAAAACGCCTTCAATTTTCAAGTACGAGCTTTCCCTGAGAAGTTAGAGCAAAGTGCATCTCTGAATTGGCAGTAGGGCGCAATTCAACCAGAAAACGTAACTTTTGAAACAGAGCTCAGATTTGCAGAAGTAACACATATTCATGCTCCTCACGGTCTGAAAAGATCAAAAACGCCTTCAATTTTCAAGTACGAGCTTTCCCTGAGAAGTTAGACCAAAGTGCATCTCAGAATTGGCAGTAGGGCTCATTTCAGCCAGAACACGTAACTTTTTATAGAGAGCTCAGATTTGCAGAAGAAACACATATTCATGTTCCTCATGGTCTGAAAAGCACAAAAACACCTTCAAGTTTCAAGTACGAGATTTCCCTGAGGAGTTAGACCAAAGTGCATCTTAGAATTGGCAGTAGGGCTCAATTCATCCAGAAAACGTAACTTTTGACATATTCAGATTTGCAGAAGAAACACATATTCATGCTCCTCACGGTCTGAAAAGCACAAAACGCCTTCAATTTTCATGTACGAGCTTTCCCTGAGAAGTTAGACCAAAGTGCATCTTAGAATTGGCAGTAGGGCTCAATTCATCCAGAAAACGTAACTTTTGACACAGAGCTCAGATTTGCAGAAGAAACACATATTCATGCTCCTCACTGTCTGAAAAGTACAAAAACGCCTTCAATTTTCAAGTACGAGCTTTCCCTGAGAAGTTAGACCAAAGTGCATCTCAGAACTGGCAGTAGGGCTCATTTCAGCCAGAAAACGTAACTTTTGTCACAGAACTCAGATTTGCAGAAGAAACACATATTCATGCTCCTCACGGTCTGAAAAGCACAAAAACGCCTTCAATTTTCAAGTACGAGCTTTCCCTGAGAAGTTAGCGCAAAGTGAATCTCACAATTGGCAGTAGGTCTCATTTCAGCCAGAATACGTAACTTTTTACAGAGAGCTCAGATTTGCAGAAGAAACACATATTCATGCTCCTCATGGTTCGAAAAGCACAAAAACGCCTTCAAGTTTCAAGTACGAGCTTTCCCTGTGGAATTAGACCGAAGTGCATCTTAGAATTGGCAGTAGGCCTCAATTCAGCCAGAAAACGTAACTTTTCACACACAACTCAGATTTGCAGAAGAAACACTTATTCATGCTCCTCACTGTCTGAAAAGCACAAAAACGCCTTCAAGTTTCAAGTACGAGTTTTCCCTGAGGAATTAGACCAAAGTGCATCTCAGTATTGGCAGTAGGGCTCATTTCAGCCAGAATACGTAACTTTTTAAAGAGGGCTCTGATTTGCAGAAGAAACACATATTCATGCTCCTCACGGTCTGAAAAGCACAAAAACGCCTTCAAGTTTCAAGGACGAGTGACCCCTGAGGAGTTAGACCAAAGTGCATCTCAGAATTGGCAGTAGGGCTCATTTCAGCCAGAACACGTAACTTTTTACAGACAGCTCTGATTTGCAGAAGAAACACATATTCATGCTCCTCACGGTCTGAAAAGCACAAAAACGCCTTCTAGTTTCAAGTACGAGTTTTCCCTGAGGAATTAGACCAAACTGCATCTCAGAATTGGCAATAGGGCTCATTTCAGCCAGAACACGTAACATTTTACAGAGAGCTCAGATTTGCAGAAGAAACACATATTCATGCTCCTCACGGTCTGAAAAGCACAAAAACGCCTTCAAGTTTCAAGTACGAGCTTTCCCTGAGGAATTAGACCAAACTGCATCTCAGAATTGGCAATAGGGCTCATTTCAGCCAGAACACGTAACATTTTACAGAGAGCTCAGATTTGCAGAAGAAACACATATTCATGCTCCTCACGGTCTGAAAAGCACAAAAACGCCTTCAAGTTTCAAGTACGAGCTTTCCCTGTGGAATTAGACCGAAGTGCATCTCAAAATTGGCAGTAGGGCTCATTTCAGCCAGAATACGTAACTTTTTAAAGAGGGCTCTGATTTGCAGAAGAAACACATATTCATGCTCCTCACGGTCTGAAAAGCACAAAAACGCCTTCAAGTTTCAAGGACGAGTTTCCCCTGAGGAGTTAGACCAAAGTGCATCTCAGAATTGGCAGTAGGGCTCATTTCAGCCAGAACACGTAACTTTTTACAGACAGCTCTGATTTGCAGAAGAAACACATATTCATGCTCCTCACGGTCTGAAAAGCACAAAAACGCCTTCTAGTTTCAAGTACGAGTTTTCCCTGAGGAATTAGACCAAACTGCATCTCAGAATTGGCAATAGGGCTCATTTCAGCCAGAACACGTAACATTTTACAGAGAGCTCAGATTTGCAGAAGAAACACATATTCATGCTCCTCACGGTCTGAAAAGCACAAAAACGCCTTCAAGTTTCAAGTACGAGCTTTCCCTGAGGAATTAGACCAAACTGCATCTCAGAATTGGCAATAGGGCTCATTTCAGCCAGAACACGTAACATTTTACAGAGAGCTCAGATTTGCAGAAGAAACACATATTCATGCTCCTCACGGTCTGAAAAGCACAAAAACGCCTTCAAGTTTCAAGTACGAGCTTTCCCTGAGGAATTAGACCGACGTGCATCTCAGAATTGGCAGTAGGGCTCATTTCAGCCAGAATACGTAACTTTTTACAGAGAGCTCATATTTGCAGAAGAAACACATATTCATGCTCCTCACGGTCTGAAAAGCACAAAAACGCCTTCAAGTTTCAAGTACGAGTTTTCCCTGAGGAGTTAGACCAAAGTGCATCTCAGAATTGGCAGTAGGGCTCATTTCAGCCAGAACACGTAACTTTTTACAGAGGGCTCAGATTTGCAGAAGAGACACTTATTCATGCTCCTCATGGTCTGAAAAGCACAAAAACGTCTTTAATTTTGAAGTACGAGCTTTCCCTGGGGAGTTAGACCAAAGTGCATCTTCGAATTGGCAGTAGGGCTCAATTCATCCAGAAAACGTAACTTTTGACACAGAACTCAGATTTGCAGAAGAAACACATATTCATGCTCCTCAAGGTCTGAAAAGCAGAAAAATGCCTTCAATTTTCAAGTACGGGCTTTCCCTGGGGAGTTAGACCAAAGTGCATTTTTGAATTGGCAGTAGGGTTCAATTCATCCAGAAAACGTAATTTTTGACACAGAACTCAGATTTGCAGAAGAAACACATATTCATGCTCCTCATGGTTCGAAAAGCACAAAAACGCCTTCAATTTTCAAGTACGAGCTTTCCCTGGGGAATTAGACCAAAGTGCATCTTAGAATTGGCAGTAGGGCTCAATTCAGCCAGAAAACGTAACTTTTCACACACAACTCAGATTTGCAGAAGAAACACTTATTCATGCTCCTCACTGTCTGAAAAGCACAAAAATGACTTCAAGTTTCAAGTACGAGTTTTCCCTGAGGAATTAGACCAAAGTGCATCTCAGAATTGGCAGTAGGGCTCATTTCAGCCAGAACACGTTACTTTTTACGGAGAGCTCAGATTTGAAGAAGAAACACATATTCATGCTCCTCACGGTCTGAAAAGCACAAAAACACCTTCAAGATTCAAGTACGAGTTTTCCCTGAGGAATTAGACCAAACTGCATCTCAGAATTGGCAATAGGGCTGATTTCAGCCAGAACACGTAACATTTTACAGAGAGCTCAGATTTGCAGAAGATACACATATTCATGCTCCTCACTGTCTGAAAAGCACAAAAATGACTTCAAGTTTCAAGTACAAGCTTCCCCTGATGAGTTAGACCAAAGTGCATCTCAGAATTGGCAGTAGGGCTCATTTCAGCCAGAACACGTAACTTTTGACATAGAACTCAGATTTGCAGAAGAAACACTTATTCATGCTCCTCACGGTCTGAAAAGCACAAAAACACCTTCAAGTTTCAAGTACGAGTTTTCCCTGAGGAGTTAGACCAAAGTGCATCTCAGAATTGGCAGTAGGGCTCATTTCAGCCAGAACACGTAACTTTTTACAGACAGCTCTGATTTGCAGAAGAAACACATATTCATGCTCCTCACGGTCTGAAAAGCACAAAAACGCCTTCAAGTTTCAAGTACGAGTTTTCCCTGAGGAATTAGACCAAACTGCATCTCAGAATTGGCAATAGGGCTCATTTCAGCCAGAACACGTAACATTTTACAGAGAGCTCAGATTTGCAGAAGAAACACATATTCATGCTCCTCACGGTCTGAAAAGCACAAAAACGCCTTCAAGTTTCAAGTACGAGCTTTCCCTGAGGAGTTAGACCAAAGTGCATCTCAGAATTGGCATTAGGGCTCATTTCAGCCAGAACACGTAACTTTTTAAAGAGGGCTCAGATTTGCAGAAGAAACACATATTCATGCTCCTCACGGTCTGAAAAGCACAAAAACGTCTTCAAGTTTCAAGTACGAGTTTTCCCTGAGGAATTAGACCAAAGTGCATCTCAGAATTGGCAGTAGGGCTCATTTCAGCCAGAACACGTAACTTTCGACACAGACACAGATTTGCAGAAGAAACACATATTCATGCTCTTCACGGTCTGAAAAGCACCAAAACGCCTTCAGTTTTCAAGTACGAGCTTTCCCTGGGGAGTTAGACCAAAGTGCATCTTAGAATTGGCAATAGGGCTCAATTCATCCAGAACACGTAACTTTTTACAGAGGGCTCAGATTTGCAGAAGAGACACTTATTCATGCTCCTCATGGTCTGAAAAGCACAAAAACGTCTTTAATTTTGAAGTACGATCTTTCCCTGGGGAGTTAGACCAAAGTGCATCTTCGAATTGGCAGTAGGGCTCAATTCATCCAGAAAACGTAACTTTTGACACAGAACTCAGATTTGCAGAAGAAACACATATTCATGCTCCTCAAGGTCTGAAAAGCAGAAAAATGCCTTCAATTTTCAAGTACGAGTTTTCCCTGAGGAGTTAGACCAAAGTGCATCTCAGAATTGGCAGTAGGGCTCATTTCAGCCAGAACACGTAACTTTTTACAGAGGGCTCAGATTTGCAGAAGAGACACTTATTCATGCTCCTCATGGTCTGAAAAGCACAAAAACGTCTTTAATTTTGAAGTACGATCTTTCCCTGGGGAGTTAGACCAAAGTGCATCTTCGAATTGGCAGTAGGGCTCAATTCATCCAGAAAACGTAACTTTTGACACAGAACTCAGATTTGCAGAAGAAACACATATTCATGCTCCTCAAGGTCTGAAAAGCAGAAAAATGCCTTCAATTTTCAAGTACGAGTTTTCCCTGAGGAGTTAGACCAAAGTGCATCTTAGAATTGGCAGTAGGGCTCAATTCAGCCAGAAAACGTAACTTTTCACACACAACTCAGATTTGCAGAAGAAACACTTATTCATGCTCCTCACTGTCTGAAAAGCACAAAAATGACTTCAAGTTTCAAGTACGAGTTTTCCCTGAGGAATTAGACCAAAGTGCATCTCAGAATTGGCAGTAGGGCTCATTTCAGCCAGAACACGTTACTTTTTACGGAGAGCTCAGATTTGAAGAAGAAACACATATTCATGCTCCTCACGGTCTGAAAAGCACAAAAACACCTTCAAGATTCAAGTACGAGTTTTCCCTGAGGAATTAGACCAAACTGCATCTCAGAATTGGCAATAGGGCTGATTTCAGCCAGAACACGTAACATTTTACAGAGAGCTCAGATTTGCAGAAGATACACATATTCATGCTCCTCACTGTCTGAAAAGCACAAAAATGACTTCAAGTTTCAAGTACAAGCTTCCCCTGATGAGTTAGACCAAAGTGCATCTCAGAATTGGCAGTAGGGCTCATTTCAGCCAGAACACGTAACTTTTGACATAGAACTCAGATTTGCAGAAGAAACACTTATTCATGCTCCTCACGGTCTGAAAAGCACAAAAACACCTTCAAGTTTCAAGTACGAGTTTTCCCTGAGGAGTTAGACCAAAGTGTATCTCAGAATTGGCAGTAGGGCTCATTTCAGCCAGAACACGTAACTTTTTACAGACAGCTCTGATTTGCAGAAGAAACACATATTCATGCTCCTCACGGTCTGAAAAGCACAAAAACGCCTTCAAGTTTCAAGTACGAGTTTTCCCTGAGGAATTAGACCAAACTGCATCTCAGAATTGGCAATAGGGCTCATTTCAGCCAGAACACGTAACATTTTACAGAGAGCTCAGATTTGCAGAAGAAACACATATTCATGCTCCTCACGGTCTGAAAAGCACAAAAACGCCTTCAAGTTTCAAGTACGAGCTTTCCCTGAGGAGTTAGACCAAAGTGCATCTCAGAATTGGCAGTAGGGCTCATTTCAGCCAGAACACGTAACTTTTTAAAGAGGGCTCAGATTTGCAGAAGAAACACATATTCATGCTCCTCACGGTCTGAAAAGCACAAAAACGTCTTCAAGTTTCAAGTACGAGTTTTCCCTGAGGAATTAGACCAAAGTGCATCTCAGAATTGGCAGTAGGGCTCATTTCAGCCAGAACACGTAACTTTCGACACAGACACAGATTTGCAGAAGAAACACATATTCATGCTCTTCACGGTCTGAAAAGCACCAAAACGCCTTCAGTTTTCAAGTACGAGCTTTCCCTGGGGAGTTAGACCAAAGTGCATCTTAGAATTGGCAATAGGGCTCAATTCATCCAGAACACGTAACTTTTTACAGAGGGCTCAGATTTGCAGAAGAGACACTTATTCATGCTCCTCATGGTCTGAAAAGCACAAAAACGTCTTTAATTTTGAAGTACGATCTTTCCCTGGGGAGTTAGACCAAAGTGCATCTTCGAATTGGCAGTAGGGCTCAATTCATCCAGAAAACGTAACTTTTGACACAGAACTCAGATTTGCAGAAGAAACACATATTCATGCTCCTCAAGGTCTGAAAAGCAGAAAAATGCCTTCAATTTTCAAGTACGAGTTTTCCCTGAGGAGTTAGACCAAAGTGCATCTCAGAATTGGCAGTAGGGCTCATTTCAGCCAGAACACGTAACTTTTTACAGACAGCTCTGATTTGCAGAAGAAACACATATTCATGCTCCTCACGGTCTGAAAAGCACAAAAACGCCTTCAAGTTTCAAGTACGAGTTTTCCCTGAGGAATTAGACCAAACTGCATCTCAGAATTGGCAATAGGGCTCATTTCAGCCAGAACACGTAACATTTTACAGAGAGCTCAGATTTGCAGAAGAAACACATATTCATGCTCCTCACGGTCTGAAAAGCACAAAAACGCCTTCAAGTTTCAAGTACGAGCTTTCCCTGAGGAGTTAGACCAAAGTGCATCTCAGAATTGGCAGTAGGGCTCATTTCAGCCAGAACACGTAACTTTTTAAAGAGGGCTCAGATTTGCAGAAGAAACACATATTCATGCTCCTCACGGTCTGAAAAGCACAAAAACGTCTTCAAGTTTCAAGTACGAGTTTTCCCTGAGGAATTAGACCAAAGTGCATCTCAGAATTGGCAGTAGGGCTCATTTCAGCAAGAACACGTAACTTTCGACACAGACACAGATTTGCAGAAGAAACACATATTCATGCTCTTCACGGTCTGAAAAGCACCAAAAGGCCTTCAGTTTTCAAGTACGAGCTTTCCCTGGGGAGTTAGACCAAAGTGCATCTTAGAATTGGCAATAGGGCTCAATTCATCCAGAACACGTAACTTTTTACAGAGAGCTCAGATTTGCAGAAGAGACACTTATTCATGCTCCTCATGGTCTGAAAAGCACAAAAACGTCTTTAATTTTGAAGTACAAGCTTTCCCTGGGGAGTTAGACCAAAGTGCATCTTCGAATTGGCAGTAGGGCTCAATTCATCCAGAAAACGTAACTTTTGACACAGAACTCAGATTTGCAGAAGAAACACATATTCATGCTCCTCAAGGTCTGAAAAGCAGAAAAATGCCTTCAATTTTCAAGTACGGGCTTTCCCTGGGGAGTTAGACCAAAGTGCATCTTTGAATTGGCAGTAGGGTTCAATTCATCCAGAAAACGTAATTTTTGACACAGAACTCAGATTTGCAGAAGAAACACATATTCATGCTCCTCATGGTTCGAAAAGCACAAAAACGCCTTCAATTTTCAAGTACGAGCTTTCCCTGGGGAATTAGACCAAAGTGCATCTTAGAATTGGCAGTAGGGCTCAATTCAGCCAGAAAACGTAACTTTTCACACACAACTCAGATTTGCAGAAGAAACACTTATTCATGCTCCTCACTGTCTGAAAAGCACAAAAATGACTTCAAGTTTCAAGTACGAGTTTTCCCTGAGGAATTAGACCAAAGTGTATCTCAGAATTGGCAGTAGGGCTCATTTCAGCCAGAACACGTTACTTTTTACGGAGAGCTCAGATTTGAAGAAGAAACACATATTCATGCTCCTCACGGTCTGAAAAGCACAAAAACACCTTCAAGTTTCAAGTACGAGTTTTCCCTGAGGAATTAGACCAAACTGCATCTCAGAATTGGCCATAGGGCTGATTTCAGCCAGAACACGTAACATTTTACAGAGAGCTCAGATTTGCAGAAGATACACATATTCATGCTCCTCACGGTCTGAAAAGCACAAAAACGCCTTCAAGTTTCAAGTACGAGCTTTCCCTGAGGAATTAGACCGAAGTGCATCTCAGAATTGGCAGTAGGGCTCATTTCACCCAGAACACGTAACTTTTTACAGAGAGCTCATATTTCCAGAAGAAACACTTATTCATGCTCCTCACTGTCTGAAAAGCACAAAAATGACTTCAAGTTTCAAGTACAAGCTTTCCCTGATGAGTTAGACCAAAGTGCATCTCAGAATTGGCAGTAGGGCTCATTTCAGCCAGAACACGTAACTTTTGACACAGAACTCAGATTTGCGGAAGAAACACTTATTCATGCTCCTCACGGTCTGAAAAGCAGAAAAACACCTTCAAGTTTCAAGTACGAGTTTTCCCTGAGGAGTTAGACCAAAGTGCATCTCAGAATTGGCAGTAGGGCTCATTTCAGCCAGAACACGTAACTTTTTACAGACAGCTCTGATTTGCAGAAGAAACACATATTCATGCTCCTCACGGTCTGAAAAGCACAAAAACGCCTTCAAGTTTCAAGTACGAGTTTTCCCTGAGGAATTAGACCAAACTGCATCTCAGAATTGGCAATAGGGCTCATTTCAGCCAGAACACGTAACATTTTACAGAGAGCTCAGATTTGCAGAAGAAACACATATTCATGCTCCTCACGGTCTGAAAAGCACAAAAACGCCTTCAAGTTTCAAGTACGAGCTTTCCCTGAGGAGTTAGACCAAAGTGCATCTCAGAATTGGCAGTAGGGCTCATTTCAGCCAGAACACGTAACTTTTTAAAGAGGGCTCATATTTGCAGAAGAAACACATATTCATGCTCCTCATGGTCTGAAAAGCACAAAAACGTCTTCAAGTTTCAAGTACGAGTTTTTCCTGAGGAATTAGACCAAAGTGCATCTCAGAATTGGCAGTAGGGCTCATTTCAGCGAGAAGACGTAACTTTTGACACAGACACAGATTTGCAGAAGAAACACATATTCATGCTCCTCACTGTCTGAAAAGCACCAAAACGCCTTCAGTTTTCAAGTACGAGCTTTCCCTGGGGAGTTAGACCAAAGTGCATCTTAGAATTGGCAATAGGGCTCAATTCATCCAGAACATGTAACTTTTTACAGAGGGCTCAGATTTGCAGAAGAGACACTTATTCATGCTCCTCATGGTCTGAAAAGCACAAAAACGTCTTCAATTTTGAAGTACGAGCTTTCCCTGGGGAGTTAGACCAAAGTGCATCTTCGAATTGGCAGTAGGGTTCAATTCATCCAGAAAACGTAACTTTTGACACAGAACTCAGATTTGCAGAAGAAACACATATTCATGCTCCTCAAGGTCTGAAAAGCAGAAAAATGCCTTCAATTTTCAAGTACGGGCTTTCCCTGGGGAGTTAGACCAAAGTGCATCTTCGAATTGGCAGTAGGGTTCAATTCATCCAGAAAACGTAATTTTTGACACAGAACTCAGATTTGCAGAAGAAACACATATTCATGCTCCTCACGGTCTGAAAAGCACAAAAACGCCTTCAATTTTCAAGTACGAGCTTTCCCTGAGAAGTTAGCGCAAAGTGCATCTCACAATTGGCAGTAGGTCTCATTTCAGCCAGAACACGTAACTTTTTACAGATAGCTCATATTTGCAGAAGAAACACATATTCATGCTCCTCACGGTCTGAAAAGCACAAAAACGTCTTCAATTTTGAAGTACGAGCTTTCCCTCGGGAGATAGACCAAAGTGCATCTTTGAATTGGCAGTAGGGTTCAATTCATATAGAAAACGTAACTTTTGACACAGAACTCAGATTTGCAGAAGAAACACTTATTCATGCTCCTCACGGTCTGAAAAGCACAAAAACGCCTTCAAGTTTCAAGTACGAGTTTTCCCTGAGGAATTAGACCAAACTGCATCTCAGAATTGGCAATAGGGCTCATTTCAGCCAGAACACGTAACATTTTACAGAGAGCTCAGATTTGCAGAAGAAACACATATTCATGCTCCTCACGGTCTGAAAAGCACAAAAACGCCTTCAAGTTTCAAGTACGAGCTTTCCCTGAGGAATTAGACTGAAGTGCATCTCAGAATTGGCAGTAGGGCTCATTTCAGCCAGAATACGTAACTTTTTACAGAGAGCTCATATTTGCAGAAGAAACACATATTCATGCTCCTCACGGTCTGAAAAGCACAAAAATGCCTTCAAGTTTCAAGTACGAGTTTTCCCTGAGGAGTTAGACCAAAGTGCATCTCAGAATTGGCAGTAGGGCTCATATCAGCCAGAACACGTAACTTTTTACAGACAGCTCTGATTTGTAGAAGAAACACATATTCATGCTCCTCACGGTCTGAAAAGCACAAAAACGCCTTCAAGTTTCAAGTACGAGTTTTCCCTGAGGAATTAGACCAAACTGCATCTCAGAATTGGCAATAGGGCTCATTTCAGCCAGAACACGTAACATTTTACAGAGAGCTCATATTTGCAGAAGAAACACATATTCATGCTCCTCACGGTCTGAAAAGCACAAAAATGCCTTCAAGTTTCAAGTACGAGCTTTCCCTGAGGAGTTAGACCGAAGTGCATCTCAGAATTGGCAGTAGGGCTCATTTCAGCCAGAACACGTAACTTTTTACAGAGAGCTCTGATTTGCAGAAGAAACACATATTCATGCTCCTCACGGTCTGAAAAGCACAAAAACGCCTTCAAGTTTCAAGTACGAGTTTTCCCTGAGGAATTTGACCGAAGTGCATCTCAGAATTGGCAGTAGGGCTCATTTCAGCCACAATACGTAACTTTTTACAGAGAGCTCATATTTGCAGAAGAAACACATATTCATGCTCCTCACGGTCTGAAAAGCACAAAAACGCCTTCAAGTTTCAAGTACAAGCTTTCCCTGAGGAATTAGACCGACGTGCATCTCAGAATTGGCAGTAGGGCTCATTTCAGCCAGAATACAAACCTTTTTACAGAGAGCTCATATTTGCAGAAGAAACACATATTCATGCTCCTCACGGTCTGAAAAGCACAAAAACGCCTTCAAGTTTCAAGTACGAGTTTTCCCTGAGGAATTAGACCAAAGTGCATCTCAGAATTGGCAGTAGGGCTCATTTCAGCCAGAACACGTTACTTTTTACGGAGAGCTCAGATTTGAAGAAGAAACACATATTCATGCTCCTCACGGTCTGAAAAGCACAAAAACGCCTTCAAGTTACAAGTACGAGTTTTCCCTGAGGAGTTAGACCAAAGTGCATCTCAGAATTGGCAGTAGGGCTCATTTCAGCCAGAACACGTAACTTTTTACAGACAGCTCTGATTTGCAGAAAAAACACATATTCATGCTCCTCACGGTCTGAAAAGCACAAAAACGCCTTCAAGTTTCAAGTACGAGTTTTCCCTGAGGAATTAGACCAAACTGCATCTCAGAATTGGCAATAGGGCTCATTTCAGCCAGAACACGTAACTTTTTACAGACAGCTCTGATTTGCAGAAGAAACACATATTCATGCTCCTCATGGTCTGAAAAGCACAAAAACGCCTTCAAGTTTCAAGTACGAGTTTTCCCTGAGGAATTAGACCAAACTGCATCTCAGAATTGGCAATAGGGCTCATTTCAGCCAGAACACGTAACATTTTACAGAGAGCTCAGATTTGCAGAAGAAACACATATTCATGCTCCTCACGGTCTGAAAAGCACAAAAACGCCTTCAAGTTTCAAGTACGAGCTTTCCCTGAGGAATTAGACCGACGTGAATCTCACAATTGGCAGTAGGTCTCATTTCAGCCAGAACACGTAACTTTTTACAGAGAGCTCAGATTTGCAGAAGAAACACATATTCATGCTCCTCATGGTTCGAAAAGCACAAAAACGCCTTCAATTTTCAAGTACGAGCTTTCCCTGGGGAATTAGACCAAAGTGCATCTTAGAATTGGCAGTAGGGCTTAATTCAGCCAGAAAACGTAACTTTTCACACACAACTCAGATTTGCAGAAGAAACACTTATTCATGCTCCTCACTGTCTGAAAAGCACAAAAATGACTTCAAATTTCAAGTACGAGTTTTCCCTGAGGAATTAGACCAAAGTGCATCTCAGAATTGGCAGTAGGGCTCATTTCAGCCAGAACACGTTACTTTTTACGGAGAGCTCAGATTTGAAGAAGAAACACATATTCATGCTCCTCACGGTCTGAAAAGCACAAAAACGCCTTCAAGTTTCAAGTACGAGTTTTCCCTGAGGAATTAGACCAAAGTGCATCTCAGTATTGGCAGTAGGGCTCATTTCAGCCAGAATACGTAAGTTTTTAAAGAGGGCTCAGATTTGCAGAAGAAACACATATTCATGCTCCTCATGGTTCGAAAAGCACAAAAACGCCTTCAAGTTTCAAGTACGAGCTTTCCCTGAGGAGTTAGACCAAAGTGCATCTCAGAATTGGCAGTAGGGCTCATTTCAGCCAGAACACGTAACTTTTTAAAGAGGGCTCAGATTTGCAGAAGAAACACATATTCATGCTCCTCACTGTCTGAAAAGCACAAAAACGTCTTCAATTTTGAAGTACGAGCTTTCCCTCGGGAGATAGACCAAAGTGCATCTTTGAATTGGCAGTAGGGTTCAATTCATATAGAAAACGTAACTTTTGACACAGAACTCAGATTTGCAGAAGAAACACTTATTCATGCTCCTCACGGTCTGAAAAGCACAAAAAGACCTTCAAGTTTCAAGTACGAGTTTTCCCTGAGGAGTTAGACCAAAGTGCATCTCAGAATTGGCAGTAGGGCTCATTTCAGCCAGAACACGTAACTTTTTACAGACAGCTCTGATTTGCAGAAGAAACACATATTCATGCTCCTCACGGTCTGAAAAGCACAAAAACGCCTTCAAGTTTCAAGTACGAGTTTTCCCTGAGGAATTAGACCAAACTGCATCTCAGAATTGGCAATAGGGCTCATTTCAGCCAGAACACGTAACATTTTACAGAGAGCTCAGATTTGCAGAAGAAACACATATTCATGCTCCTCACGGTCTGAAAAGCACAAAAACGCCTTCAAGTTTCAAGTACGAGCTTTCCCTGAGGAATTAGACCGAAGTGCATCTCAGAATTGGCAGTAGGGCTCATTTCACCCAGAATACGTAACTTTTTACAGAGAGCTCATATTTGCAGAAGAAACACATATTCATGCTCCTCACGGTCTGAAAAGCACAAAAATGCCTTCAAGTTTCAAGTACGAGTTTTCCCTGAGGAGTTAGACCAAAGTGCATCTCAGAATTGGCAGTAGGGCTCATATCAGCCAGAACACGTAACTTTTTGCAGACAGCTCTGATTTGCAGAAGAAACACATATTCATGCTCCTCACGGTCTGAAAAGCACAAAAACGCCTTCAAGTTTCAAGTACGAGTTTTCCCTGAGGAATTAGACCAAACTGCATCTCAGAATTGGCAATAGGGCTCATTTCAGCCAGAACACGTAACATTTTACAGAGAGCTCAGATTTGCAGAAGAAACACATATTCATGCTCCTCACGGTCTGAAAAGCACAAAAACGCCTTCAAGTTTCAAGTACGAGCTTTCCCTGAGGAATTAGACCGACGTGCATCTCAGAATTGGCAGTAGGGCTCATTTCAGCCAGAATACGTAACTTTTTACAGAGAGCTCATATTTGCAGAAGAAACACATATTCATGCTCCTCACGGTCTGAAAAGCACAAAAACGCCTTCAAGTTTCAAGTACGAGTTTTCCCTGAGGAATTAGACCAAACTGCATCTCAGAATTGGCAATAGGGCTCATTTCAGCCAGAACACGTAACATTTTACAGAGAGCTCAGATTTGCAGAAGAAACACATATTCATGCTCCTCACGGTCTGAAAAGCACAAAAACGCCTTCAAGGTTCAAGTACGAGCTTTCCCTGTGGAATTCGACCGAAGTGCATCTCAGAATTGGCAGTAGGGCTCATTTCAGCCACAATACGTAACTTTTTACAGAGAGCTCATATTTGCAGAAGAAACACATATTCATGCTCCTCACGGTCTGAAAAGCACAAAAATGCCTTCAAGTTTCAAGTACGAGCTTTCCCTGAGGAGTTAGACCGAAGTGCATCTCAGAATTGGCAGTAGGGCTCATTTCAGCCAGAACACGTAACTTTTTACAGAGAGCTCTGATTTGCAGAAGAAACACATATTCATGCTCCTCACGGTCTGAAAAGCACAAAAACGCCTTCAAGTTTCAAGTACGAGTTTTCCCTGAGGAATTTGACCAAACTACATCTCAGAATTGGCAATAGGGCTCATTTCAGCCAGAATACATAACTTTTGACACAGAACTCAGATTTGCAGAAGAAACACTTATTCATGCTCCTCACGGTCTGAAAAGCACAAAAACGCCTTCAAGTTTCAAGTACGAGTTTTCCCTGAGGAATTAGACCAAACTGCATCTCAGAATTGGCAATAGGGCTCATTTCAGCCAGAACACGTAATTTTTTACAGACAGCTCTGATTTGCAGAAGAAACACATATTCATGCTCCTCACGGTCTGAAAAGCACAAAAACGCCTTCAAGTTTCAAGTACGAGTTTTCCCTGAGGAATTTGACCAAACTGCATCTCAGAATTGGCAATAGGGCTCATTTCAGCCAGAACACGTAACATTTTACAGAGAGCTCAGATTTGCAGAAGAAACACATATTCATGCTCCACACGGTCTGAAAAGCACAAAAACGCCTTCAAGTTTCAAGTACGAGCTTTCCCTGAGGAATTAGACCGACGTGCATCTCAGAATTGGCAGTAGGGCTCATTTTAGCCAGAATACGTAACTTTTTACAGAGAGCTCATATTTGCAGAAGAAACACATATTCATGCTCCTCACGGTCTGAAAAGCACAAAAACGCCTTCAAGTTTCAAGTACGAGTTTTCCCTGAGGAATTAGACCAAACTGCATCTCAGAATTGGCAATAGGGCTCATTTCAGCCAGAACACGTAACATTTTACAGAGAGCTCAGATTTGCAGAAGAAACACATATTCATGCTCCTCACGGTCTGAAAAGCACAAAAACGCCTTCAAGTTTCAAGTACGAGCTTTCCCTGTGGAATTAGACCAAAGTGCATCTCAGAATTGGCAGTAGGGCTCATTTCAGCCAGAACACGTAACTTTTTACAGACAGCTCTGATTTGCAGAAGAAACACATATTCATGCTCCTCACGGTCTGAAAAGCACAAAAACGCCTTCAAGTTTCAAGTACGAGTTTTCCCTGAGGAGTTAGACCAAAGTGCATCTCAGAATTGGCAGTAGGGCTCATTTCAGCCAGAACACGTAACTTTTTACAGACAGCTCTGATTTGCAGAAGAAACACATATTCATGCTCCTCACGGTCTGAAAAGCACAAAAACGCCTTCAAGTTTCAAGTACGAGTTTTCCCTGAGGAATTAGACCAAACTGCATCTCAGAATTGGCAATAGGGCTCATTTCAGCCAGAACACGTAACATTTTACAGAGAGCTCAGATTTGCAGAAGAAACACATATTCATGCTCCTCACGGTCTGAAAAGCACAAAAACGCCTTCAAGTTTCAAGTACGAGCTTTCCCTGAGGAATTAGACCGAAGTGCATCTCAGAATTGGCAGTAGGGCTCATTTCAGCCAGAATACGTAACTTTTTACAGAGAGCTCATATTTGCAGAAGAAACACATATTCATGCTCCTCACGGTCTGAAAAGCACAAAAATGCCTTCAAGCTTCAAGTACGAGTTTTCCCTGAGGAGTTAGACCAAAGTGCATCTCAGAATTGGCAGTAGGGCTCATATCAGCCAGAACACGTAACTTTTTACAGACAGCTCTGATTTGCAGAAGAAACACATATTCATGCTCCTCACGGTCTGAAAAGCACAAAAACGCCTTCAAGTTTCAAGTACGAGTTTTCCCTGAGGAATTTGACCAAACTGCATCTCAGAATTGGCAATAGGGCTCATTTCAGCCAGAACACGTAACATTTTACAGAGAGCTCAGATTTGCAGAAGAAACACATATTCATGCTCCTCACGGTCTGAAAAGCACAAAAACGCCTTCAAGTTTCAAGTACGAGCTTTCCCTGAGGAATTAGACCGACGTGCATCTCAGAATTGGCAGTAGGGCTCATTTCAGCCAGAATACGTAACTTTTTACAGAGAGCTAATATTTGCAGAAGAAACACATATTCATGCTCCTCACGGTCTGAAAAGCACAAAAACGCCTTCAAGTTTCAAGTACGAGTTTTCCCTGAGGAATTAGACCAAACTGCATCTCAGAATTGGCAATAGGGCTCATTTCAGCCAGAACACGTAACTTTTTACAGACAGCTCTGATTTGCAGAAGAAACACATATTCATGCTCCTCACGGTCTGAAAAGCACAAAAACGCCTTCAAGTTTCAAGTACGAGTTTTCCCTGAGGAATTTGACCAAACTGCATCTCAGAATTGGCAATAGGGCTCATTTCAGCCAGAACACGTAACATTTTACAGAGAGCTCAGATTTGCAGAAGAAACACATATTCATGCTCCTCACGGTCTGAAAAGCACAAAAACGCCTTCAAGTTTCAAGTACGAGCTTTCCCTGAGGAATTAGACCGACGTGCATCTCAGAATTGGCAGTAGGGCTCATTTCAGCCAGAATACGTAACTTTTTACAGAGAGCTCATATTTGCAGAAGAAACACATATTCATGCTCCTCACGGTCTGAAAAGCACAAAAACGCCTTCAAGTTTCAAGTACGAGTTTTCCCTGAGGAATTAGACCAAACTGCATCTCAGAATTGGCAATAGGGCTCATTTCAGCCAGAATACGTAACTTTTTACAGAGAGCTCATATTTGCAGAAGAAACACATATTCATGCTCCTCACGGTCTGAAAAGCACAAAAATGCCTTCAAGTTTCAAGTACGAGCTTTCCCTGAGGAGTTAGACCGAAGTGCATCTCAGAATTGGCAGTAGGGCTCATTTCAGCCAGAACACGTAACTTTTTACAGAGAGCTCTGATTTGCAGAAGAAACACATATTCATGCTCCTCACGGTCTGAAAAGCACAAAAACGCCTTCAAGTTTCAAGTACGAGTTTTCCCTGAGGAATTAGACCAAACTGCATCTTCGAATTGGCAGTAGGGCTCAATTCATCCAGAAAACGTAACTTTTGACACAGAACTCAGATTTGCAGAAGAAACACATATTCATGCTCCTCAAGGTCTGAAAAGCAGAAAAATGCCTTCAATTTTCAAGTACGGGCTTTCCCTGGGGAGTTAGACCAAAGTGCATCTTCGAATTGGCAGTAGGGTTCAATTCATCCAGAAAACGTAATTTTTGACACAGAACTCAGATTTGCAGAAGAAACACATATTCATGCTCCTCACGGTCTGAAAAGCACAAAAACGCCTTCAATTTTCAAGTACGAGCTTTCCCTGAGAAGTTAGCGCAAAGTGAATCTCACAATTGGCAGTAGGTCTCATTTCAACCAGAACACGTAACTTTTTACAGAGAGCTCAGATTTGCAGAAGAAACACATATTCATGCTCCTCATGGTTCGAAAAGCACAAAAACGCCTTCAATTTTCAAGTACGAGCTTTCCGTGGGGAAGTAGACCAAAGTGCATCTTAGAATTGGCAGTAGGGCTCAATTCAGCCAGAAAACGTAACTTTTCACACACAACTCAGATTTGCAGAAGAAACACTTATTCATGCTCCTCACTGTCTGAAAAGCACAAAAATGACTTCAAGTTTCAAGTACGAGTTTTCCCTGAGGAATTAGACCAAAGTGCATCTCAGAATTGGCAGTAGGGCTCATTTCAGCCAGAACACGTTACTTTTTACGGAGAGCTCAGATTTGAAGAAGAAACACATATTCATGCTCCTCACGGTCTGAAAAGCACAAAAACGCCTTCAAGTTTCAAGTACGAGTTTTCCCTGAGGAATTAGACCAAACTGCATCTCAGAATTGGCAATAGGGCTCATTTCAGCCAGAACACGTAACATTTTACAGAGAGCTCAGATTTGCAGAAGAAACACATATTCATGCTCCTCACGGTCTGAAAAGCACAAAAACGCCTTCAAGTTTCAAGTACGAGCTTTCCCTGAGGAATTAGACCGAAGTGCATCTCAGAATTGGCAGTAGGGCTCATTTCAGCCAGAATACGTAACTTTTTACAGACAGCTCTGATTTGCAGAAGAAACACATATTCATGCTCCTCACGGTCTGAAAAGCACAAAAACGCCTTCAAGTTTCAAGTACGAGTTTTCCCTGAGGAGTTAGACCAAAGTGCATCTCAGAATTGGCAGTAGGGCTCATATCAGCCAGAACACGTAACTTTTTACAGACAGCTCTGATTTGCAGAAGAAACACATATTCATGCTCCTCACGGTCTGAAAAGCACAAAAACGCCTTCAAGTTTCAAGTACGAGTTTTCCCTGAGGAATTTGACCAAACTGCATCTCAGAATTGGCAATAGGGCTGATTTCAGCCAGAACACGTAACATTTTACAGAGAGCTCAGATTTGCAGAAGAAACACATATTCATGCTCCTCACGGTCTGAAAAGCACAAAAACGCCTTCAAGTTTCAAGTACGAGCTTTCCCTGAGGAATTAGACCGACGTGCATCTCAGAATTGGCAGTAGGGCTCATTTCAGCCAGAATACGTAACTTTTTACAGAGAGCTAATATTTGCAGAAGAAACACATATTCATGCTCCTCACGGTCTGAAAAGCACAAAAACGCCTTCAAGTTTCAAGTACGAGTTTTCCCTGAGGAATTAGACCAAACTGCATCTCAGAATTGGCAATAGGGCTCATTTCAGCCAGAACACGTAACTTTTTACAGACAGCTCTGATTTGCAGAAGAAACACATATTCATGCTCCTCACGGTCTGAAAAGCACAAAAACGCCTTCAAGTTTCAAGTACGAGTTTTCCCTGAGGAATTTGACCAAACTGCATCTCAGAATTGGCAATAGGGCTCATTTCAGCCAGAACACGTAACATTTTACAGAGAGCTCAGATTTGCAGAAGAAACACATATTCATGCTCCTCACGGTCTGAAAAGCACAAAAACGCCTTCAAGTTTCAAGTACGAGCTTTCCCTGAGGAATTAGACCGACGTGCATCTCAGAATTGGCAGTAGGGCTCATTTCAGCCAGAATACGTAACTTTTTACAGAGAGCTCATATTTGCAGAAGAAACACATATTCATGCTCCTCACGGTCTGAAAAGCACAAAAACGCCTTCAAGTTTCAAGTACGAGTTTTCCCTGAGGAATTAGACCAAACTGCATCTCAGAATTGGCAATAGGGCTCATTTCAGCCAGAATAAGTAACTTTTTACAGAGAGCTCATATTTGCAGAAGAAACACATATTCATGCTCTTCATGGTCTGAAAAGCACAAAAATGCCTTCAAGTTTCAAGTACGAGCTTTCCCTGAGGAGTTAGACCAAAGTGCATCTCAGAATTGGCAGTAGGGCTCATATCAGCCAGAACACGTAACTTTTTACAGACAGCTCTGATTTGCAGAAGAAACACATATTCATGCTCCTCACGGTCTGAAAAGCACAAAAACGCCTTCAAGTTTCAAGTACGAGTTTTCCCTGAGGAATTAGACCAAACTGCATCTCAGAATTGGCAATAGGGCTCATTTCAGCCAGAACACGTAACATTTTACAGAGAGCTCATATTTGCAGAAGAAACACATATTCATGCTCCTCACGGTCTGAAAAGCACAAAAATGCCTTCAAGTTTCAAGTACGAGTTTTCCCTGAGGAGTTAGACCAAAGTGCATCTCAGAATTGGCAGTAGGGCTCATATCAGCCAGAACACGTAACTTTTTACAGACAGCTCTGATTTGCAGAAGAAACACATATTCATGCTCCTCACGGTCTGAAAAGCACAAAAACGCCTTCAAGTTTCAAGTACGAGTTTTCCCTGAGGAATTAGACCAAACTGCATCTCAGAATTGGCAATAGGGCTCATTTCAGCCAGAACACGTAACATTTTACAGAGAGCTCATATTTGCAGAAGAAACACATATTCATGCTCCTCACGGTCTGAAAAGCACAAAAATGCCTTCAAGTTTCAAGTACGAGTTTTCCCTGAGGAGTTAGACCAAAGTGCATCTCAGAATTGGCAGTAGGGCTCATATCAGCCAGAACACGTAACTTTTTACAGACAGCTCTGATTTGCAGAAGAAACACATATTCATGCTCCTCACGGTCTGAAAAGCACAAAAACGCCTTCAAGTTTCAAGTACGAGTTTTCCCTGAGGAATTAGACCAAACTGCATCTCAGAATTGGCAATAGGGCTCATTTCAGCCAGAACACGTAACATTTTACAGAGAGCTCAGATTTGCAGAAGAAACACATATTCATGCTCCTCACGGTCTGAAAAGCACAAAAACGCCTTCAAGTTTCAAGTACGAGCTTTCCCTGAGGAATTAGACCGACGTGCATCTCAGAATTGGCAGTAGGGCTCATTTCAGCCAGAATACGTAACTTTTTACAGAGAGCTCATATTTGCAGAAGAAACACATATTCATGCTCCTCACGGTCTGAAAAGCACAAAAACGCCTTCAAGTTTCAAGTACGAGTTTTCCCTGAGGAATTAGACCAAACTGCATCTCAGAATTGGCAATAGGGCTCATTTCAGCCAGAACACGTAACATTTTACAGAGAGCTCAGATTTGCAGAAGAAACACATATTCATGCTCCTCACGGTCTGAAAAGCACAAAAACGCCTTCAAGTTTCAAGTACGAGCTTTCCCTGTGGAATTAGACCGAAGTGCATCTCAGAATTGGCAGTAGGGCTCATTTCAGCCAGAATACGTAACTTTTTACAGAGAGCTCATATTTGCAGAAGAAACACATATTCATGCTCCTCACGGTCTGAAAAGCACAAAAATGCCTTCAAGTTTCAAGTACGAGTTTTCCCTGAGGAGTTAGACCAAAGTGCATCTCAGAATTGGCAGTAGGGCTCATATCAGCCAGAACACGTAACTTTTTACAGACAGCTCTGATTTGCAGAAGAAACACATATTCATGCTCCTCACGGTCTGAAAAGCACAAAAACGCCTTCAAGTTTCAAGGACGAGTTTTCCCTGAGGAATTAGACCAAACTGCATCTCAGAATTGGCAATAGGGCTCATTTCAGCCAGAACACGTAACATTTTACAGAGAGCTCAGATTTGCAGAAGAAACACATATTCATGCTCCTCACGGTCTGAAAAGCACAAAAACGCCTTCAAGTTTCAAGTACGAGCTTTCCCTGAGGAATTAGACCGACGTGCATCTCAGAATTGGCAGTAGGGCTCATTTCAGCCAGAATACGTAACTTTTTACAGAGAGCTCATATTTGCAGAAGAAACACATATTCATGCTCCTCACGGTCTGAAAAGCACAAAAACGCCTTCAAGTTTCAAGTACGAGTTTTCCCTGAGGAATTAGACCAAACTGCATCTCAGAATTGGCAATAGGGCTCATTTCAGCCAGAACACGTAACATTTTACAGAGAGCTCAGATTTGCAGAAGAAACACATATTCATGCTCCTCACGGTCTGAAAAGCACAAAAACGCCTTCAAGTTTCAAGTACGAGCTTTCCCTGTGGAATTAGACCGAAGTGCATCTCAGAATTGGCAGTAGGGCTCATTTCAGCCAGAATACGTAACTTTTTACAGAGAGCTCATATTTGCAGAAGAAACACATATTCATGCTCCTCACGGTCTGAAAAGCACAAAAATGCCTTCAAGTTTCAAGTACGAGCTTTCCCTGAGGAGTTAGACCGAAGTGCATCTCAGAATTGGCAGTAGGGCTCATTTCAGCCAGAACACGTAACTTTTTACAGAGAGCTCTGATTTGCAGAAGAAACACATATTCATGCTCCTCACGGTCTGAAAAGCACAAAAACGCCTTCAAGTTTCAAGTACGAGTTTTCCCTGAGGAATTAGACCAAACTGCATCTTCGAATTGGCAGTAGGGCTCAATTCATCCAGAAAACGTAACTTTTGACACAGAACTCAGATTTGCAGAAGAAACACATATTCATGCTCCTCAAGGTCTGAAAAGCAGAAAAATGCCTTCAATTTTCAAGTACGGGCTTTCCCTGGGGAGTTAGACCAAAGTGCATCTTCGAATTGGCAGTAGGGTTCAATTCATCCAGAAAACGTAATTTTTGACACAGAACTCAGATTTGCAGAAGAAACACATATTCATGCTCCTCACGGTCTGAAAAGCACAAAAACGCCTTCAAGTTTCAAGTACGAGCTTTCCCTGAGGAATTAGACCGACGTGCATCTCAGAATTGGCAGTAGGGCTCATTTCAGCCAGAATACGTAACTTTTTACAGAGAGCTAATATTTGCAGAAGAAACACATATTCATGCTCCTCACGGTCTGAAAAGCACAAAAACGCCTTCAAGTTTCAAGTACGAGTTTTCCCTGAGGAATTAGACCAAACTGCATCTCAGAATTGGCAATAGGGCTCATTTCAGCCAGAACACGTAACTTTTTACAGACAGCTCTGATTTGCAGAAGAAACACATATTCATGCTCCTCACGGTCTGAAAAGCACAAAAACGCCTTCAAGTTTCAAGTACGAGTTTTCCCTGAGGAATTTGACCAAACTGCATCTCAGAATTGGCAATAGGGCTCATTTCAGCCAGAACACGTAACATTTTACAGAGAGCTCAGATTTGCAGAAGAAACACATATTCATGCTCCTCACGGTCTGAAAAGCACAAAAACGCCTTCAAGTTTCAAGTACGAGCTTTCCCTGAGGAATTAGACCGACGTGCATCTCAGAATTGGCAGTAGGGCTCATTTCAGCCAGAATACGTAACTTTTTACAGAGAGCTCATATTTGCAGAAGAAACACATATTCATGCTCCTCACGGTCTGAAAAGCACAAAAACGCCTTCAAGTTTCAAGTACGAGTTTTCCCTGAGGAATTAGACCAAACTGCATCTCAGAATTGGCAATAGGGCTCATTTCAGCCAGAATACGTAACTTTTTACAGAGAGCTCATATTTGCAGAAGAAACACATATTCATGCTCTTCACGGTCTGAAAAGCACAAAAATGCCTTCAAGTTTCAAGTACGAGCTTTCCCTGAGGAGTTAGACCGAAGTGCATCTCAGAATTGGCAGTAGGGCTCATTTCAGCCAGAACACGTAACTTTTTACAGAGAGCTCTGATTTGCAGAAGAAACACATATTCATGCTCCTCACGGTCTGAAAAGCACAAAAACGCCTTCAAGTTTCAAGTACGAGTTTTCCCTGAGGAATTAGACCAAACTGCATCTCAGAATTGGCAATAGGGCTCATTTCAGCCAGAACACGTAACATTTTACAGAGAGCTCAGATTCGCAGAAGAAACACATATTCATGCTCCTCACGGTCTGAAAAGCACAAAAATGCCTTCAAGTTTCAAGTACGAGTTTTCCCTGAGGAGTTAGACCAAAGTGCATCTCAGAATTGGCAGTAGGGCTCATTTCAGCCAGAATACGTAACTTTTTACAGAGAGCTCAGATTTGCGGAAGAAACACATATTCATGCTCCTCACGGTCTGAAAAGCACAAAAACGCCTTCAATTTTCAAGTACGAGCTTTCCCTGAGGAGTTAGACCAAAGTGCATCTCAGAATTGGCAGTAGGGCTCATTTCAGCCAGAATACGTAACTTTTTACAGAGAGCTCAGATTTGCAGAAGAAACACATATTCATGCTCCTCACGGTCTGCAAAGCACAAAAACGCCTTCAAGTTTCAAGTACGAGCTTTCCCTGTGGAATTAGACCGAAGTGCATCTCAGAATTGGCAGTAGGGCTCATTTCAGCCAGAATACGTAACTTTTTACAGACAGCTCTGATTTGCAGAAGAAACACATATTCATGCTCCTCACGGTCTGAAAAGCACAAAAATGCCTTCAAGTTTCAAGTACGAGCTTTCCCTGAGGAGTTAGACTGAAGTGCATCTCAGAATTGGCAGTAGGGCTCATTTCAGCCAGAACACGTAACTTTTTACAGAGAGCTCTGATTTGCAGAAGAAACACATATTCATGCTCCTCACGGTCTGAAAAGCACAAAAACGCCTTCAAGTTTCAAGTACGAGTTTTCCCTGAGGAATTAGACCGAAGTGCATCTCAGAATTGGCAGTAGGGCTCATTTCAGCCAGAATACGTAACTTTTTACAGACAGCTCTGATTTGCAGAAGAAACACATATTCATGCTCCTCACGGTCTGAAAAGCACAAAAACGTCTTCAATTTTCAAGTACAATCTTTCCCTGAGAAGTTAGAAGTGGTGGAAAAGATGGGCCTGAGACTAAAAACATTAAAAAGGCCCATTGCGTTCTGTCAGTTGGACGGATCTATTGCAGGAGGGGGCCCAGCCAGCTTTGTGACCAAACTCATTGAAATGCAGTTGGGGGATCATGTAGAGAGTCTCAGATTTATTGTGGCCCCTCGCATGGAACGACCCCTCATACTTGGGCTGCCTTGGCACCATAGATGGAGCCCTCGGGTTAATTGGAAGATGGGTGTCTTGCGTATTCGCACTGGAAAACCGAGATTACAGAGGGACCCCCCCAGAGGACAGGATAGGACCCGAAAGAGCGGAAGTGGCAGTAGGCCACATTGAAGTGGAGGAGAAGATTCCAAAAGAGTATTGGGATCTCCGTGAAGTTTTTAGTGAAAAGGCCTCGGATGTACTGCCTCCCCACAGAGCTACAGACTGTACCATTGAAATACTCCCAGGTGTGAAGCTCCCTAAGCCGAAAATCTACCCCATGACCCCTTGAGAATTAGGGGAATTGCAAAACTTTATTGATAAAAATCTAGAACGGGGATTTATCCAACCTGCCAGAGCAAAGGTGGCGGCACCGGTATTGTTCCAAGAAAAGAAGGATGGCTCCTTTCGCTTGGTAGTTGATTATAGAAATCTGAATGCGATTTGAGTGGAAAACCTTTACCCCCTACCACTCATGAAGGACAAGCTATCTCACCTAGGGAAGGGGAAAATCTTCACCAAACTTGACTTACGGGAGGCATACTACCGAGTGAGAATTAAAGAGGGGGATGAATGGAAGACAGCGTTTAGTTGCCCACTTGGATGTTTCCAGTCTAGAGTTTCCAGTTTGGACTACAGGGAGCCCCTGCTGTGTTCATGCAATTGATTAATGAAGTACTGCATGAGCACCTGTTTAAGGGGGTCCTGGTCTACTTGGACGACATTCTTATCTACTCAGAGAACATGGACGACCATGTGAAGTTGGTGCGAATGGTCCTGAAAAAACTCAGGGCTGCTGAACTATATGCCAAACTTTCTAAGTGCGAGTTCCATCAAAGCAAAATTGACTATCTTGGATATCGCATATCGCATGAGGGGATAGAGATGGATCCTGGAAAGGTTCGAGCCGTATTGGAATGGGCCGCCCCACGCACCCGCAAAGAACTACAGAGTTTCCTGGGATTTGCGAATTTCTATAGACAGTTTATCCCCTCATTTGCAAAAATTGCACTGCCAATAACAAATCTTCTGAAAACTAAAGGTGAGACAAAACTAAGGCCGTCACGACCTCTTGAATGGACTATAGACTGTCAAGCAGCCTTCGAAAAGTTGAAACGATTGTTTGCTGCTGAACCAGTCCTCAAACATCCAGACATAGAAGAGCCTTTTGTAGTACAGGCTGACATGAGCGATGTGGCTGTGGGAACAATACTTCTGCAAAAGAACGCAGAAGGGGAATTACAACCCTGTGCTTACACATCCCGTAAATTATCAGAAACCGAGAGGAGATGGGCCATATGGGAAAAAGAGGCTTTTGCGGTGCGATGGGCATTGTTAATGTGGAGACAATTTCTGGAAGGAGCAAAGCATCCTTTTGAAGTTTGGACTGATCATAAGAATCTGGAAGCATTGAAAACACCGTGTAAACTGTCACCAAAGCAAGCTCGTTGGGCCCAGCACTTCAAATGCTTCAATTTCACTCTACGCTACATTCCTGGTGGAAAGAACTTCATGGCGGATGCACTCTCCAGATTGCCTCAATACAACAGTACCAAGAAAGAAGTGGTTCGACCCATCATCCCTTCGACACAACTGGCAGCACCAATGACTACCAGAGCGCAGGCGAGGGCCAATCCAGCCCTTTCGGGCGACCTACTTCAGAAACTGCAAGAAGCCCTAAAAACTGACGAATGGTTTAAAACCCATTCAAATGAATGTACACTCCGTGATGGTCTAGCTTGGATAGGGGCAAAATTGTATGTCCCTGATAGTTTAAGACTAACAGTATTACAGTACGCTCATGATGCCAAGGCAGCGGGACACTTTGGGTTTGTTAAATCTCTACATCTTGTTAAAAGAGAATTTTGGTGGCCTGCACTCAAAAAGGACATAGAGGCATATGTGGCTAGTTGTCCGGTGTGTGCCTCAGCTAAAAGACCTCCGGGGAAGCCACCCGGTTTACTGCAGAGTGTGGCAAGGCCGGATGCCCCTTGGAAGGAGATATCCATGGATTTTATTGTTGACCTACCAGAGAGTGAAGGGTGCACGGTCATTTGGGCAGTAATGGATTTGTTTTCCAAACAAGTACACTTTATCCCCTGCTCTAAAATCCCTTCAGCTAAAACTCTTGCAAAACTGTTTATTCGTCATGTTTACCAATTACATGGAGCTCCAAAATGTATAATTTTGGACAGGGGTGTACAATTTACTTCCAACTTTTGGAAGGAGTTTTTAAGGTTGATAGGCTCTGCCCAAGGGCTAAGCTCCGCCCTCCACCCCCAGACTAATGGGGCTTGTGAGAGGATCAATGCTGTGTTAGAACAGTACCTGAGATGTTACGTAAATTACCAGCAAGACAACTGGGTGGACCTATTGCCATTTGCGGAGGTGGCATACAACAACTCCATACATAGCAGCACCGGGTTCACTCCGTTTAAGGTAGCATCTGGTCAGGAATTTGTGCCAATCCCCGAGCTACCACAAGACACCCCACAAAACCCATCTTTGATTGAGTGGATCGAACAGCTACGGAGCACTTGGGCCGTAACTCGAAAAGCCCTAGATGATGCACACCGAGTGCATAAGACCCAAGCTGATAAAAAACGGTCCCTGGCACATGTGTATAAAGTGGGTGACAGGGTGTATCTTTCTACTAAATACTTACAGACTTCACAGAAATCAAAAAAGCTTGGACCCAAGTATGTGGGTCCTTTCCTGATCACTAGATTTATTAATCCAGTAACAGTTGAATTGGAGTTGCCAAAAACTTTGAGATGAATCCACCCTGTGTTTCATGTTAGCTTGTTGAAACCAGAACATTCGTCCCCTTTATGACCGGTCCAAGATTCCCCTCCGGTCCCCATACTGATAGAAGGGGAACAACATTTTGAAGTCAAAGAAATTTTAGACTCTAGGAAGCACCATGGTAAAGTGCAATATCTGGTGGCCTGGAAACATTTTCCTTTGTCTCAAGCTGAGTGGGTGAATAAACGTGATGTCCAGGCACCAAAGAAAATACAGTTGTTTCATACCAAATATCCTGATAAACCTTAATGTCTGTATTGCAATTTTTCTTTTTCTTCCTTTTCTTTCCCTGTTTAGGACTAATGTCTTTTCTCCAGACGTGCCGAATGTCAGCCTCCGCCTTTACTACTTTGGCTGCCATAAGAAACGGGTGGGAGAGAATTAGAGAGCGTGTGGGGGGGGGAAGCGTGCTGGAGGATTTTTGAAGAAACGAAACCTAATCTCCGAAGTGGCTGTCGGGTCAACCGTCATCGCGTTCCTGATTGATGACGATGCCAGACGTGCTTCCACCTGACCTCTGGAAGACCTTTGGATTGGGTGATTGATGATGGACAGTGGGAGGGGATGCTTTCTATATACAATTTTCACGCCTATTGCTTTAGTTTCAGCTTTTCCTTGGTTGCGTTCACTTCATTTTCTAGTAAAAGTACATTACTCTATAAATAATGGAGTTTGGCTTATTCTTTCCTGGATTTTGAAGGAAGCACACCTGACATGCACCCAGAGGCTGCTGGAGTGATCACTTAGTTCTGTGATTTGCCACAATGTGGGAGCATTTGGGGGAAAGTTGGAGTAATAAAAGGGCAATTTGAACTATTACTGTAGCTGATTGTGTTGCCTCTGTGTCTTGCCCTGGGTCGCTACAGTGAAATTAGGTTTAGAGTTAGGTTAGGTCAGTGTGGGAGTCATGGCTGAAAAATGGTGTTAGTGTTAGATTCTTGGTGGTTCTCAAAGGAATGAGAACATGACAGCTTTTTGTTCATACTCTTTTGTGTGCCGCAGTGAAATAGATGGGAAAATCCCATTGACAAGCAAAATGAAACTGCAGTTAGGGTTAGGTCTCCTTGGAGTAGGGGTGAAAAACAGTGTTAGAGTTTGATTCCTGGTTGTTCTCAAAGTAAGGAGAACCTCACTGTCTTTGTCTGTTATTTGTTTTTTACTTCTTTGGACTCATGGACATCATGAGTCTCCAATTGAGTCCACATCTTTGTTTCAGTAAGCTAGTTGGTTTTATCTCCTAAATGGATCATCATTATTCCATGTGATGCTTTCTATGTGTCAGATTTTAGCTTTCATAATCTTTAGCCAGTAAGGCTTAGACAGCTAATTAATAAACACTTAAAAATTGCTATAATGGGCCATTTTCCTCACTCTACAGTCAAAAGCTATGCTGGCTGGAAAGATCTAGGAGTCTAGAGTCAAGATACTCATTTTTATTTAGAAAACATTTACAGATAATCCTTGACATAACCAATCACTTAGCCATAGTTCAGAGTTACAATGGACCTAATAGAAGATACTTATAACCTGGATTCAAAATCCTGATGGTTGGGGCGTCTTCTGGTCACATGATTGCATTTTAGGTCCTTGGCAACTGGCTTGCATTTATAGTTGTTTGCACTGTCTGTGGTCACATGACCATGATTTACGACATTTTTTGCTGGATACTGCTGTTTACTGCTAGTGGTCAATGGGTTTGCTTAATGACCACTGAAAGAAAAGGTTGCACAATTAGATGTATCACCTACTGACCTGCTTAATGATTAGCATGATTTAATTCTCAGCTCTACAATTATGATTGTAAGATGAGGGCTGTATGTATGCCACCTACTCCTTTAAAAACTCTGATGTTAAAGGACACCTAGTTGTCGATCAAGATAAGAAAGATTAAATAGAAAGGAAGCTCTATTGAATACAATGCAACTAGTTTAGGAATTTTGAATAAAATGCTGGCTGTTACTATCCAGACACAGCATATATTGGTTTGTTATGCATACTCCATTAAATATTTCCTTTTGCTAATGACACTACCAAATTAATTGATTAGTCAACTATGCATTGAATATTATAAAAATTTCCATTTTAAATCTGTTTTACCCGTTTGCATAGTTTAATTTCTCTTTTTCAAAAAGCAGGATAATTCTCCTTGTTTGTCACTAATACACATTTCCCCCTTTTCTTCAACACAGAACATATAATTTGCATTCAATAAAAGCTTTGCTAATGCTGACCAGAGAGCTCCCAAAACTAATTTGTAGATAACCTTTAATACCTCTTCAAGAACAAAAGGGCTATTGGTATGCAGTTTGCATTTTTTAGCATACTGGTTATTGCATGGCATAACAAAGCATAATGTTTATTTTATTTTATTTTTTTATTTGATTTACATTCTGTCCATCTCGTTTAGAGGCAACTCTGGACAGCTCTATATGCTATATATGCAAAATTAATATCAATAAGAACATAGCTGGCAATTGAATTTTACATTTTATCATTTTTTATCTGCATTATTATGGAATCAGGAATATGTTTACTGTATTATGCACAATGCAGACGTGAGGGATATTATGAAGAATCATCTTCAAGGTTCCTTAGAACAGGATGGAAGAGATTTTAGTTTTTGATATAACAAAATTCAGAAGTCAGATCTTCCCTCCTTCCCTCTATAGTCTCCTCCCCTTCCCCCTTCCTCCCTCTCTCCACCCCCATTCCAGCCACAATCTGCTCCATAGAGGGCCAACATGGTGTGTGGCTAAGGGTAAGGCTGTCCAGGAAGACTCAGGTTCAAGCCCACCTCAGCCATGTAAACTCACTAAATTACAGTGCATCATTTATTCCCAATCCTAAGTAAACTGTACTAGGTTCCTGGAGAAGGGAACTATCAGTCTAACAAATGAACAGAGATGCTCAAACTTCTGGACAATTGTTGAGATATAGTCAGCTTTTGAATATTGAAGGCCTGTTTAATTGAGGAAGCAGATTTTTTTAAATGGAGGAGCTAACTCTATACATTTGATTCATGCCTTTTATTTTAATTTACATATCATTCCATCTTGACTGTTAATTTCTATCAGCTTATAATTATACGTTAAGCTCTCTGAGGATGACCTGAATAATATGTATGTGTGTGTCTTTATGTGAGCACATGGGGGTGATATAGCATTATTTTTAAAAAAATTACTTTAAAAACTTTTAATTCTGTTTTAGTAATTTAACTGATTTTTAAAATTGGTATAGGTATATTTCCATTTTTTTCTTAGAAATTTCTCTGGCAATATGATTGCAGTTCACAATTATTTTTAAAATAATTATCTAATAATAGAAAATGTTGGGATCAAGGCTTCAGCCCGATGCATATTTGAAACTAAGACCTATCGATTCCCATGATAATAAAAAAATATACTTTGGAATATCTGCAAATAAACATTAGAAAAGAAAAACTTCTAAAAATAATATGTTGGGTTTTTTTAAAGTTTACAATGTGTACTGACAAAGCACATATCAAGGTTTAATACCTAGTTAGCTGGTCTGAAATCTGTTTCCCTGCCCTACAAGATCATCAATTTCTGGAAATAGCAATAGCAATGTCACTTGCTTATATACTGCTTTACAGTGTTTTATAGCCTTCTCTAAGCGGTTTTACAGAGTCAGCATATTGCCCCCAATAATTTGGGTCCTCATTTTACCCAACTCAGAAGAATTGAAGGCTGAGTCAACCTTGAGCCTGGTGGGATTTGAACTGCCAAATTGCAGGCAGCTGATAGTCAGCAGAAGTAGCCTGCACTCTAACCACTGTACCACCAAGGCTCTTCGGAAAAGAAAAATTCAAGTATCAGATTTTCCCCTTTTTCCTGGGTTAAAAAAAGTTATCCCTGCCAAAAGAAGTGGACACTGAAAAAAAAAAGCAGGCTACTAGTTGGTTGAAGATAGTGCTTTCAATGATATTTCTCAATGCTGAATTGCAAAACCAGTCTGTGAGGTCTCAGAGACACTAAACCATACTTTGGACTTTCCACTATTGCTCTGAAAATCTTTTCCAGAAGTTGTCCACTATTGCACTGCTCCCTGGAGTTTGTTTCTTCTCTGATAAGAATCATTCAGTGTTGGAATTATATAATTGCTCAACAAACATGCAGCCCCTTTGTAAGCACTCCTTGGCAATCTAATGAGCCCCAGCTAAAGGCTGGTTATTTATGAGAATTTAATATCACTGCAAGCTTGACCAAAAGCATGCCATTCTTCCAGTTTAAAAAGATGCTTCTACAGTCCATTTAGCATCACTTCAAAGATATCTGGCAGAAATGAAATCAGCCCAATCATTTCCAAAGCAGAAATGGGTACGCAATTGGGTGCTCTGAGTATGTCCAAAAGGGGCATTTCTGAGTACAGATCTGTTGAAGCTAAAATACAGCAGTATGTGGACCAGATGTGCCCAGCTGACTACTTATCTTTTGGTATCATTTATGATCTATCTTTAAAACAACCCCAGAATCCTAGAGCCAGTTTAGTGTAAAAGCTTCAGCAAGAAACTGGGAGACTGTGAGTCCAGCCTAGGCACAAAGTCAGTTGATCAATGAGCCAGTCATTTTCTCTCAGTCCCAGAAAGAAGGTAATGATAAACCGCTTCTGATATTTTGGCAAGAAAATTGCAAGGAGTTGTCCAGATAGTCTGAGAATTGGACATGATTGAATGGGGGAAAAGATTACATTTGAACTTTACAAAATTACAGAAATTCTGCCAGTTCAACTGACATAAGTGAAGCTGTCTTTAATGATTACCTGCCAGGGAAAGTTAAAAAATGGCTGAGCTAGGCAATTTGAAAAAACACCAAGTGTTTTACCAACCACTTTTTTACCATAGTGTTGGTAAAACACTATGTTTACCAACAAAAGGATTATAATTTTAATTATCTGCTATAAGTACCAACATGTCCTGGGAAAATAGAAACGTGTACATCTATAGTATTTTCTTTGTTAAGAAAGTAGTTTATAATCAATAATTATTTATGTTAGTCCCTTTTTTTCGGTTTGCTCATTATAGCAATGTGAGGGATCTCACGAAGATCGATGGTTTGTTGAGGGCACTTCCAAGAAAAGTCAGCACGCAAGGATGCAATCAAATTAAGTCTTTATTTAGAAGTAAAGTAGAGTAAAATGAGTTCCCTGGCATGGAGGCATCCATGCCTGGATTGAGCCCATGATTCAGTCCTGTAGGAAGTTAGAACAAGAGCACAAAGAGCAGCCCCTATGCAGGGGTTCTTATAGGGGCCCCTGGCCCTTCCCTTACCAATGTGTGAGGGGGATGGAGAGCCATTCACTCTTCCCAATGGGGCTGCAGGGGCCGGAGCCCCTTGACCCACGAGTGGGATCAAAGGTGCCTCTTTGCTCTCATCTGGTGGCCTTCTAAGAAACTGCCATGGCTAGCACAAAACACCTAACAATTCCCCTTCTTGTCAGCCAATGACAGATAGCAGTGAGTATGTCAGAGAAAGTCTTTGGGGTGACCACGACACTGTTGACAGGCACGACATGTCCAATGTCGATTCTCTTCGGTGGGACCCCCTTGTTGGGCTCCTTTGACCTTCTGACCTCCTGCCACTCACCGCCTTTTTCTTCTGCAGGTTCCTGGCCGACTGGCTGTTCACGACCGGGATGTGGAGGCCCTCAGTCCCAGGCATTGGGCATCATGGGCCTCTGAAGCATCGCTGGAGGTGAAGAGTTGAGTGTGCCTTTCCCCTCAGGACTGGACGGCTCATCCTCCCCATCTGTACCAGGTAGGCTGACCTCTTCGTCCTGTTCCTTGCTCTCATTGGTGGCAGGGTCTGTGGTTGTCTCAGGCGGTGTCGTGGTCGGTGTGGCTTTGCTGGGCCGGTTGATGTATGGGCCCAGATCATTTGAGTGGATCTGGGTCCAATTGGAGTCCTCTTCGAAGGAGGCAGATTGGGAAGTCAGAGTCCTGCCCCCTTCTTCCAGGAACTGGTAGGCTTTGGAGCCAGGGGCATAGCCCAAGAACCTCAGTCTCTGGGAGACGGATCTTCCCTTCTTCTGCAGCTGCTTGGGGATGTGCACCCAAGCGTAGGAGCCAAATACACTCAAGTGTCCCAAACTTGGCATCCTACCATGCACCAGAAAGTTTGGGGTCTGGTTCGCAGCGCTGCTCCAGGTGCGGTTCAGGGTGTAATTGGCGTAGTGTACCGCTTCCGCCCAGTATGATTCTGCAGCCTCAGCATCTGCAATCAGACTATGCACCATAGTCTGCAGGACATCATTTTGTTTTTTAACCATGCCATTCTGCGCAGGAGTAAAAGGCGCTGTACAAAAATGGTGTATGCCCTTATGCTTTACCCAATCCTGGAACTTTCGGGACATGAACTCAGCCCCACAGTCGCTCTGCAGCTGTGCGATCTTAGTCTTGTACTGAGTTTCCATGTAGTTGTACAGTGATTTTATGGCATCAAAGGCTTCAGACTTTTCTGTGAGGGTATACACATGGCCGTACCTTGAGAAGTTGTCAACGGCAGTGAGAAATACTGCCTTTCCTCTAGGGACGATGTAAATGGTCCAACCAAATCAACATGTATTAATTGATACGTGTATTGAGTTTTACGCAGTGACACCTTAGGTATTGGGGTGGACTTCCTCTTTGCCCTCTTACAGATGGCGCAGTCCAGAAACACCTCAAAATTCTGGAGGTGAATCCCCTCAGCAAATTCTCCCATCTTTTTGACCACTGGGAAGCTGGCATGGCCTAACTTCCGATGTAAGAGGTGGGCACATTTGGTATGAAGTGGCTTCCCCACTGACACCCCCTTGGCTCTGGTTGTCTTGGGAGGTGCTGGCACCTTAGGCCCTTTTTTGGGCTTATCTGCCTTAGGTGCCTGCTGAGGCTCGGGTTTCTTGCCCGCATTGGCCTTGGAAGGCCGTGGGGCTGGCTGAGGTGGTATGGGCACAATTGCTTCGGCCTTGCGCCCCTTTGACAGCCTGGGGGCTGGCTGTGGGGCCTCTCTCTCTCTCTGCGCACAGGCCCCTTCTGGGATGGCATCATGTGAGCTGTTTCCTGTAGCTGGGTACTTGGGGGAGAAATATGGCAAACCATTTATAATGGTAACATTCCCAATGACCCTTTTGTCTCGAGTGAAATGACCTCCCCCTTTGCGAAACAATACCTCCACCCTGCCATCATCACATAACTTGGTTATACTCAACAGATTATTGGCAATAGAGGGAGCATGCAATACACCTTCAACATTGCCCAGCCCTGGTACAGAGACAGTGCCCTCCCCAACAACCAAAGCATTGTTACCATTGGCAACCTTGACGATGGAGTTAATTCTCCTTAACCTCTTAAAGCCTTGCTTCATGTTAGCAATGTGAGATGAAGTCCCAGAGTCCAGTAATCACAGGCCAGTAGGGCCATCAGCCCTTGTGGTGGGGGTGAGGTAAGTAGTACACACAAAATTGCCCTTAGCACCACCTTTGCCCCTGTCAGGCCCCCTTCATTGCCCCCTGCCCTTTCCTTGATTGAAAGCATGCTTAGGTAATGGGGGCAGTCCTTCTTCAAATGCTCCTCAGAGCCACAGATGAAACACTTGGGTAGAGCGTTAACCTGCTCTGAACTCTGGTGCCTCCTATTGATGTGCTGAGTTGTGGCCCTGGTGTATTCTCCTGCATCTTTACGCCTCCTGTCTTCCTCATTGAGCCTCCCTGTGAGGTAGGACAGAGTCATGGCTTCCTTCCTGGTTCCCTCTAGTGAGGCAATAAAATTACCCCAACTTTTGTCCAGGGATGCCAGAATAACAGCAATCATGTTGGCCTCAGTCACGGGGTAGTCCCTGAGCACCAGTTCTGCCCTGAGTGCCTTTAACTTTACCAGGTGCTCAGCCATGCTAGCCCCAAATTTCAGCTTGGTGTTATAGAACTCTGATATAAGCCTTGTGGTGGAGCCCAAGCTATCACTATTAAGTAGGCTATATAACAACCCCCAAATCTCACCAGCTGTGAGCCCATCTGGAATGCTGGGGTACAATTTAGCATCCAGTGAGCTCAGTAGAGTGGTATCTCCTGTGGTACCACTCTTCTTGAGGCCCCCAAGGGAAAGGTAGGGGGTCTAAAACCATTTCCAGGGTCCCTTCTTTTAAGAGACATACCTGTATCTCTTTATTCCATATGTTGAAATTCTCACCCCCCAGATGTAATTTCTCAAAATTATTTGGGAGTACTGAGGCAAACGAGTAAATAGGAGTAGAAAATACAGTTGTATTTTGCTGTCCATTGTACCTCTGCTTGGCTTCCATTGAAGTGAATGGGAGAGGAATCCCTCTGCTGGTGGGTGTAGGTATTTTTCTCTGATTATTTTTCTACTTTTCAGCTGGAGTGAACTGGGCGTGTCCGAACTGCTGAGCATGCTCAGAGCTCATTGCAGCCTAGGAGCCGACGGGGGTGGACCTCTCTCTCGGTACTTCAGAGCCAGGCCTGAGGCCAGGCCTGTGGAGCTCTGAGAATTCTTCTGGAAGCCCTCCTGGTACTGGAACACTTACAGGGGGGCGAAGGCTGCAGGATGGGGCCGGAAAAGCTCGAAAATGCCGAGGATCGCCTGGAGGGGCCCACTGCTGGTCCTGAAGACTCTGGAGGAGGCAGCCATCTTGGGAAGTGGGAGGCTCAGCTGGATGCTCCCTGAAGACGTCGAGGTGAGTCCTCCATTGCCTCGGTGGGGGTGTTGGGAAGGCTGGAGCTGGACTCTCTGGAGGTGCGGGTCCTGGCTGGGGGGCTCCGGACTGGACATCCCCTCCTCCTTGGTCTCCTGGTGGTAGTGAGGGGGGCTGGCTACCCCTGACATCAAGGTTGTGTTGGTCGTGGCTTCCAGGGCCATGACCAGGGCTTGGATTGCGGCCCTGATGCCTGCTGCAGCAGGTGCGGCTGGGCAGACTTCGAGGCTTGCTTGTGGGGGGGGGGCGAGCAGTTTTTTTTAAAATTTGATTTATATGCCACCCTTCTCCAGAGACTCAGGGCGGCTTACAGTGTGTTAAGCAATAGCCTTCATACTTTTGTATATTTATACAAAGTCAGCTTATTGCCCCCACAAACTGGGTCCTCAATTTACCTACCTTAGAAAGGATGGAAGGCTGAGTCAACCTTGAGCCTGGCGAGATTCAATATTACTTTAATTGCAGACAGCTGGTGTTAAATTACAGTGCTTCTGTCTGTTGAGCTAAACCAGTTTGCATGCTACTTCAGCTGGCTGCCATCGGTTGCTGGGCCTCGTGGCCTAGCTGAGACCCACCAAGCCTCGCTGGAGTAGGTAGCCTGGGGGCCGCCATGTTGCTTCTAGTTGGCCCCGGAAGCTGCAGGTTGTGATTTGGCAGGAATTTTTCCGCCAAAAGCTCAGGGGCCTTGGGGTTTCCCAGAGTGGCCGGCGCCATGTTAGGGAGTCTCCTGGGCGCTGGGGAAGGACTTACCCAGTGTCCAGAGGCCCCCTGTGCTGGTGTCCCATGTGGCTGGACTCCTGGCATCCCTTGGGTTGCTAGGAGCATTCGTAGCAGCTCTCTACATTCTTCACCAGTGAGCTGGTCTACGCTGGGGGTGGCCTGGTCCCTGGCCAACTCCCCGGTGTCCTGGCAGTCCTGGGTGGACTGCTGGCCTTCCATGCTTTCCTCTGTGGCTTGCAATTGCAGGGAAGCATGCGAAAGGATCCCTGGCACTCTGCTGGGATCTCTGGGAGCATAGAGATCATCTGTACCCTCCTCTGGATCGCAGCTAGCGTCTGGGACTGGATGCAGGGCTGCCATTCTTGATTGAAGACTTCTGGTCACAATCGGGGATCTCCTGCCATCCATCTCTGGGGGGTTCTTGCTGGAACCTCCAGGCATCTTGCTTCTGCTGGCTTGGAAGCATTGCCTCAAACCATCCTCTGCTACCACTTTGTGAGGGAACTCACAAAGATTGATGGTTCATTGAGGGCACTTCCAAGAAAAGTCAGCATGCAAGGATGCAATCAAATTAAGTCTTTATTTAGAAGTAAAGTAGAGTAAAATGAGTTCCCTGGCACGGAGGTATCCATGCCTGGATTGAGCCCATAATTCAGTCCTGTAGAAAGTTAGAACAAGAGCACAATGCAGGGGTTCTTATAGGGGCCCCTGGTCCCTCCCTTACCAATGTGGAGGGGGCCGGAGAGCCATTAACTCTCCCCAATGGGGCCGCAGGGGCCGGAGCCCCTTGACCCAAGAGTGGGATCAAAGGTGCCTCTTTACTCCCATCTGGTGGCCTTTTAAGAAACTGCCATGGCTGGCACAAAACACCTAACAAGCAATATGGTCATTTGTGTAGAAAAGAAACATTATAGAATTAAATATTAGCATTTTATCCAAAATGCCTATCTACTATGACAGGAGGATATTGTCTCAGGAAGAAATGATTGCTATTATTATTGTTATTTCAAAACTCAGGAACAATAAACAGAGACTATAGAAAAATATGTTACAAAGCTGGAAAAATATTCAATAAAACTGCTTGCCTTTGTCAGCTAATAAAATAAAATAAAAAACTTGACATCTTATGTGACAGAACCTGAGTAGGCAGCACAGCATTTATCACCTCCTGTTTGCTAGATTTTTCTTTTTTAAAATTAGTGAGATTTATAACACCTACTCATGGGCTCTGGTATAAAGTAAAAGCAAATTGAGGGCTGTGGAATAATCCATGGCTCCTGCATTACCCATGTAACATATCCTGTGGGAGGTTGTTTGTGAGAGTTTGAAGCCTGATGATTCTGACTTTCACAAAAGTATAGCAGCTGGAAGTATAGCAGTGCTGACAGAAAAATAGAAAACCTTGATCAATTTCATCATGGTGGTCTCCTATTTAGCTAGAGCATGACCATGAAACCAGATAAGTCAACTCTTTGTGTATCAGTTGATTTGTTTACTTAGTACAATTCTTTCCTATCATTTATGGGTTGCTTGGCATTGAAAGTAGGACTTTCTGCAAGCAAAGCTAGTGCAGCATCATAGCCCTAAGGCTTTTCTACAGCTCTATGCAGATAGCAGGCTCACTATAGTGAAAGTAGGCAGCCCTATGATCTGGGATGAACTATGAGACAAATTGTAGTATAATGGTAGAATTTCTCCCACTTTACCCATAGAATGCCTCTAGTTCAATGCTGGGAGAGGATCCACTCTGGATTTAGTAAGTAATGCTGAAATAAATATAAGGCAACTTTCAATAGTCCTTTGTTTGGGAACTACATTGTATTTATTGTTGCATTGATATCCTTTGGAACCTCAAATATTGTATACATGATAAGGTATCATTTACATCAGAGGTGGGTTTCAGCAGGTTCTGACCAGTTCTGGAGAACCGGTAGCAGAAATTTTGAGTCGTTTGGAGAACCGGTAGTAAAAATTTGACTGGCCCCTCCCCAGGGGTGAAATCTAAATTTTTTTGCTACCGATTCTGTGGATGGGGCTTAATTAGTGGGCGGGGCTTGGTGGTAAGGTGACTGGATGGGCGTGGCCAAGTCAATGTCACTTCTTTGCCCTTTTTTAACCTACAAAATACAACACAACACAGCTGGCTCACCCACAATGTAAAAGCAGCTGTGCTAGACCCAAAATGGTCCTGCAACAAGCAGGAACCTCACACAGCCACAAAAAGCCCAAAAAACCAACTTTCACACTTTACACACACAAAATTCCATATACAGCTTTGTGAGATTTTGTGTGTTTTTGTAGTTAGAGTGAAACACTACAGAAACACACTAAATCTCAGAAAGCTGCACAAATATTATTTTATTTTAATTTATTTTTATTTTTATATAAAAGCAGCTAAATTTAAAACTTCCTAAACTTTAAATGGCTAGGTCTAAAAAAAGGACAACTAAAAAAAACCCCGATTAACTAATTTTTTTAAAGCTCACAAAGGGGAAAAAAAACTTACCGAATAGAACAGGGGTCTCCAACCTTGGCAACTTTAAGACTTGTGGACTTCAACTCCCAGAATTCCTCAGCCAGTTTTGCTGGGAGTTGAAGTCCACAAGTCTTAAAGTTGCAGATAGAGCTGCTCACCGATGAGCTTGATTGCAGGCAGGGAGATTCAGTTGCTTGCTGATGCAATGGATTGCATTGCGACCAGCAGCTAAGGTAAGCAAGCTGGAGGCTGGGGGTGGGGGGGTTGGGGGGGAGAAAAAAAGAAACTTTTTTTTCTCTTAAATGGGTCTGACAATCCAAGCTGAGTTGCTTGATTAGAAGGCAACTCAGCTGGGATCGTCAGAGCTTGAATCGTCAGAGCTTGGCTCATCAGAGCCATTTAAAAGGAAAAAAAGGCTCTGATGATTGCGCGGCTCAGCTGGGCATGGGGGGCGGGGGCAGGGATTTTTGCTACTGGTTCTCCGAACTGCCCGCCACCATTGCTACCTACTTGCCCGAGCCGGTCCGAACTGGGAGCATTTCACCCCTGCCCCTCCCCCATCTATTCTTTGCCTCCCAAGTCCCAGGTGATTGGGAGGAAATGGGGATTTTGCAGTAACCTTCCCCTGGAGTGGGGACGGAATGGAGATTTTACAGTATCCTTCCCCTGCCGTGCCCATCAAGCCATGCCATGCCCACCAAGCCATGCCACGCCCACTAAGTCACATCCACAGAACCGGTAGTAAAAAATTTTGAAACCCACCATTGATTTACATCTACAGCAACAGTCATGAGGAGTAGGATAAACCAAGACAGATTGACTAACCCAAGTCACCCAATGAGCTCCATAATTAAGCAGAAGCTTGCCCCTGGATCTAACCAAGAGCTTAACTGCTACCTTAAGCTCAGGAATTCTTTCTATTTAACCCACATTTTACATACAGGATTAGTTTTGCGGTCTGAGAGTTATTATTTAGTAGCTTAGCTCTTACATTTCAAGATAAGAATATTTCCTATTTAATATTTCCTGTTTAATATACTAGAGACGTGAAAGTATTAAACTTGGAGACCAATTAAGTGTTGAAATATTGACTTTAATCAATTACCTTAATTTAAAATGTCCTTCTGATTGGCATGGAATAGTCTATAACAATGCAATGAAGTGGGCTGTGCAGTGCTCTGTCTTATAATTTCTGCTTTTTGAGAAATGGATTTCCTCACATTTCCAATACTTAATACAACTATTGGAGTTTCTGAGTGGAGCAGATATGATTTCATGATGAAATAACATTATTGATTCCTTCAGTGCTCTTGCTTTGTTTTGAAAGAATACATTTAAAGTAATTATAAAAAGGAGATGGAATTTCTAATTGTGGGTGGGTAGAAGGTTAAATATAAAGTGAGATGCAGGCTAGACAAGAATATAAACCTGGCTGTTAGGAATCATTTTTTTTTAAATTCTTTCTGCCTAAGATAGCATGCAGTAGATTTAAAAGTAACTGCTGTAGTAAAATGTAAACTTTTGGACTACACTGTTGATAACATGAACCATATAGAAAAATTAATGTAAGGGACATCCATTCATATAAAATACCCCTTTAGGAATTAAAACTTTGACAAATACTAGGCATGAAATCTAATCATAGTAAGAAATTTGTTAATTGTATCTTAAAAGTCCATTCTTAAATAGTTATCTCTTTAAAGTTAATGAAACTTCTGAGTTGTTATTGCTTTAAATCTGAAGTGCATCTGCTAACTTCTATATCTTTAAGTAAGTAGCTGTCTCTAGAGAAGGCTTTAATGCTGTGAAAGGTGGAAGGAAAGAGAAGAGAATGACCAGCAGTGTGGACATATTGAGTTCAACATCCCTAATTCACCATTGGAAGAGCTGAAGGACCAGGTTAGAGATAGATTGTGATGGAAATAATATATATATGTGGTCACTAAGTGTTGACAGTGATTTAATGGCATGTAATTAATCAAACCCTCTCTACTCCTTTACAAAATGCTCAGTATATCATTTGTTTCTTGCAAGATTCAGATAGAAGTGTTGGAAGAAACGCCCATCTGGGTTCAGTTCCAAGTGGGAAGAAAGACACTGGAAACATGCTTGGAAAGATGGTTTAATGGTGGACAGGACCACATGGGTTTTTTGGGTCCTGGGCAAAAAGATCACATGGAATGGAGAGAGAGATATATTTATATACTCTCTTGGGCCCTGCCTTAGAGTTTCCTGTTCCTGTACAAGAAATGTATCCCATTGGCTGTCAGACTCCCAGGGGGTGGGGCTCTTAGCTAACTTTGTAGGCTGTCTGTGTCCCAGGCCTGGTTGAATCTTGCTGGGTGATGATGTAATGAAGGGCTTTGGGCAATTCCTATTATGGCTTAAATGGCTTTGTCCTGGTTTGGATCTTGAGTGAGGGCTAATCCTATCATGTCCTGAGGGCAATGTCTTTTGTGTTGTAGATCAGCTGGCCCACCCTTTGTCTTGTAGATAGGTTGGCACCAAAATATCTGCTGGGGGAACAGGGAGCTGAGGCTCTGAATTTGTCTTTAGAAACATGTAACTTCTTTAGGGAAAATATAATATTCTGCCTTTTAAATATTTCCTAGAATATTTTGTTTTCCCAGGAGAGGGGTGGGTGCTAACTTCCTACAGAAGTTTGTCACTCTCTTTTTCCTGCTTACTTAATCCCTTCCCAATTTGAATCTGGTCTATTGCTTCTCCTCCTACTGCCTTCATGTCTTCCTCCTCCCAAGCAGATCTTCTGGCTAAACTGTCTCTTACCTCATCTGATTAATAATATAATCTTGCCTGAGACATTAATATGTCTCACTAACATCTCTTTTTATCCTATGTAAACTAATGAGATTTATACTAACTGAACCTTTGTGTACAATTTTTGAAGTATCATTTCGAACTAGTTTCCTGCCTAATCTACTGTATGAGTCATTAGCTATATTTATACCATTTTTTAAAAAGGGTGACCCTAGTTCAGTCAAGAATTATAGACCAATTTCTTTGTGTTGTGTTACATGCAAAGTTATGGAATCAATTATAAACCAATCTATCATTTACCATGTCAGGGAATGAAGATTTAATAGCTGTAAACTGATAAGAGGTTGTAAGTGGAGGCAACCGGAAGTGATGCAATAGGAATGAGGCAGCAGAGCAGAGGTGAAATCCTCCCGGTTTGGACCAGTTCGGCTGATCTGGTAGCGATGGTGGTGGGTGGTTCAGAGAACTGGTAGCAAAAATCCCTGGCCCCCCTGCCCATGCCTACCCAATTGCCCGGTTCCCAGTTGCCTGCTTGCCTCTTCTTTCTGGCTCGCTCACTTTTCCCGCCATTCGCTTTCCCCACCACTTGATTTCCCCACCACTTGATTTTCCCACCACTCGGCACTTCCGGCCCACCCATCCCACCCCCGGCCTATATAAGTTCCCCTTTCTACGTGGCCCAGCTACTTTGTCCAGAAGTTTGCCGATGCCTGCCCGCTCAGACCTCATCTCGCCTCGCTCAGACCTTGACTTGCCTCGCTTGGACCTCACCTCACCTCGCTTGGACACATTGCCGACTGCTGCTCACTCAAAAAGGTAAGCATTGCCGGTTGCAGCCTAGTGTGCCGCCCCCCCATCCGCGGGCTCGTGTAGTTCGCACAGCCTCTGGGGATCGTTTGTGGGCCTCGTGCTGCCCCCCGGTCCCCGGGTCCCCGGGCTTGCCTGCCTGGCCTGGCTAAGCTGCCTAGCTAACCACCCATCTTCCCCCCCACCTCCAGCTTGCTTACCTTCACTCTTCAGACTGAATCCCAAGCCGCTGGTCACAATGTCTGCCTTGCTTTGCCTGCTGCAATCCCTGCAATCAATTGCATCAGTTAGCAACTGAATCTGCCTGCCTGCAATCAATCTCATCAACGAGCAACTGAATCTGCCTACCTGCCTTCCTTGTGCCTTCAATTGGGTAAGCAACTGAGTTTTATGGAGGGGGGGGGAGCTTTAAAAAAATAGTTAATTGGAGTTTTTTTTAGGATGGTTTTTTTTTTAAAGACATAGCCATTTAAAGTTAAGGAAGTTTTAAATTTAGCTGCCTTTATCAAAAAATATAAATAAAATAAAATAATATTTCTGCAGCTTCTGTAGTGTTTCACTCTAACTACAGAAACACACAAAATCTCACAAAGCTGTAATGTGGCATTTTGTGTGGAAAAAGTGTGAAAGTTGGTTTTTGAGCTTTTTGTGGCTCTGGGAGGTCCCTGCTTGTTGCAGGAGCCATTTTGGGTCAAGTGCAGCTGCCTTTACATTTTGTGTGAGTCAGTTGTGTTGTGTTGTGTTGTGTTGTGTGTGTGTAAAGTGTGAAAGTTGGTTTTTGAGTTTTTTGAACTTTTGTGTGCTTTTACATTGTGTGTCATCAGCTAACAAAGCTTCTTCTTTTTTCTTTTTGCAGTAGCTGCCACCTTTAACAGGAAGGATGAAAAGGCAACAGACTTTGATGGGTTTCTTGGCCAAGAAACCAAAATGTGAACAACAACCAGCAGAAGTGGAACCAAAACCATCCCCAGTGCCACAAGCACCACCACTTGAAATTGGAGAAAGCAGCAAATCAAGTATAGAGTCACCCGCCGCACCCAAAATTGGAAGCATTCTTCCAGACCATGCAACAGTACAGCAATTTCCAAGAGAAGTAAGACAGGTTGGAAGTTTCAAACAGGAAACTAGGTTGTAAGTACTGTGCGAAATATGACTTTGCAATAGAGAGCAGTATTCATGTGTCCAAAGAGTGGAAGCTTTTCAAGATTGAGGCAGCTGGGAAAAACAAGGAAGTGCAGCAGGCGTCTCTAAGGAAGAAAATGAGAGAACATTTCATATCAAAATCACACATCATTTGTAGAGACAACATAAAACAAGCGGAGCAGGAAGCCATGGCAAAAGCAATGGACAAGATTTCTGAAAGGCAATATGGCACCACTTCTAAAATGTTCAAAACTGTTTACAGCCTGGCAAAAGCATGCAGACCAATTTCAAGCATAGAGGAATTGACAGAATTACAAACTGAAAATGGAGTAGATCTAGGAGTAGGATTGCATTCAAGGCCAATGGTTGTGAAAATAGTGGAGTGCATTGCAAATGAAATTAAAACCCAAATGTTTACCAGCATCATTGTACAGAATCTGAAAATATGTCTGATCATTGATGAAGCCTCAACAGTATCCTGCAAACCAGTTTTGATAGATTTGTAAAAGTTGAGAACTCAGAGGACCCACCAACAATTTTAGTCAAGCTTGTTGAATTGAAGAAGCAAGATGCAGAGACAATATGTTCTGCAGTTTTTGAAAGTTTAAGTAAGGTTGGATTTACCCAGGACTACCTACAAAATATTTTATTAGTGTTCTGTTCTGATGGTGCCAGCGTTATGCTTGGGAGAAAATCTGGAGTGACCACCAGAATAGCAAAAGAGTTTCCAAACATCATCATATGGCACTGCTTGAACCATTGCCCCCAACTTGTTTTAGATGACGCCATAAAGGAAATAAAGCAAGTAAATCATTTTAAAATATTTATTGATAAGATATGCTTCATTTTCCAGCAATCCAATAAGAACCGAATTGAACTTGATGATATATCCAAACAACTTGAAATTAACATCATAAGGATTGGTCGAGTTTTTGGACCAAGAGGGGCTGCCTGTAGTTTATGGGCAACCATAGCTATGTGGTGTGTTTATTCAGTGCTAAATCAATATTTTCATATAAATGCAAAATACTCTGGTATGGCTGCCCGTCTGGAAAATAAATCTTTCTTAAATGATTTGGTGTTGATTATCGATATTTTGGAGGAAATCTCACTCCTTTCAACTGCACTGCAAGCACACAATACGGACATTATAAAGGCTGAAAAACTGGTGAGAAGATCCATAAAAGCTTTTGAACTGCTTTCAAAGGGAAAGGGCCCATATGAAAGAAAAGTTGATGGACTACTTACTTCGGAAACCTTCAGAAATATAAACTTCATAGAAAATCATCAATTTGTTGGTCTTCATTGGGAAAGACTTTTAGAAAGCATCATAAAAAATTTGCAGAAATGACTGATGGACTGTGAGCATTTAAAAACTGGTAGCCAATTGCAAGACACCACAAATAAACTACATTTTCTATGATTTTTGGTGCCAGAGTACTGGGATTTTGAGGAAATAGTCATTCCATGGACAGCAGCTGAAGAACAACTGTACACATTTGGTGACATTTTCAATTACAACATTGACATCAATGATTATAAAGTGGATAATGTGTTAAAAGATTCGAAGAGGTATGCAATTCCTGACAGTATTAAAAAAAGCAAAAGATATTGTCAGAACAATTGCAATAAGTTCTGCAGAAGTGGAAAGGGGTTTTTCAAAAATGAACTTCATATATTCAGAGAACAGAAGTCGCATAACTGTTTCCAATTTAACCAACCTCATGACCATTAGCATTACCAGCCTACCTCTTCCAAAATGGGACCCTATTCCTGCAATGAAAAAGTGGTTCAGAGAACACCATCGCTCAGCCAATGATTCACTTGTTAAGTTCAAGAAAAGTGAAAGTGAGGAGAGTGCCACTGAAATAGCTATGTGAAAACATCTCATAGCTAAAGGGGACTAACAGTTTTATGTAAGAATTTGTGTACCTCTTTTATTGTTTTTTTTATTGTTTTGTGTACTTCTTTTATTCTTATTTAAGTATTAAATGGTTAGATTTGTATATCATGGTATTTCTTCTTTTTGTAGGTCATTATCATTGGTGCAAGAAGCGACATCGAAGAACACTTTTATTGCTCTTATGTATGTATTTGTGTACCTCTTATTGTTTTGTGTACTTTGTTTATTCTTATTTAAGTATTAATTACATGAAATAATTGGTATATTTTGTTTTTGTAGGTCAAAAAGGCAAAGAAGTGACATCCACTTGGCCACGCCCACCCAGTCACATGACCACCAAGCCATACCCACCTGGTCACCTGACCACCAAGCATGCCCACTCGATCACCTGACCACCAAGCCACACCAACTGAGTCACCTGACCATCAAGCCACATCCACCAAGTCACCTGACCACCAAGCCACACCCACCAAATAAGCCATGCCCACAGAACCAGTAGGGAAAATTTCTAGATTTCATCCCTGCAGCAGAGTTACTGCCACTTTAAGAAGCTAGGTAAGAAGCTGCCTATATAAGGGATGCCATTAGAGGACATCTCCCTTCTCCTCATGTTCTCTCTTGTCATGTATCTCATTGCTCTCCATGTGTCACTAGCTGTATGATAAGGTATTTAACCATGTATAAGTTTGTAAATATTTAGCTGTATATAAACCACTGTTATTTATCTAAAAGCTCTGTGTGCTCTGTTCTGTGTTTTGGTCCTGGGTTTATCTCATAATACTAGTTACGCTGCCTAAACTCTGACAGGTAATGGGCCCAGTCCAGAGAGAAGGCCAGAATGACTAGTGACTAGTGAGTATAGAGGAAAGAGAATCCCAGTGTGAGTTTGCACCAGAGTAAGTGGTTTAAATCATGATTAGCAGGCAGCATGGCTTCTGTCAGTGTAATGGGAGGAGGTTTCCTGCTGTCTCTGCTGAATGAGACTAATTACCTCTCCTGGAATGTGAAGATGGAGATGTAGCTGTGGAGGGAGGCATTGTGGATGATTGTTACTAATCCACCAACAGTCCTGGATGATGGGGATCAGAGGAAAAATGAAAAGGCATTAGCCAGCATAATCCTTGCCTTGTATGATAGTCATCTAATACACATGAGGGATCTCCAGTCTGCGAAAGAGTGCTGGGAGGCATTGCACAGTGTGTATGTGACAGAAACTGTGGGCAGTAAAGTGTTGCTGACTAGGAGGCTGTATAAGGCACAGCTGAAGCCAGGAGAGCATGTGTCCACACATTTGCAGAACATGAGATGGACATTCCTTGAGTTGGAAGAAAGGGGAATGAAATATATGGAGGCACACAAGGTATATGTAGTGCTTAGTTCCTTGGACAGTTCATTTTGTGAACAGCCTTGAGTCCATGCAAGAACAGGACTTAATGATGGCGTACTTGACTGGTCGGTTGTTGGAGGAGGAGCAGAAATGGCTGGAGAGGAGACCAGGAAAGGGAGAAGAAAGCGTTCAGCACAAACCAGCATCTGCAACAGTCCAGGATGCCATCAGGGCAGCTGAAAGAGTTAACTTTGCAAAGAGATGCTACACATGTGGTTCTACTGAACATCTCCAGAGATGCTGTCCTGAGAGGAGGAACAGAGGGGCAGTGAGACAAGGGAGCAGAATTAATCAGAGAATGTGGATCAGTTCTCCAGCATCAACGACTGAACACAACAGGAATATGTGGTTGTTGGACAGTAGGGCAAGCCAACATATTGTTAATAATCCACATGTGTTTTCTGGTTTGAAACCAGCAAGGAAAATGTGGGCTAGTCTGGCTGATGGACAGAAAGCTGCTGTAAAAGGGGAAGGTAATGTGTATGTACCAGAAATAGATGCTACATTGTACAATGTGTTATATGTACCTGCTTTAGAGCATAATTTATTAAGTATATCCATGTTAGACAGGCAGGGGTATGAAATAATATATGCTGGGGGACTATATACAATTAAGAAGAATAGACAGGTATGTGCACAAGGTGTTAAAAAGGATGGTCTGTATGTTCTGGAAATGCAAGAACATAATTGTGCACGTGTACTTAAAAATGTTTCTACACATGACAACTGTATACACCTGTTGCATAGAAGATTAGGGCATGCAAGTTTTAACGTGTTGAGGAAAATGCTGGACGTAGCTGAGGGGCTGAAATTAAAGAAATGTAATGCATATTTGGATTGTTCTGTATGTAAAGAATCAAAAGGTAAAATGTATCCTGTAAGTAAGAAAAGTGCTAGAACTACAAATACGATATTACAATTAGTTCATGCTGATCTGATTGGTCCTATGACACTCTCTTTAGGAGGTGCGAGATATGCATTAGTCATAGTTGACAATTACAGTAATATGGGTATTGTTATTTATTGAAAAATAAGACTGAGGTATTGCAACAGTTCAGGAAATGGGTAACACTTGTAGAACGACAGCATGGATGTAATGTATGTCAGATTCAAACAGACAGGGGGGACAGAGTTTATGTCTGAGAAGTTTCAAAAGTGGTTAAGCACTCTAGGCATAGGGCATAGAAAAACAAACCCAATTTCACCTTCGGAAAACAGTGTGGTTGAGAGACAAAACAGTGTGCTACAGACAATGAAAGATGCTTTGCTTGCTGATGCAGGGATGAGTAAGACATTCTGGGGAGAAGCCATATTAACAGCGAATTATATCGTTAATAGGTTATGGAGTGAGGCAATACAGGAAACACCATATTTCCTGATGCATGGTAGGAAACAGTCTTTAAACCATGTAAGAACATTCGGTAGTTATGCCTGGGTGCATATTCTGAAAGCTACTAGGAGAAAAGGTCAAACAAAGGCCAGAAAGCTTCTTTGTTGATTATGAGCCAGGAACAAAGAGGTACAGATTTACTAAATGAGTTGTAATCTCAAGGTCTGCTAGTTTTGCAGAGCAGAACAGGAACAAGGTACACGCTAATCATGAGATGTTCATGCCAATACAGAGTTCAAAGCTATTGGAAGCTGAGACCAGGTCAGATAAAGATTTAGAGGAGGATAGAGTTATGATAAAACGTGAAAGTACAGATGACACAGATATAGAGGAGGCTGGGCCTGAAACAGGAACACAGGAACACATAATTTCTAGATCAGAGAGGAGCAACAAAGGTGTACCTCCTAAAAGGTTTGTAGCAAGTGAGGTCAGAGCATACAGTGTTAGATATGAATCTTAAAGTTAACATGAAATGGTGTTATTGAAAAATGGTACCGAAAGATGTAAATGTAAAGAAAACATGTAGACAGTGAAATCATGTGCAAATACTGTAATGGTAGAAAAACTGATTTGTTAAAGGTTCCAGATTATCAGCTGTACAGCTTTAAATGGGAGGAATGTCAGGGAATGAAGATTTAATAGCTGTAAACTGATGAGAGGTTGCAAGTGGAGGTAACCGGAAGCTGATGTAATGGGAATGAGGCAGCAGAGTTACTGTCACTTTAAGAAGCTGGGTAAGAAGATGCCTGTATAAGGGAACCTTTAGAGGGCGTCTCCCTTCTCCTCATTGCTCTCCGTGTGTCAGTAGCTGTATGATACAGTATTTAACCACATATGTCTGAAGTATTTAGCGGTATATAAACCACTGTTATTTATCTAAAGACGCTGTGTGCTATGTTTTGCTCCTGCATTTATCTCATAATATTAGTTACGCTGCGTAAACTCTGACACACCACTTTGTTGTTAGTCGCAAAATCGTGTCTGACCCATTGTGATCCCATGGACAATGTTCCTCTTCCTATCCTCTACCATTCCCCAGAGTCCATTTAAACTCACACCGTGAGCTTAATGGAGCTTCAGTGACTCCATCCAGCCACCTCATTCTCTGTCATCCCCTTCTTCTTTTGCCCTCAATCGTTAGGCTCTTCTCCAGTGAGTCCTTCCTTCTCATTAGGTGGCCAAAGTATTTGAGTTTCATCTTCAGGATCTGGCCTTCTAAAGAGCAATCAGGGTTGATCTTCTCTAGGGCTGACAGGTTTGATCGCCTTGCAGTCCAAGGGACACGCAGGAGTCTTCTCCAGCACCATAGTTCAAAGGTCTCAATTATTTGGCGCTCAGCCTTCTTTATGGACCAACTTTCATAGCCATACATTGCAACTGTGAAAACCATAGCTTTTCACCACTTAGAGATAAATAATTTGCTATCCGACAAACAGTTTGGCTTTAGGAAAAACTCGTCCTGTAATTTACAACTTTTGCACTGTAAAAACATCTGGACTGCATCTCTTGATCAAGGTAAAGCTGTTGATGAAATTTACATAGATTTTTGTAAGGCTTTTGATACAGTAGTACATGATAAACTGCTGTTGAAATTAATTAACTGCTGTTGAAATTAAACTCTTACGGCATTTCTGGACCTTTGCACAAGTGGATTGCTGCTTTCCTGTCTAATAGACTGCAAAAAGTTAAAATAGGGAACTTGCTGTCTAATCCTGCATCAGTTAAAGTGGTGTTAACAGTTGCCTCAGCTACAATTTTCACATTCAGTCACAAATTGACTTTCTTGGACCTTACTTCATACTTAAGTGGTTAGTAGAGGGGGCGTGCATGTGCACTAACATGCCTATCATTCCTGTCATTGTATTTTTATTTTCTTATTCTTGTTCTCGTTTTTGTTTGACAAATTCCAATAAATAAATAAAATAAATAAATATCCATGTTTACTATTAGATACAGTATATTACCACTTTGTCACTAAATTCCTATTGCAGTATAGGAAAGATAACATGTAGAAAAAAATAGACCATGTAGAAAGAAGCTTCTCTTCCCATGCTGAATATTAAAAGGCAGGAAAGATACTGGAATGAAATTTTGATACCCAGTTATATTGTTGCAGAATGTCTATATACTGCCAAACATTTATAATCATTAGAAAAAGGCTCTCAGAATGCTGGAATCAAATTACAGGTTCTGACAACTTAAAATCTCAACAATTTGTTGCCCTTAGTGTGAATATCATCCATATTAAAAAGTGTGTTGAAATTATATTCACATGTAGGCTGCTCCTTTGAATGTTAACAGTGACTTACTTCTTCCAAACATGGGTAAAAAGTGGTATTGCTTTTATGGTGCTGAAAGTGAATAATTTTTAAGATTTGGAAAAAAAAACATTAATTGCCATCTCTAACACTAGCATGAACAGCAGTAGTAGAGCTGTGCACATTTTCAAGCCCTTTTAGTACAACATGTATTCAAATGCTTTCAGCATACTCTAGTTCTTTAGGAAATATTCTAGATAGTTTTAACTAGATTCAGTCTAAAAAAGCTTCTAGTTTATAGCTATGAAACAATTTTTAACTTTTGATTCAACAAAAATCTTTTCTGAAGTTTTAAAACAGTGATAGATCATATAAAGGCTTATATGAATAAGGCAGTGTGATTGTTTTTCAATGTTGTTGAAATTATTTGTATTTTTTTTATTTGATTTATATGCCACCCTTTTCTGGAGACTCAGGGCAGCTTACAATGCATTAAGCAATAGCCTTCATACTTTTGTATATTTATACAAATTCAGCTTTAGTCTGCTGTGCCACCAGGGCTCTTTTTGAGAGTGATTACTGCTGTATACTTTACACAGAGATATGAAATATGTTAAAAGGTATGTAATATAAAAGGGGGAAAATTTTGGTTCCTTCCAAATGTTTTCATCTGTGGTTTGCAACTAGTCTCGGCTTTGTGCTGGAACTGAATGGTTTAGCCAGCTAAAAAGTTTCAGATAAGATAACTGATTGGTGGTCTTCCCATTGCCACCAATTTCATGGTGTATCTGTATATGTAATGTTCAATTGCACAGAGTGACACTACTGTCCTTGCAATGGTCCCTATATGCTATATATCACAGAACATAGAATATCGGAGTTGGAAGGGACCTTGGAGGTCTTTTAATCCAACCCCTTGCTCAAGCGGGAGACCCTATACCACTTCAAAGAAATGGCTGTCCAGTCTCTTCTTAAAAACTTCAGTGATGGAGCAGCTATCACCTTTGAAAGCAAGTCATTCCACTGGTTAATTGTTATATTACACTAGAATGTAATATATAACACTTTGAACCAAAACTATTTTTTTTTAAAAATTATCAACAGGATCATAGAACTATCATGTTTTTCTTTTCATTTTGAATCTCTAAAATACATTGATTGAAATAATCCAGTCTGCATTTTTTAGTTCTTCTTCATGGATTACTGCCTTCTTGCAGTGAAGAGGCTTGCGTAGCTCAATGAAGCTATCAGCTATGCCATGCAAGGCCACCCAAGACAGACAGGTCATAGCAGAGAGCTCTGACAAAACATGATCCACTGGAGAAGGAAATGGCAGCCCACTCCAGTATCTTTGCCATAAAAACCCCATGGACAATACCAAAAAGAAAAAAAGATATGATGTTGGAAGATGAGCCCCTCAGGTTGGAAGGTGTCTAATATGCTACTGGGAAGAGCAGAAGGCTAGTACTAGTAGCACCAGAAAGAGTGAAGCGACTGGGTCAAAGCCGAAAGGATGCTCAGCTGTGGATGCATCTGGTGGTGAAAGGAAAGTCCGATGCTGTAAAGATCTATCCTCCATAGGAACCTGGAATGTAAGATCCATGAATCAAGGCAAGCTGGATGTGGTCAAAAAAGAGTGAACATTGACATCTTAGGAATCAGCAAACTAAAATGGACAGGAATGGGTGAATTTAATTCAGATGAACATAAGGTATACTACTGCGGACAAAAATCCCTCAGAAGAAATTGAGTAGCCTTCATAGTCAATAAAAGAATAGGAAAAGCAATACTGGGATACAATCCCCAAAATGACAGAATGATCTCTGTTCGAATCCCAAGCAAACCATTCAATATCACAGTAGTCCAAGTCTATGCTCCAACTACTGGTGCTGAAGAGGATGAAATTGACTGGTTCTATGAAGCCCTACAGCACCTTATAGAATTAACACCAAAAAATGATGTCCTTATTATCATGGGGAATTGGAATGCTAAAGTAGGAAGCCAAAAGATAACCAGAATAACAGGCAAGTTTGGCCTTGGAGTACAAAATGAAGCAGGGCACAGGCTGATAGAATTTTGTGACCATTGAGAATACAATGGTCATAGCAAACACTCTTTTCCAACAACCCAAGAGACGACTCTACACATAGACATCACCAGACGGTCAACACAGAAATCAGATTGTCTATGTGCTCTGCAACCAAAGATGGAGAAGCTTTATACAGTCAGTAAAAACAAGACCAGGAGCTGACTGTGGCTCAGATCATGAGCTTCTCATTGCAAAATTTAGGCTTAAATTGAAGAAAGCAGGGGAAAGCACTAGGCCACTCAGGTATGAACTAAATCATATCCCTGATGAATATATAGTAGAGGTGACAAATAGATTTAAGGAATTAGATCTGATAGACAGAGTGCCTGAAGAACTATGGATGGAGGTTCACAACATTGTACAAGAGGTAGCAACTGAAACCATCCCCAAGAAAAAGAAATGCAAGAAAACAAAATGGCTGTCTGAGGAAGCTTTGCAAATAGCTGAGGAAAGAAGGGAAGCGAAAAGCAAGGGAGAAAGAGAAAGATACACCCAATTGAATGCAGAATTCCAAAGAATAGCTAGAAGAGATAAGAATGCCTTCTTAAATGAACATTGCAAAGAAATAGAAAAAAACAGTAGAATGGGGAGTACCAGAGATCTCTTAAAGAAAATTGGAAATATGAAGGGAACATGCAAAGATGGGCATGATAAAGAACCAAAATGGCAGGGACCTAGAGAGGCAGAAGAGAGTAAGAAGAGGTGGCAAAATTACACAGAGAACTATACAAGAACAAACTTAATGTCTCTGATAACCATGATGTGGTGGTCACTGATCTCAAGCCAGACATCCTAGAATGTGAAGTCAAATGGGCCTTAGGAAATCTGAGCAACAACAAAGCTAGTGGAGGAGATAGTATTCCAGCTGAGCTATTCAAAATCTTAAAAGACGATGCAGTAAAAGTGCTACGCTCAATTTGCCAGCAAATTTGGAAACCTCAACAGTGGCCACAGGATTGGAAAAGGTCAGTTTACATTCCAATTCCAAAGAAAGGCAATGCCAAAGAATGTTCAAACTATTTCACAATTGCACTCATTTCACATGCTAGTAAGGTTATGCTTTAAATCCTACAAACTAGGCTCCAGCAGTATGTGGATCGAGAACTACCAGAAGTACAGGCATGATTTCCAAGAGGCAGAGGAACTAGAGATCAAATTGCCAACATATGCTGGATCATGGGGAAAGCTAGGGAGTTCCAGAAAAACATCTCCTTCTGCTTTATTTATGCTAAAGCCTTTGATTGTGTGGATCACAACAAACTGTGGCAAGTTCTTAAAGAGATGAGAGTACCAGACAATCTTATTTGTTTCTTGAGAAACTTGACAGTGTGGAAGGCGGGGCTAGCTGTCAGCCCGAAAGGATGTGTGAATGGGTGCTCCGTGAAGCACAACCAATTTCCAGCTATCCTGCTGGAGTAGCCCTGGAGGGGTGACTTGTGAGGAAGATGACCGATCAATTGAATTCAGGTGGCGGTCTGTGTTGGAAGGTGATGGAATCTTCAATGAGAGCGGACGGGGAAGAAGACAGCTTTCAATGGTTGAACCACAGAGCTGACAGCTGGACGAAGAAAGTGGTGGTGAAGTGGAACATCGGTGGACCGGAACTGGCTGAAATTAGTTCCGACTTTTACAGAGTGAGTGGAACAGAAGGGAGAAGAAGCTGATTGAAACCACTAGCTGATTTATGAGAAGAAGAGGCTCCGATTAGAAGGATGGGTGGATGTTTGCCCCTCCTTCCATGATAGAAGTGGTGAAGGAGATCACGGAGCTGTTTTTTTCTAAGACCCACAAGGATAAAGGATAGGAGGAGAGTGACAGTGGCAGCTAATTAGATAGAGTGGATCTGGATCTGGATATTTTTGTGAGACTGCACAGGAAAAGTTGGACAGTTTGAAAGTTGGAGAAGATTTGATAAATGGGGGAGATAAAACGGCTGTTCTCTTCCTTGGATTCTGACAAGGCACTTTTTGTTTTGGAACTGAAATAAGGCTCAAGAAAGACATCTACTGAGCAAAAGAAGATATATACCTGTAAATTGGGAAGATTGAAGAGAGAAATTTCCTTTGAGTGAAATATCATTATCTTCACTGCTAGTTTAACTAGATAATTATAGGTAGGTTAATATAATTAGAATGTCTGATATTTTGATATGTAGTGATCAACATCGATAGCCTAAAATACATTTTGAGCAGTGGAGGATTCTACTGGTGTGAAAAAGGTGGGAGTGCTGGATAAAGTTTAATTTTGTGGAAAAATTCTTAAAGATGACAAGCACTATGAATTTAACTAAGGTAGAGACGGGGAGGAGACCAGCTGCTCATACATCATTGGCTACATCTAGTCCGTTGACACAGAGATCGATAGAAGACATGGTTCAAAGGGAGAGGTCCAACTCCTTCAAAGACCTGCAGGCTATGCTGCATTCAATCCAGGATGCAATGACAAAGAACCACGATGAAATGAAAAAAGAGATAGGAGAGGTAAGAAATGATACTCAAGAACTTAAAAAAAAAATTGCAAAGATGGATGACAAATTTGAATTTTCTCAACAACAAATTACCAAAAAATGAACAGAAAGTACAGGAGATGGAAGAGAGGATGGAGAGAGAAGAAAAAAGAATGGATGAAATGAGTGAGAAATCAATCCAGGCAAATAAGGAATTAGAAGCTACAGTTATCTTTTTGGAATCAGAAAAAGCGGCACATTACATACATTTTCAGAATATAAGAGAGGAGAAGGGAGAAGATCTACCAGATATTAGGGCAGAACTAATAGCAAAAGCATTAGGAACAGAAAAAGAGGAGATGTCAACAGAAATAGACAAGACCTATAAGATCCACACTAACTGACTTTCAGTTGGCGAATCGCGGCAGCAGGGTGCTGTGAGAGCAATCTTCGCTCCACGGCACTGTCTTTTTCACCATGTCTTGGGGACCCCGAGGGGCGAGACAGCCCGGAGAGCGTCTCGGACTATAGAGGGGTTCTGAAGAGCGGAAAAGTGAGGAGCAAATGCTTTCCGCTCGGACAGATGCCTCTGTCAAACCGACACGAGCGCATCCGCTGCTTAATGGCATACCCGAAGCCGCGATAGGCAGCAATGATGGGGAAGCGAGGAAATCGGGGCGGCCGACGTGAAAAGAGGACCCAGCCGCAATTCCTGGCGATTGTGGGGACCAATCTCAAAGAAATAGCGAGTGGAGCCGGATGGAAGAGCTCACGGTGAGTGGAAAGGCAGCGAGTGAAAGTGACAGAGCAGATTGGAAGCGTGTGGATTGCGGGAAAACTGCAAGGAGGAAGAAGAGTTTGCTGAGGCGAGGGACGACCTTTCTCACCTCTGTTTGTGTAGATTTTTATATTCCTTCTCTATAGTCTAATAGATCTTGATCCATATCCATATATATATATATATATATATATATATATATATATATATATATATATATATATATATATATATATATATATATATATATATATATATATATATATATATATATATATATATATATATACACCTAACTTATTTACTGAACTGTAACATATATACTATATAGCAATTTTTTATTGAATCATTAATAATTTCTTTTCTATACTAAATTTATATCTATACTAAAGTAGTCTATATACTGTAATTAAGAACTTGATAAGTGTGCTACAGTATATTTTGGTGAATATTGAAAAGATTGAATACTAACAAATTGATAGTGGCCTAGCTTGGATAAATATACTCAACTTATATTTATACATACTATTGATTAACAATAACTGAATGAATTGTACTTGTTGATATACAAACTGGGTGATTTTACTATTAGATGAATTAGATATTTTTTGCTGCTAGAGAGAGAATAGTGGATGATAATTTGGAGGTGATTTTGAGAAAGAGAGTCCTAAAAGAAATGACAAGCATCTCATCGGCAGTATTTAAGGCAGGAAAGAAAACGTCATCCAATCCTGCAATAACAATGTCCTCTCCAGCACTGCAAAAATCTGCTGAGGTGCTAACAAAAACAGAAAAATCAACAATGTTACCAACCATGCAAGCAATGCAAGTGACCTTATCAACGATACAGGAAACTATGCTCTTACTGCAAGAAAAGGTAACAAACAATCATGTAGAATTGAAAACAGACATTCATTCTATTGACCAGAAAATGCGTGAAATTCAAGAGTCCATCTATAACAATGAACAAAAGCTAAAGAAGGTTGAGACCAGGGTGGAGCAGAATGAAAGAAATCTTGACTCTATTGACCAGAAACAAATGGCACAAAATAGAGAGCTGGAGGACTCTATAATCCAGCTCGAGATGGACAGGGCAGCCTTCTACCTACGTTTCCAAAATGTAGTAGAAGACAAAGATGAAGATTTGGGACATGTTATGGTAGACTTAATAGCTGGAATACTGCCACAGGACAAGGATGATATTACAAAAGAGCTGGACGAAGTCTATAGGGTGCAAACTAACTATGCTAGGAGGAATAAGCTCCCTAGAGAAGTCCATGTTAGATTTGCCTGAAAGAAAGTGAAAGACATCTTATATAATATAGTAAGAGAAGATCCTGTAACCTACAAAGGAAAAGAGGTGATAGTACTGAAACAAGTCCCGAAGAGGGTTCGAGAATTGAGAAGAGACTACAGGTTCTTGGCAATACTGTTAAACAAGAGGAATATCCCCTTTAGATGGATCTTACCAGAGAGGATGCTGATTACCTGGCAAGGGGAAAGAATTAAAATAGACAGCCTTGTCTCCGCACAAGAACTTTTGGACCAGCTGAGGGGTGCAGAGGAAGACCATAGTAGTAAGGATGAACTGGATGTAGCCTCTCAGGAGGAAATCAGTGTACAGCTAAGGAAATCCAAAGAAGGAACACCAGAGGAAAAGGAGTTAGAAGAGAAGGAAATTAAAGAAACCAAAGGAAAGAGACAAAGACCACAAAGAGCCGTACGAGTAAATAAATAAATAAATAAATAAATAAATAATTTTATTTCTATACCGCCCTTCTCCCGAAGGACTCAGGGCGGTGTACAGCCAATTTAAAAACACAACACACAACAATAATTAAAAATTAAAATAATTACATAGATTTGGCCGATTTAAAACCCCAAACATTTAAAATACCCCAATTAAAATTATTAAGTTGATAGCCCTGCCTGGCGGAACAACAGGGTCTTCAGTGCGCAACGAAACACTCGGAGGTCGGAGATCTTGCGTATTTCCGGGGGCAGTTCATTCCACAGGGCTGGGGCTCCTACAGAAAAGGCCCTCCCCCTGGGTGTCGCCAGCTGACATAACTTGGCTGATGGCACCCTGAGGAGACCCTCTCTGTGGGAGCGGACTGGTCGGTGGGAGGCTATTGGTGGCAGAAGACGGTCTCGAAGGTACCCGGGTCCTATGCCATGGAGCGCTTTAAAGGTGGTAACCAACACCTTGAATCACACCCGGAAGACCACTGGGAGCCAGTGCAGCTCGCGCAGGAGGGGTGTCACGCGGGCACAACGAGTTGCGCCCATAACCACCCGCGCGGCCGCATTCTGGACCAGTTGGAGCCTCCGAGTGCTCTTCAAGGGGAGCCCCATGTAGAGAGCATTACAATAGTCCAGCCGGGAGGTGACAAGGGCATGAGTGACCGTGCGCAAGGCGTCCCGGTCCAGAAAGGGCTGCAACTGGCGGATCAGGCGAACCTGATAAAAGGCCCCCCTGGCCACGGCCGTCATATGCTCTTCTAAAGACAGCCATGCGTCCAGGAGGACACCCAGATTGCGAGCCCTCTCTGTGGGGGGCAAAGATTCACCCCCAATAGTCAGCGATGGCACCTGCTGACTATATCGGGATGCCGGCAGCCACAGCCACTCGGTCTTGGACGGGTTGAGTCTGAGCCTGTTCCTCCCCATCCAGACCCGCACGGCCTCCAGGCAGCGAGACATCACATCAAGGGCATCGTTGGGGTGGTCTGGGGTGGAGATGTACAGCTGAGTATCATCAGCGTACAGATGACACTTCACCCCAAAACCACGGATGATCTCACCCAGTGGCTTCACATAAATGTTGAACAGAAGGGGCGAGAGGACCGACCCTTGTGGCACTCCCCATGCGAGATGCCTCGAGGTCGACCTCTGCCCCCCTGCCAACACGAACTGCGAGCGGTCGGAGAGGAAGGAGGAGAACCACCGCAGAACGGTGCCCCCTATTCCTAACCCTCTTAACCGCCGCAGCATGATACCATGGTCGATGGTATCAAAAGCCGCTGAGAGATCTAATAGGATTAGGACAGAGGAGCAACCCCTGTCCCGAGCCCTCCAGAGATCATCCACCAACGCGACCAATGCCGTTTCTGTGCTGTGCCCCTGTCTGAAGCCCGACTGGCACGGGTCTAGATAGATAGCTTCATCCAGGTGCCCGGGCAGTTGTCGTGCCACCACACTCTCAACAACCTTCGCCACAAAACGAAGGTTGGAGACCGGACGGTAGTTAGCTAATTCAGCCGGGTCCAGGGAAGGCTTCTTGAGGAGGGGCCTCACCACCGCCTCTTTCAAGGCGGCGGGAAAGGCACCCTCACTCAGAGAAGCAGTTATAATCCCCTGGAGCCAGCCTCGTGTAACCTCCCGGGAGGCCAGTACCAACCAGGAGGGACACGGGTCCAATAAACATGTGGCGGCACTAATCCTACCCAGAACCCTGTCCACATCCTCGGGAGCCACAGGATCAAACTCCTCCCAGATAATATTCTCAAGGCCTGCCCCTGTCTCCTCCCCTGGACTCATCCAATCGGAGTCCAAGCCATCCCGAATCCGAGCGACTTTATCATGCAGGAATTGCACAAAATCCTCAGCGCGGCCTTGCAAGGGATCTTCCCGCACTCCCCCCCGAAGAAGGGAGTGGGTCACCCTAAACAGGGCGGCTGGGCGGTTCTCTGCAGATGCGATAAGAGCGGAAAAATGGTTAGATTTCGCCGCTTTTATCGCCACTAGGTAGGTCTTGATATAAGACCTCACCTGTGTCCGGTCGGAATCAGATTGACTAGTCCTCCAAATGCTCTCTAGGCGTCTTTTCCGACGCTTCATCTCTCTCAGCTCCTCAGAGAACCAAGGAGCCAATTGAGATCGGCATCGGGTCAGAGGCCGCAAAGGCACGACGCGGTCCAAAGCTCCGGTGGCCGCACTCTCCCAGGCGGCCACCAGCTCTTCAGTCGAGTCGTCTGCCAGAGTCTCAGGAAACGGCCCAAGCTCCGTCAGGAACCTTTCGGGGTCCATCAGGCGCCTGGGACGGAACCATTTGGTCGGTTCCGTCTCCCTGCGGCGGGGGAAAGCGGTAGGAAAGTCCAAGTGAAGGAGCGAATGATCTGTCCATGACAAGGGTTTGATGTCTAGGTCCCCTCTACCAAGATCATTCAACCACTGACCAGAGACAAAAATCAGGTCCAGAGTGTGTCCCCCTATGTGAGTCGGGCCTTGAACTAACTGGGTCAGGTCCATGGCCGTCATGGAAGCCATGAACTCCCGAGCCGCCTCTGACGCCTCACCCGCAGACGGAAGGTTGAAATCCCCCATGACAATAAGTCTGGGGGTGTCAACCGCCACCCCGGCAATGACGTCGAGTAGCTCGGGCAGGGTCGCTGCCACGTGGCAGGGAGCCAGGTACGCAGTCAGCAAACCCATCTGCACCCCACGGCCCCACTTCACAAAGAGGGACTCACATCCGGCTATCTGAGGAACAGTGGTCTCCCTCGGACAAAGACTCTCCCTAATAATCACCGCCACTCCCCCACCCCTCCCCTGGGCCCTTGGCTGATGAAATGCACAGAAACCTGGTGGGCACATTTCAACGAGGGGGACCCCCCCCTCTTGGCCCAACCAGGTCTCCGTAATACCTGCCAGGTCCGCACCCCCCTCTAAAATAAGATCACAAATGAGAGGGGCTTTATTAACAACCGACCTGGCATTACACAACATCAGCCGCGGACCCTGGGCCTGAGACTCTGCACAACCCAGGACACGAGTCGCGCATTGGGGGCCGGGGTGCGTAATTACTTGTAAACAGCGTGTGCGCACCCCCAGCACATGATATGGCCCCCTGCGCCCGTCCTACCTGCCCCTCCCACTCATTGTTTTAATTACACAGCCCTTCCTATCGTCCCCCTGCTCCCCGGTTAAATTTCCTTTCACGACCCCTCTGTTGCAGCCAATCGACCCATCACCCCGCTCAGTTGCTATCTGAACCCCCCCGGGTCCACTTTTACAACCCCCTCCCTTCCTCCCGGGTCCCCTTAAAATTTTGGTTAAAAATTTAGCTAAAAAACCCCTCAACCCCCTTCTCGCACCATGCCACCTCTCGGGGTTCCAAAGCCCGTCATTAAGGTAGGCCCTCGATAGAGTGGAGGGCCAAACCTGCGAGAGGGGGGAGTCTCGCAGTGCACATAGCTCCGCCGCCGAGTACATCAAGTAAAATCAGAATGGGAAGGCAGTTTGGTGGGTCCACAGAGTCCTAGGACAGAAGGTCTTTTTATAAGCAGCAACCCGGAATCCCCTGCTCTCTCACAGCAGCGGAAGGAGTTGGTTTATACAGTCAGCGGGAGAAAAGTTTTTCCCAGCCACCCTCTCACAGTGGTTGGCCAGATGTCCAAAGGCAAGGAATTTGATGGTATCATCCCTTCTGATAAAAGATGGTTCAAACAGCCAACTTCCCTCAGGGTCCACAAAATACTGTCCAAGTCCCCATCTGCCGGGAGTTTCGATGGAAGTAATTAATATGATTTGATTTGAAGCGGGGTACAAATAAAGCTGCCCAGTAGTTGCCCAGTAATTCCATAGGAGGATAGATGTATACACAAGGGAGAGGAGAGGGTGAGGGGGGGGAGGAAGGCTGACTCCCAGGCCGATAACAGGGCCAGAAAGGGGGGGGAGGAGGGGGAGGAGAGGCCACCCATGGAGGCCCCATCCCAGAGCCATCCACTGGACTCTCCAACCCCAGATCTTTCCATCCCCTTGTCATTTGAGCCATATCATGCCTCCGTTGGCGACCTCCGCTTCGCCTCTCCGCCAGCATCGAATGTCCAACAACCTCCACCTCACCCTTTTTCGCAGCCATTTTTATCCAGCTAAACATCCCCTCCCAATCGCTGCGCAGCGGCTGCCATTGCCGCTGCAACTCTGCAACTCCACCGCCAGTGCCAGAACGCCCTCAGTCCACCATCGGCACCATTGGTCCTGCCACGTCGTCGCCACTGTTCTGACAGCCGCCGACCAGCGAGCGGGGAAGAAGCCGGCATCGCTGCAGCCAATTTCCCTAATCCTCCTCACGGGGCGCCTCGCGGCGCGCCTCGCGGCGTCCTGCAGCCTCCCGCGGCGTTCTTCTTTGCCTTCCCCTCACCCAAGCATTCCGGAGGGCGAAAAAGCCCTCAACGGGTTGAGGGGAAACTCTCCCGGGCGGGGGTGGGGCTGCCGATGGTACTGACAGCCCCAGGAGACTCCGAAACCCCCAAAATGCTGCCCGTCCTGACAGCGACTCAGGCCGGCATCGCCATGTTGGAGCAAAGGCTTACTTAAGAGGGTTAGTAATATCGCATAATATTTAGAGTAATAAAGAAAAAAGGAAGGCACAGAAAGATTTGATAGTTCAGCTGGAAGAAGCAGAAAAGAGACTACAACAAGATCTGAGTGATGCTGCAAAAAAAGAAAAATGGATGACAATAAGACATAAACTAAATCTACTGGAACAGGAAGAACTGGCAAATAAAATCAAACAATCTAAACAATACTATTTTGAAAACGCAAATAAGCCAGGAAGGTGGCTGTCGTATAAACTAAAAAAGGAGAAGGAGAAGGGGGTTATAGATTACTTGGAGGATCTGGAAGGAAAGATATTAGATAAGGAGGAGGAGAAACTTGAATTTGCTAGACAATATTACGAGACCCTGTATAGAGAGGAGGAAACCTCAATTGATAATATCAATCAATATTTGGCAAAGGAGAAGCTCCCACAGATAAAGGAGGAAGAAAGGGAAATGCTCAATAGAGAGATCACAATGGAGGAATTAAAGGGGGTAATATCCAAATTAAAGAACAATAAATCCCCTGGCCCTGACGGTCTCCCAGGAGAATTATATAAAAATCAAGAATTGGAAGAAATACTCGTACTGAAATTGTTGGCAATATGCAATGAGGCCTTGCGAGGTTCCAAGATTCCAGATTCGTGGAGGGAGGCGTACATCACATTGGTAGAAAAAGAAGGTACTGACCTGAAACAAATAAAAAACTATAGGCCAATTTCCCTACTTAATACAGATTACAAAATATTTATGGGAATACTTGCGGATAGATGGAGACAATATTGAATAATTGGATCCACCCTGATCAAAATGGATTCCTTCTGGGAAGGCAGATTAGAAGTAACATGAGGGTGGTGATAGATGTTTTGGAATACTATGAAACACACTCTGAGAAACAAATGGCACTGGTCTTCCTTGACGCCCAGAAGGCATTTGATAACTTAAATTGGAGATTTATGATCCAGCAAATCAAAAGGATGAATTTTGGGGAGCATTTCGAGAACGTGATTAAAACAATTTACAATAAGCAGAGACCAAATATTATACTGAATGGAGATATGACCAAAACCTTCCAGATTGGCAAAGGAGTAAGACAAGGCTGCCCGCTCTCACCACTCCTATTTATATTGGCCCTGGAGGTACTGCTAAGAAAAATTAGGCAGAATAATGAGATAAGAGGATTGGAAATTAAGAATGAAACATTTAAAATTCAAGCATTTGCCAATGATGTGGCATTGATCATGGAGGAACCGATAACAACTGGAATAAAAGTACTGGAAGAGTTAGATGAGTACAAGAAGCTATCTGGATTTAAACTAAATAAGACCAAAACCAAAATGCTAACCAAAAATATCCCAGTAGGAGAACAGAAAATATTAGAAGAAAATTTTGGCATCCAAATAGTTAAAAAGATAAAATATTTAGGGATTTGGATTACAGCTAGATGTTCAACCCTGAAGGAGGACAACTATATACCACTACTGACAAAAATTAAGCAAGATTTGGAACGATGGGGGAAGTTACAAATATCGCTGTTAGGTAGGATAGCCACCATTAAGATGAGTGTCCTCCCCAAATTGATATATTTATTCCAAACTACCCCAGTTAATATAGAAAAAAAAATATTTTAGATCTAAACAAGACAGTAAGGAAATTTATTTGGGGAGGGAAAAAGCCGAGGATTGCATTTCGAACACTGCAGGAAAAAAGGAATAGAGGTGGATTCGGGCTCCCAGTGTGGGAGATATACCACAAAGCCACAAACCTAGTGTGGCTACGAGATTGGGCTACACTAGGTAACAAAAGAATCTTACAACTGGAAGGGTACGATTTGCAGAAAGGCTGGCATGCCTATCTTTGGGACAAAGGAAAAGGGACAGGGTTATATTTCCACCGACATAAAATTAGAGATGTATTAATGAGGACATGGAAGGAAATTAGACATATACATTATGCAAAAATTCCAAAATGGACCTCCACAATGGAGGCAATGATCTATCCAAATACATTAAGTAGGGAGAAAATGTTTATGTCAGGTTTCGGGGCTATCTTAAATAAACTTCATTCTCAAGCGCAAAGTCTCTAATGAATCACTTTTATTTTAAGAGTAGCAGAATCCGACATTCCTGATTCAAAATTGCAGCCAAACTGGCCCCTCCTTCCAACCCCCTCCTCTTCCGCTCTCCAACCCCAATGTCCCATTGGCCATCATGCAGATCCATCTCTATATCCCGGCACGTTCTTTTCACAGGAATGTGGCCCCCACCCTCGTCACCTAGGAAACACTATCTGTAACATTCAAAAAGCTTGGTAAAAGTTCATCTCAGCAATAAATCAAGCTTCTGCTCTATGCTTCATCTTGTTCATGTCAGCGCTGGAAGAGAGCCTAATTTGGAACACTGACAGTTTACTTATCAAGATATCCTAGATAATAACGGCAACCTTAAAACAAATGAGACCTTAAAGGAGCAAGGGATCCACATTGATTGGTGGCCCTACCTACAAATTAAATCGCGATACAGGAAGGATAAGCAGGAAGAGGGTATAGAAATGGGGACAAATAGTTTTGATAAGGTATGGATGGGCGGTGAGAACAAATTATTAGCTAAATTATATTCGTACTTGCTTGAATAGGATAGAGAAGGAGAAATACTTAAAGATCAGATGATTGCTTGGTGGAAAAATATTGGATCAAAGATAAACCTAGACGATTGGGAAGAAGTGTGGAATAATAACCTTAAACTGACAAGAGCAGTAACATACAAGGAGAATCAGTACAAAATGCTGTATAGGTGGCATCTAGCACCATCTAGGATTGCAAAGATATACCCAAACACAAACCCCAAGTGTTGGAAATGCGGTCATTGTTAAGGTACCTTCTACCATATGTGGTGGACATGTCCTGAAGTGAGGAAATTCTGGAAAATAATACAAAAATGGATCCAAGAAGTAATAGAGGAAGATATTAACTTCCTACCAGAAATTTATCTCCTGGGAGTACTAAAATGAGCATATGGGAAGAAGAAGAAATACTTAATTATTCACATTGTTACAGCTGCTAGACTCTCTTATGCAAAACATTGGAAGGAGAAAAGTTGTCCAACTGAGGAACAGATAGTTAATAAAATATTGGAATGTGCAGAAATGTGCAGACTAACACATGTGCTAAATGAGAAGGAGGATTCAGAGTTTTACATGGTATGGGATTTGTGGTATAGGTGGTTGGAAAATAAATGCAAAAGTTAATTATTAAGGGGGACAACGCTTAACTGTCAACTTAACTTATGTATCATTATATTATAATTTAATATGTAATAATTCCACAAATATCTAATGTTTTAATTGTAAATTATTTATATAATCTATTAGTTACCACATTTATAAGCATATAGTATGATTACATGTTGCCAAACCGAAAAGGTTGAATTGTAATATATTCTTTACTCAATAAAACTTATATATATATATATAAAGATCCACACTAACTATGCGAGGAGACACACTCTTCCAAAGGAAGTACATGTCAGATTTGTGAAGAAATCGATTCGGGACGAAATACTTCACAGGACAAGAGATGAACCAATAGAATATAAACGGAAACAACTGACAGTCCTTAAGCAGGTCCCAAGAAGAGTTAGAGAACTGCAAAGACCATACCAGTTTCTAACATCATTGTTGACTAAATACAACATCAATTTTAGATGACTGACACCAGAAGGTATAATGGTTTCCTTGTGAGAAAAGAGATACAGAGTGGATATTTTGGATAAAGCGGAGGAATTCTATAACCAATATTTTGGTAATGAGGAAGAAATAGAAGAGAGGGAAGTAATAGAAGAAAAAGACCAGAAGAAGGGGAAGTACAACTGAAAAAGAGGGGAAAAGAAAAAGGAGAAAAGACTGGAATGTAACGGGGAAAGACCTAAGGAATTAAGAAAAATTAGAACAACAAGAACTATAAGACCTAGATATAAGTAGAGGAATGCAAGAAGAGTTTAAGATCTTATAACTGAATATTAATGGACTAAATGCTCCCGCAAAAAGGAAAAAGACTTTCAACAAATTACAAAGATATAATTTGGATATAATAGCACTACAAAAAGTCCACATAAAAGAACACAGTTACTGGAATACCCCAAATTGGGAAAAATATACGTATCACTGTCACAACAAAAGAAGAAAGGGGTAGTATAAGTCTTGCCAACAGCCAATAGATGAAATTCTACTTGGAGTATTCAACAACGCACTTCTGGAAGCCACGATCCCCGATTCTTGGACAGAGGCTATCATAACACTGATACCGAAGAAAGAGACAGACCATACCCATATCAAGAACTATAGACCGATATTGCTCTTAAATGTGGACTATAAACTATTTACATCAATAATTACAGAAAGAATCAAGAAAATAATCAACAAATATATCCATCCGGACCAGAATGGTTTTATCTCAAAGAGACAGATAAAGAACAACCTGAGACAAATAATGGACATATTAGAATACTATGAAACAAATTCAGATAAACAAATGGCCTTAATTTTTTTAGATGCGCAGAAGGCCTTCGATAACCTAAATTGGAAATTCCTCACATTACAGTTAGAAGCTATCAAATTCAGCGACAAATTCACCAATATGATAAAGAAAATCTATTCCGCTCAAACAGCAAAAATAACAATAAACGGCGACCTAACGGAGCAATTTCAAATAACAAAAGGAGTAAGACAAGGGTGTCCCCTATCTCCCCTTCTATTCATATTAACACTGGAAATTCTCTTAAGAGAAATTTGAAGAGATAAGAAAATACAAGGTCTGAAGATCAAGAGGGAGGAATACAAGCTCCAAGCCTTCGCAGATGACATCGTACTTATAGCAGAACAACCAATAACAATGGGCACCAAAATATTAGACAAAATAGAGAAATATGGGAGAGTAGCAGGACATAAAATTAATAAACAAAAGACAAAGATACTAACGAAGAACCTTACCAACCATCAAGAAAAAGAATTAGAGGACAAATTAGGTATATTGACTACAAAGAAGATAAAATACTTAGGAATATGGCTCACCAATAAAAGTATATCAATTAGAGAAGACAATTATGATAAACTTATAGGACAAATCAAAAAAGACCTAGAAACCTGGAAAAAATTACAATTATCTCTGTTGGGGAAAATTGCTTCAATCAAAATGAATGTCCTTCCCAGAATGTTATACCTATTCCAAGTGATCCCAATAAAACTGGGAAAGAATTTCTTTAAAGATCTTAATAAATTAACAGCGGATTATATTTGGCAAGGCAAGAAAGCAAGAATTAAAATCAAATACTTACAAGATTCAAAAGAAAGAGGAGGACTTGCGCTACCAGACTGGGAAACATATTATAAAGCGTCTACACTGATTTGGACCTAGGATGGATGGAGCTAAAAAAACAAAAGATTGCTAACCTTAGAAGGATTTGATCTACAGAGAGGATGGCATGCATTCTTGTGGGAGGGCACTGATAAACAACACGGATAATTTCAGAGACATATGGTCAGGCAGTCATTATACCACACATGGCAGGGTATCAAAAAAGCACATTACTATAAAATTCCGGAATGGTTATCGACGAAGGAGGCCCAGATTTACCCAAATGCCATGGACAGCACCAAAATGAAAACCTACAAGGACCTACTAAACAACCAAGGAGAGCTAAGAACAAGACAAGAACTGCAGGAGATGGGTACAGACATTGACTGGTGGCCCTACCTACAAATAAAATCAAGATATCAGAAGAATTTGACCCAATTTGAATTCCAAAAAGGCCAAAATGAGCTAGACAAAATCTTACAAGGACCACAGGATAAATTGATAAAAAAAGTCTACAATTATTTGCGAGCATACAGATTAGAAGACGAGGTAGTCAAGGACAATATGTTAAGCTGGGCAAAGAATTTTGGCCATAACATCGAATTAGATAAGTGGGAAAAATTATGGACAATAAACTACAAATTGACAATGTCTGTACCCTATAAGGAAAACCTGCTTAAAATGTTTTATAGATGGCATCTCCCTCCGGCCAGGTTGGCAAGAATGTTTCCTAACACATCTTCAACATGCTGGAAATGTAAGCTAAACAAAGGAACTTACTATCATACATGGTGGACCTGCCCAAAAGCAAAACAATACTGGCGAATGATCAAAACACAAATAGAACAAATCACACAACATAGAATAGAAATGAAGCCAGAAACCTTCCTACTAGGCATTATATCTGGACAATATGAAAAGGAAATAAAATACCTAATAATTCACATAACAACGGCAGCACGCATAACTTTTGCACAAAATTGGAAGAGTAATGACATACCAAGCGAGGAGAAAGTAATTAGTAAGATTATGGAATGTGCAGAAATGGACAGACTCACAAAGGAACTTCAAGATAAGGAAGAACATGATTACTATTTAGTATGGGATAAGTGGTACACTTGGTTGGAAGATAGGAAAAGGAAAAAACAGGACTAGGAAGTGGCCAGTGGAACCCAAGATAGATATAGAAATACAAACTATTTACCGTAGGCCAATAGGGACTTAAAAAAGTTTAAACACAACATAAAGGACCCAATGAGAGAGGAGTCAAACATACAAATGAGAATTACATAACAGACTACAGTTGCGATAACTTTGATAAGATTATACCTGATTTTTTTTCTCTGTGTATGTTTTGTATTTTTGTTTTTACTTGTTCTGTTTTGTTTGTATCTTTAAATAAACAAAAAAAAATTTAAAAAAAAGAAGAAAGGGGTAGTATTATATATTAAGGAGACAATTTCGGTTAAACAAATTTATAAAGATGAAGAGGGAAGGATTTTGATTGTGGAAATAATACTAAATCAGAAATGGGTCTTATTAGTAGAATTTATGCTCCAAATTGGGGACAGGAACAATTTTACAATAAATTACACAATATTATTCAAGGCTTAGAGTGGGACAATCTCTGTATGTTAGGAGACTTCAATGCCATAATAGACAAAAAATTAGATTACAAAAGTAATAAATTAAAAAAAGGAATTAGAAGAACGTTACCTAGAACTTTCTTTAAAATGGTAGATGAACAAAACATACAGGATATTTGGAGAGAGGGAAATCAGGAGAAGAATTAATATACATATTATTCCAATAGGTACAAATCCTGGTCTAGAATCGACATGGTATGGATGTTGATAGAACTAAACACAAAAGTGAATGAAATGGAAATAGATACAAACATTTGGGCAGATCATAATCTGATGGTTAGTTGGAAAGGGCAAAAAAACCCCTGTAAGATGGACCTTAAATAGGTCAATTCTAAAGGAGGAAAAATTCAAATTAACAATGGAAAAACAAATGGGCCTTTTTAAAAAGAAAATAAGGAAGAAGATACATCCTTACAAAATTTATGGGACACTGAGAAGGCATACAGGAGGGGAGTTGCTACAGCATATACGGCAAATAAAAACAAAGAGAAGAAACAGCAACAGAAATACCTAGAAGAACTTAGAAGAGAGGAGGCAGAGTTGCAAAGGGAACCTCAAAAAAGAGAGCAAAAACAACAAATGGACTTAATTAAAAATAAACTGAATATTCTTGAGAAGGAGGAGTTGGTGTGACATATAAAGAAGACCAATCAAAATTTCTTTGAGAATGCAAATAAACCAGGGAGGTGGTAAGCTTATAAATTGAAGAAGCAGGAGAAAATGTGAGTTAGCAAGCTGCAAAATGAAGAAGGAGATATATGTTATCAGAATGAGGGGGAAAAGATTATAGTTCAAGAATTCTATAAGAAATTGTGTGATGATAAAGAAAGTTATTCAGAAGACAAAGCAGTACAATGTCTAAAGAAAGCCTTGCTAACCTAAAGTTACAGAAGAAACAAAAAATAGGTTAAATGAAGAAATAAGGATGCCAGAATTAATAGAGGCAATAAAAAACAAAAGAACAACAAAACAATAGGCCCGGATGGGTTGCCCTCGATGTCCATGACCTGCTCCTTATCTGTTGTGAATGGGGCGAGCTCTCCCATGGCGCCTCCATTTTCTGGGGCTATCTCTGGGACTGCACCAAGGTTTTCTGTGGAGGAGCAGCCGAGGAGACCTTTGCATTCTGGATTCCAGGCACGAATGAACCCCGGGCCTATGCAGCTCGGAATCCTGGCCTCACTCACTCACGACCATCAAGTGACCAATCGGCAGATTTTAAGCCAGCCACTGCAATCCCTATGCCTTATTGTCAGTTTAAAAGCTTGCAGCATCATGGGCAACAACAATTTTCTACCTCCACGCCCGCAAATGCAAATGTTTTACTATCTGGTTTTAAATTCTTGAATATAAATGGGAAAAACTTAAAAGAATGGGTCAAAAATGTTCAAGTGATTTTAATGAGGGAAAATGTGTTATCATTGTTACTAGAGCCCCCCCCCCAACCCTGGACTCTGGAAATTGACTTGTTGCATCACAAGGCATTTTGTATTTTGCTATCATCAATTGATCCTGCCTTGTATCCCAGTATTCCACATGGTTTAACCATATGCGAGGTTTGGCAGAAACTGTTCAAATTGTTTTGTTGTAAGAATTCTAATGCAACAAGTAGAATCTCCAGGGAATTTCATTCTGCAAAATTGAAGGAAGGGGTGGATATGAATGAGCATCTTTGTGAGCTTAATAAGATAAGAGAAGAGTTAATTCTAAGGGGGGAACAGGTGTCTGAACAAAGTTTGATCAGCATCATAATTAACTCTCTAGACCCTAGCTGGGATAATTTTGTTTCCCAGTTGGATAACACCAGTTATGAGAACATGTCCCTGGAAGTTCTATCTGGTAAATTAATTGCAAAAGATAATTTAAGAAAGGATAGGGGCAGCTTTTCACAAGAAGGAAAGACCAATGCGGAGGTCAAATAGCCCTGATAAGGTATATATTGTTGGGGAATGTTTTAGTTGTGGGTCCAGGGGTCATAACAAAAGGGACTGCCCGCATAATGCCAATGCTAGAGCACGTCAAAGGGCGCCCTCTGGTGGTAGGTATAGGAAGAGATCACCCACCCCACATGGAAAGCCTCAAGATAACCCCAGGGGTAGATGGCCAAAGAAAGATGATAAGAAAGACAAATTTGGTTTTGCAAACAATTTTGTCACTGTGGTTGAAATATCTGAATCGATCTTTCAAGGAAACAACATGCACAATTGTGGCTGTTGGACAGTGGGGCAAGTAAACATATAGTAAGTGATTGAAGGCTGTTTACTGAATTGAAGAGATATAAATCTATGGTCAAGGTTGCAAATGGTAAAAGGGTGAGAATTACTGGTATTGGTAAGGTTTTTATCCCTGGGCTTGGGGAAGTTAATGGTGTTTTATATATACCTGAAATCGATCATAACTTGCTCAGTACTGTGAAAATAAGTGAAAATTCTAAGATAGAGATATTGTTCACAGAGGGAACTGCTATAGTTACCAATGATAAGTGTATGGTTAGGGAAGTGTTGAAAATTAGTGGTTTACTCTATTACTCTCCTATTTCAAGGACTGAGGAATCTGAGGTTAGTAACCAGGTACCACTTTTGATAGTGATGATGATGGATCCCAATCTGATTCAGATGATGATTTTAGAGGTACTCAAGAAAAAGGAAATTTTAATGACAATTGTAACAATGTTTTAAGGTGTAAAAAGTCTGTAAGTTTTAACCTGGAACAAGGAAGAAGAGAGCCTGAAAATGCCAATACAGTCTCCATTGGCAAGCTGTTACACGATGAATGTGCTCACCTCATGCATCATAGGATGGGTCATGTAAGCTTCCCAATAGTACAAAAGGTATCTGAATGTTCAAACAGAACTAGGGTTAAAGATTGTAACACTTTTTTGGACTGTTCTATTTGCAGAAGCACGAAGTCAAAGGTGAAACCCGCACCCAAGAAATCCCAGAGATATTCTGAACACATATTCCAGTTGGTACATATGGATTTGGTGGGTCCCCTTAAAAATTCTTTTGGTGGGAATCGTTACTTCGTTACGATTGTAGATGACCATAGTAGGTTTGGATTTGTTTATCTCATCAAATCCAAGGATCAGGCCTTATCTAAATTTAAGGAATTCTGCAGCCTTGTGGAAAATCAGCATAAGGTAAATATTCAAAATATCTTAACTGACAGAGGAACTGAGTTTAATTCAGTGCAGTTCTCTGATTGGTTGAAAAGGAAAGGCATAATACATTTGCGAACAGCGCCCTACTCAGCTTTTCAGAATGGAATTGTAGAACGACAGAACAGAATGCTGCAGACAATGGTAAGATGCGCACTTGAGGATGCTGACCTAAATTTTTCATATTGGGTGGAAGCTGTTTCGTATGCAAACTATACACTCAACCGGGTATGGTCCAGTGTGGTGCAAAAGACCCCATATGAGATGGTATATGGCCATAAGCCGAAATTGGTACATCTTCATGTATTTGGGGTGATGGCCGATGTCCACATCCCAAAAGAGCTTAGAAAGAAGGGGGATAGAGTCTCAGCCAAACTAAGGTTCATTGGCTATGAGACAGGTTCTAAGGCTTTTAGGTTCATGAACTCAAATGGGAGAATAGTAATATCTAGGTCAGCTACTTTTTATGAAGGCATTAACTGGAGCAGGATCCATGCAAATGAGATCCTGACACAAGGCTTTCCTCATAGTTTGGATAAAGATGAAGAAAATGTGTCTGAAGGTCTATCTACTGATAGCGACACTTCTGGTTTTGGAGACAAGGAAAATAGTATGCCCCCCAAACCTTTAAAGGGAATTTTAAAATGGAAGCCGGAAATAGCCTGGATAGAAGGGCATCCCATTTTAAAGGTGCAGAACGGTGATAGTGAGGAGGACAACACATCAGATAGTACTAGAGTGGATGAAGAATCAGTTAGAAGACTAATTCGATCCACTAGGGGCAAGAAGCCAAAAAGGTATGAAGGTTTTGTCACTTCTGTTGACCAGGTTTCAGTCATACCCAAAAAGTATGAAGATGTATTAACACTATCTGATAGAGAACAACAAAATTGGCATGCTGCGATGGATACCGAATTGCAGAGTTTGAAAAAGCTAGAGGTATTCACACCAACGGAATTACCAAGGAATAAGAAGGTAATTGGCATGAGATGGATGTTTAAGAAGAAGCCTATTGACAATGGGCAGTTCATTTACAAGGCAAGGTTAGTCGCACAGGGGTTCTTACAAAGGTTTCCTGACGACTATGTTGATACCTTTTCGCCTACAGTGCGGCCTGAAAGTGTGAAGACTGCATTAACCATAGCTGCCATACAAGGGGAGAGTGTGTATCAATTTGACGTTCAAACTGCTTATTTACACACCAAATTGGATAAGAAGATATATGTCAGGGCTCCTCAAGGTGTAGATCACCAGGAAAGTGATATTTGGCTTTTAAATAAAAGCCTCTACAGTCTTAAACAATCTTGCAGGAGGTGGTACGAATGTCTTACCAATAGTTTAAAACAAATGGGTTTTAAAATTTCATCAGCTGATGAATGTGTGTTCATTAAAAACCACCAAGGTATTAAGGAGACAGTTTTGGTTTACGTGGATGATATTTTGTATGTCTGCAAGTCTGAGGGTAGATGTAAAACATTTTCTAATGAGTTAAGTAAGAATTTTGCCCTAAAGCCCCTGGGCCGAATTGATAAATTCTTAGGGGTCCAATTCATAAAAATGGAGAAGGGGTACGAACTCTCTCAGCAGGACAAGATCATGGAATTGATAGAGAGATGTAACATGACAGAGGCCAAACCCTGTGACATGCCTATGCAGACAGATTTCCTCAAGAATATGTATGTTGAAAGTGAAGTTTTTGAACAAAAGACCCTTTATAAATCAGTGATAGGATCATTGTTGTATATCACAGGCTGGACAAGGCCAGATATTAGTCTGACCGTAAACATTTTGTCCAGACATTCTGAGAATCCCACTCAATATCACTGGAGCGGAATAAAAAGGGTTTTAAGGTATTTAAAGAACACTGTGAACTTTTATTGGAGCAGACATATCAGACAAACCAAGTTTGTGCTGCTATTCGGATGCTGATTGGGCAGGGGACATTAAATCCAGAAAGAGTACTTCAGGTTATGTTATACTTTTGAACGGGAGCCCCATCCATTGGTAGTCAGGTAAACAGAAGTTAATTGCTACTTCCACTGCCGAGGCAGAATATGTGTGTTTATCCAAAGCATCTAATAATCTGGTATGGTTTGACAATCTCCTAACAAATTTGTGGGAAGAACCATAAATTGACATTTATGAGGACAACATGGTTGGTATCAATATATCGCAGGCTGATGCAGTGGGGCAGAGGTCACGCCACATTGACATCAAGTATAAACATGTCAGGCAGTTAACAAGGACAGGTTTCATTAGGACAGTTTTCTGCGAGATAAAGGAGCAGATGGCAGACTTACTCACGAAGCCATTACCTAGGGATAAACACCAATATCTTCTAGATAAGATATTCATGACTATGTAAGAGTAAATTATTTACTACTGTGATGTATGTGTTCAATAATTTGTATGTATATGCATTTGTAATCAATGGCTGCAGAGAAGGGGATTGTGAGTGGAAAATCCTCTCAGCATATTGCTGCAGTCATTGATTGGTTTCCGGTTTAAACATTTGAATAAGCCAATCAGAGCGCAGCCTCTGTCTCTGAGCTTTCCTGGGCTTTTCAATGGACAATGAGTCAGCATATAAGCAGCTGCTGAGACTGCATCTCTGAGACACCGAGAAGCAGAGAGAGACACCGAGAAAGAGAGAGAGAGAGAAGAGAGACACTTGAGACACTGAGATTCTGCGCGTGGCTGAAGTCACTTCGATGGAGCAAAAGAGCTGAGTTACTGCCTTGCTTCTGAGGAAGCAGACAAAGGACTGAGAACTTCCTATGCTGTGGAATGACTCCAGGAAGAGCTGATGGATTTCGCTGAGAGGAGAGCTTTTGGCTGTTGGCGTTTTCTTGCAGGCTTTGTTTTTATGTGTTCTTTTATTAAACCAAATAGTTTCTTAAGACTCCTCTCTCAACTTGCATGCTTTAGTGCGTTTGTGTGTGTAATCGGATCACGGTCCATTGAGTACAGAACCTCCTTCACACCAATAAAAATGTACAAAGAACTACAAGATACGCTTGGACAAATGTTACTGGAGGTATACAATGCAGTTCTAAATGAAGTGAAGATACCACCATCATGGATAGACGTGAATATTACGTTGAACCTGAAAGAAGATGCTGATTTAACGTTAATTAAAAATTATAGACCTATTTCTCTGTTGAATACGGATTATAAAATATTTACGTCAATAATAGCGGAAAGATTGAAAAGTTTTCTAAATGAGTTTATACATGTGGATCAAAATGGTTTTCTGCCAAGAAGACAAATAAGGAATAATGTGAGAATAATATTAGACACATTAGAATATTATGAAATACATAGTGAGATACAAGTGATTTTGATGTTTTTAGATGCCCAAAAAGCCTTTGATAACGTTAAATGGAATTTTAAGTTACAGCAGCTAAGATACATGGATTTTGGTGATAAATTTATAAACATGTTTCTGGCAATATATTCTAAACAGGAGGCCAGAGTAATAGTGAATGGAGAGACGACACAAAACTTTAGAATTCAGAAAGGAACAAGACAAGGATGTCCGTTATCACCATTGTTGTTTATACTGACTTTGGAAGTATTAACAAGAATAATTCGACAAAATACACAGATTAAAGGATTGGAAATTAAAAGAGAAATTATAAATTGCAAGCTTTTGTGGATGACTTAGTCTTCATTTTAGAGGAGCCATTGCAATCAGGTCTGAGACTTATGGAGGTATTGGAGGAATATGGAGAAGTAGCTGGACTAAAAGTAACAAAGAGAAAACTAAAATGATAGTCAAGACAAATGAACAGAAAGATGATTTGACCAAGGGAATAAATATTCGATTAGTGAAGAAGGTGAAGTATCTAGGGATTTATTTGACAGCAAGGTGTACATCGATTAAGAAGGACAATTATATTAAATTAATAAATCAAATAAAGGCAGATCTGGAGAGATGGAAGACCACCGAACTCTCCTTTATGGGCAGAATAGCGGCAATAAAAATGAACGTTCTGCCAAAACTACTCTTCCTATTCCAAAACATACCTATAAAATTAGAGAAAAAATATTTTGATAATTTGAATAAAATAGTATCAAAATTTATATGGCAAGGAAAGAAGTCAAGAATCAAACTGAAATTACTCCAAGAGTCCAAAGAAAGAGGAGGGTTTGGTTTGCCTGACTGGGAATTATATTATCAAGCGGCAACAATTACCTGGGTTAAAGAATGGATAACTTTAAGGAACAAGAGCATTAATATTAGAAGGTCATGATATTCAAGTAGGGTGGCATGCATTCCTCTGGCATGGAAGTGTTATGACTCAGGCCCATGTAGATGATATTAAATGCAAAACAGTTCCAAAAAACAAATAGATTTTATTAAAACAGCTGAGAATTAATTCATTCTCAGCGTATTCTAAATAAAATGAAAACAAAGTCCTTAAAACACCAGTCTTTAGTTTATCTCTGACCTTGGGATAATTAGGTAAACTGCCAAAGGCTTTTCTTGGCAACAGTTCAGGAACAGAAGAAATAACTACAGCCAAACAAGAAGCAATTCTCTCAGTGGTTGTTTTCCGGCAAAGAGGCCAAGAGCCATAGCTGGTCTTTTAAGCCTTATGGAAGGGGCCAATAATCTCTTGGCCCTACTCCCGAGTCGTCCTCTCTGCTTTAGCTGCTCCTGCCTTCTGGCAGCTCTTCTCATTCATGCACTAGGGACAGGCTCCTCCTGTTCCTCTGCCTCTCTACTGTCAGCCTCTGGAGGCTCCGAAGTCCGTACATCGCTCCCCGATGGCCCTGGTCCCATCTTTGCCTCCGACGCAGAGCCCTCATCCGGGCCTTCCCCAGCCTCCAGGACTGGCCCATGTTCTTCCTCAGCCTCATCGCTGTCCGACTCCGCTGCCAGCTCCACAGGCTGCTGGCAGACCACAACAGGAAGACATATGGTACACTAATACTTCCAAAGACATTACTGGGAGTATGGAACAAAATAAAAAAAACAGAACTATATGAAAATACTGATCTGGTTCTCCATTCTGGAAGCATTGATACATCCTAATCTGATCAATTGGGGAAAATTGTTATATACAAGGATATATTAGATGAAAAAGGGGGACTAAAAATGAGACTACAATTAAAAGAACAAGGGGTAGAATTGGAATGGTGGCAGTCATGTGTTTCAAAATTTTTTACTACTGGTTCTGTGGGCGTGGTTTGCTTGGTGGGCATGTCTTGGTGATCATGTGACTGGGTGGTCATGTGACTGGGTGGGCATGGTTTTGTGTTCATGTGACTGGGTGGGTATAGCTGGGTGATCATGTGACTGGGTGGGCGTGGCCAACTTGACGTCACTCACGTCAAGGGTTAGGGCTAGGGCTAGGGCTAGGGCTAGGGTTAGGGTTAGGGTGCCTGGCCTCTCCTCCCTTCAAAGGCCTCAACAAAATACAATTTCCTATCTATTTATTTACTATTACTGAACATCCAAAATATATTATTTAATCCTATGTATATATGTCATATGTGTACATACATATTACATAGTAAAGAGTGTGTATAGGCACACAAAAAGATACATTATCTACTATATATACTGTACGTGTATCTATACACACACATACATACAAACACAGTTCTGTTCTGTCCCCATCTCCACACACACACACACACAGCCAGCCGAGGGTTAAAGGAAGCACTTGGCACGCACACAGTTTGTTATCAGAAACTTGGCAGCAAGATGAGCACCGACTGGATTATCCCTTCACCATATAAACAGAAATACACACAGTTTGCAAATAGTCCAGTTCAAAACAAGAAACCTTCGGCAGATTTAAGCGTTGTTCAAGAGCTAGTTTTTGTCCGTCACAGAGTCTTAAATGGCCACCACACTCTCTTATATAGTCTCTGGGGTGTGGTCCAGTGACTCAGCCTAATCCCTGGCACGCCTCCTCAACTGCTGCAACCGTTTATCACGCCTTCGTTGGCATGGATCCAGGAATGACAGATCGCCTCCATCGCTATCATCGGAGACACCTGGCTCCTGGCTAATCTCCTCTTCCTCGGCCGGCACCTGAGGCAGAGCCAGAGAGGAGGGGCCTGGAGAGGGAGGCCTGGCTGACTCCTCTCCTTCATGTTCGGAGCCTTCTCCCTCCGATAAGATAGGCTTGGAGGACGGAGCCACAACAAGCTCTTCTAAAACTATACACATTCAACCTCACTTATTATATTTGGAAAAACACACTCAGAGTCCACTTTCTGCCACACATTTAACTATAACTTCTGTACATTAACACATTACACACACCTTCAGATGTTCTTCTCTAGCTTGCACATGACTGTTAGAGCCAGGAGAGGTCATGGATTGAGTAAAATGTGGTGAAACTCACTTAACAACGCTCTTGCTTAGCAACCAAAATTTTGGGCTCAATTGTGGTTATAAGTCAAGGACTATCTCTGCCTTCCTCTGCATGGCAGCCTTGTCCTAGTAAACTCCTTCTCCTTTCTGGCAATTTTCCTCTCTGTTAAAAGCACCAAAATAATCCAGATGATATAAGGTTTCCTGCTGGAGCAGGGGGTTGGACTAGATGACCTTCAAGATCCCTTCCAGCCTTAGATTGCTGTCCTGTTTCAAAGCGTCTTCTGAAGCCATGTCTAGTGCCAGGGTTTGTGGTCCTTCCTTCCTTCTCTCTCTCTCTCTCTCTTCTTTCTTTCTTTCTTTCTTTCTTTCTTTCTTTCTTTCTTTCTTTCTTTCTTTCTTTCTTTCTTTCTTTCTTTCTTTCTTTCTTTCTTTCTTTCTTTCTTTTCTCTCTCTTTCTTTCTTCCAACTCCCAAAGCACTGTGTGCAAAAGACTTTCTCTCCCAGGCAAGAGCAGCAGGGGACAGAAGCAGCAGCCACTGACCTGGAGAACACATGATGGAGCCCTCCGCATGTTCTCTGGTGACCTGTTTTCTCTCCCCCGCTCTCTTGCTGGGCAAAAGAGAGTTTTTTGCAGCACTGCGCTTTGGGTCCTGGTAAGTCCGGAAAACACTTTGCCAGAGAGAAACTGGATTCAACCCATTTCTCTCTGCCTGGCTTTCTGGATGGGACTTACACTTACAGGATCCAAAGCACTGTGCTGTGAAAGATGCTCCCCCAGCAAGAGAGTGGGGGAGAGAAAAAAGGTTGCCAGAGAACAACATTCCATGTGATCAGCAGCTGCTTCTTCTCTCCACTGCTCTTTTGCTGGGGGAGCATCTTTCATAGCACAGCGCTTTGGGGATCCATCCGGAAAGCCAGGCAGAGAGAAACAGCCAGGTTGAAGGCCAGTACTTTCAGTGACCATGAGGAACTGAGGCTTGGAGCAGTTTTGGAGGTTGTTAAGGATGACAGCTCCTTGGCCCCAGCCATGCGTTTTCAAGCCTGGGCTGCTTGAAGTGAAAAACTATTGCAATAGCCTGGGCTTGAAAATGCATGGCTGGGGCCAAGGAGTGGTCCTCCTTAACAGCAACATTCCTCATGGGTGCTGGCATGCCTTCTCCTCTGCCACCAGCCGTGAGAGGAAGGTAAGGTTGCGAGCCCAGTGCAAACAGTGAGGGGCCCGTCGCAAGCTAGGCTGCAGGCAGTGTGGCCTGGAATGAAGCTGTGCTGGTCTGTGGTGGCTTAGCCAGCCACACAAATTTGGTGGGGATGGGGGAGGGGTGCAACAAACTCTGGGGAGGGAGGGGGCTAGTGTGACTTACCTGTAGGCAAGAGGAGGCAGCTCAGTTGGGCTGCAGGGCAGGCAGGTACCATGTGGGAAGGCAGCTATGCAGGCAAGCCACCCGGGAGATGAGGAGTGACTGGGTGGGGTGGGTGAGTGGGGCAAGTGAGCAGGCGGTGACTGGGTGGGTGGGGCAAGCAAGCAGGCAGTGACCGGGTGACCAGTTCAGGGGCCGAACTTTGTTTTTTACTTCTAGCATCAATCTATCACATTCTGCACAATCTAATATTTTCTTTATTATCCCCCTTTCTAGAGGTATATTCTCATTTTTCCATTGATGGGTGTATACCATTCTTGCTGCCATTGTGATATGCAATATTAAATATGTTAACTCTTTACTGTAACCTTCTGTTATGATTCCTAATAAAAATAGTTCTGGTTTGAATTCCAATCTTTGTCCAATCATTTTTTCCAGCCACCTCTGAATCCTTCGCCAATAATCTTTTGCTTTTCTTTTTTTTTTTCTTTAAATTTTTATTGAAAATTATTAAAAATTACAGAAAAAAATATAGCAATATGGATAGAATTGCAGAGAGTGATATAATACATATAGAGTTTTAAAGCATCAATTTTCACCTAGAAATAGTACAAACCTCCATTAAACCAAATCATCAAAAAAAGAAAAGATTATCCAGAAGAAAGAATTCTCAGCTGCCATGCAATATTCCTATAAATATTTACCAACAGTCACACTAAGATTATTATTTTACATTCTTCTTAAGATTTCTTTTTTGCAGCCAAGCATACCACCAGTCCCAACTCATATATAGCCCCGATTCTTGTCTATCCCGCAAAAATCCGGTAAGCTTGTCTGCCTCTGCACAGTCCATGATTTTTGCAGTTAACATAGCCTCCGTGTCAGCACTTCAAGCTGCATTTATTCTAGTGCTGACATAAGAAGAAGAAGCGGAGGTGTTTGGAAAGGGACGTTTGACTTTTCACCTACTTATTTTCCCTGGAGATAATATCCCCTAGGAGATGGGATGGGAGGGGGGAAATTCCTTTGAGTTGGAGCAGTAGATTAGGGGTAGAGTGACTTGGAAGATGGCCAATGAGTGCAGAGGAGTGGGGAATGGAAAGAGAGGGTTTTGGGTCTGGAAGTCAGTGTTGGCTGCGATGGAGTCGGAGTTAGAATGTCGTGCTTAATAAATGGAAGTTTTTCATCAAAGACTTTGTTTGAAATGCAATTTATTTGAGACGACCTCAAAACCTGACACTCCGATGGGGTATTTTTGGATTTCCATTCTTGTGCAAACGAGATCTTGGCTGCAATGATGATGTGGAGAGCGAGATACCAATTAGATTTGTTTAAGTTCTCTGGTTTCATGCCTAGTAAAAACGTTTCTGGGTTCAATTTTATCCTACATCCTATGATTTCTAAAATCCATTTTTGAATTCTGGTCCAATATTCTCTTACTCAGGGACAGGTCCACCAGATATGAAAATAAGTTCCCATAGCGGTGTTACATTTCCAACAAACCGGGGAGTCCGAAGATTATCGAAGATGTCCTGGGAACATCTTTGATAATCTAGCCAGAGGGAGGTGCCATCTATACAGCATTTTGTATGTATTTTCCTTATAGGAAACTGACATTGTTAGTTTTAGGGTTTTTCCCCAAAATTTCTTCCCATTTTTCAAGCTCTATCGAATATCCCAAATTTCTCCCCCAGGCAATCATTGAGTCCTTGATAACCTCCTCTCCGATCCAATCCATTAAGAGGAATTGATACAGTTTGGATAATACCTTCTCATCCTTCCCCAACAAGATCTTATCAAGTTCTTGTAGGGAATTATAGATTCTTCCCTTGTTTTTGTCCTGAGCCGTCCTGGATTGGATCTGATTGTATGTCCACCAATCTAACTCATAGCCTAATTCCACCAGCGTATTTTGAGGTTTTACTTTGCCTAAAGGATCCAACAGAACTTGGTAAATTAATGGTTTATTTCTGTTATAAAGGATCAGGTGTATCTTCACCTCTAGAGGGGAAAGCCAAATCGGAGTCATCAGGTAATATTTATTTCTTATTCAATCCCAAATAGTCATCAAAACCTTTCGGATGAAGTGTTCCATAAAATATTTATGTTTTTTGGGCCTTTCCTGATTCAGATAATAATGCCACCCCTGTTGCAAATTGCAAATCTTTTGCTTTTCTACATATCCATCACACGTGGTAGTAGGTGCCCGGTAATTGGTCACATTTCCAGCATTTTGGTGAAAATTTCTATACATTTTGGCCAGTGGTGAAATGTAAAATTTGTTACTACCGGTTCTGTGGGCGTGGCTTGGTGGGAGGGTTAATGTGACTAGGTGGGCATGGCCAACTTTTTTTTTTTTACTTATAAAACCATTTTTTTCTACAACCTCTTCGGCTGAAGAGGTTGTAAAAAAATACTTTTAAAAGGCTCTGCCAATCAGGCAACTCAGCTGGGATTGTCAAAGGCTTTTAAAGCATTTTTTCTACAACCTCTTTGGCTGCATGTAGCCCATGGGCCATAGTTTGAGGAGTCATGCTTTAGTGTATATGGTGGAGATAATGCCAGGATGGTTGCACCATGTCCAATTTCTTTTTTAATATGATATAAATAAAATTAAAAAAAACAAATTGTAGTAAGTTCTTAAAGAGATGGGAGTACCAGACAATCTTATTTGTCTCTTGAAAAACCTATATGCGGGTCAAGAAGCAACAGTGAGAACTGGACACAGAACCACTGATTGGTTCAAAATTGGGAAAGGAGTCTGGCAAGGCTATATACTGTCACCCTGCCTATTTAACTTATGTGCAGGGCACATCATGAGAAAGGCATGGCTAGATGAATCAAAAGTTGGAATTAAGATTGCCGGGAGAAATATGAACAACCTCAGATATGCAGATGATACCACTCTAATGGCAGAAAGTGAAGAGGAACTAAAGAGCCTCTTGATGCGGGTAAAGAAGGGGAGTGCAAAGGTTGGCTTGAAACTCAACATTAACATAAAACTAAGATCATGGCATCCAGTCCTCTCAATTCCTGGTAAATAGATGAGGAAGAAATGGAAGTAGTGACAGATTTTATTTTCCTGGGCTCCAAAATCACCGCAGATGGGACTGCAGCCAAGAAATTAAAAGATGCTTCCTTCCGGGGAGGAAAGCTATGGCAAATCTAGACAGCATACTAAAAACCAGAGACATCACCCTGCCAACAAAAGTGCGTATAGTCACGGCTATGATTTTCCCAGTTGCAATGTATGGCTGTGAAAGTTGGACCATAAGAAAGACTGAGCACGAAAGAATTGAGGCCTTTGAACTAATGTCAGGTGTGCCTCCTTTCAGTACTCAAGAAAGAAAAACCCCGACTCCATTTTCATAGAAAAAGGTACTTTTACTGAGTATGAACTGAATGCAACCAAAGAAAAGCAAGATCTGAGGCAATAGGCATGAAAATCACATATAGAAAGCATCCTTAAAACCCTCCCCCCAATTGTCCAGTCAGGATTATCCAATCCACATCCCCCCCAGGGGTCATGTGGGTGCAGCTTCCGATGGTGCCATCCTCCTGGTATGCCACGACGGTTGACCTTGAGTGATTATCAGCGCTCTTCCCACCTTCAGAGAAAATGCTGAGGAAAACTTTCTCCCCTCTTCTCCACAGCTCACTTCCCCCCTCCCAGACATTCAAGCAGCTCCCCCCTCCCCCCCCCGTTACAATGGCAGCTGAGCAAGCAAGCAATAAAAAGGCAGAGGCTGACAACTATGGTGCTGGAGAAGACTCCTGCGAGTCCCTTGGCCTGCAAGACGATCAAACCGGTCAGTCCTACAGGAGATCAACCCTGACTGCTCTTTAGAAGACCAGGTCCTGAAGATGAAACTCAAATACTTGGCCACCTAATGAGAAGGAAGGACTCACTGGAGAAGTGCCTAATGCTGGGAATGATTGAGGGCGAAAGATGAAGGAGACAGAGAATGAGGTGGCTGGATGGAGTCACTGAAGCAGTAGGTGTGAGCTTAAATGGACTCCAGAGGATGGTGGAAGACAGGAAAGCCTGGAGGAATGATGTCCATGAGGTTGCAATGGGTCGGACACGACTCCGCAACTAACAACAACAAAATTTTCTAATTCTGACCTTTTCAGAAACTGACAGTTGTCTCAAGAGCTGGTTTAAAGCAGCATGTAAAATATACACCCAATATACACCCAGTTGTGGGGGGAAGGGCAAGGTCAGGTGAAACAGCAACAGCAAACACTTCCTGACATTTTCAGTTGCGCCATTAAGCTATCTTTTTGTCCACTCCCCCAGGACTTTTTTTTGACAGGGCCAACTCCCTATATAGGCAGTTGCCTGCTATGAAAAACACTGGCAAAAAAGAATCTTTTAAGGATGACAGAAATGTGTGGGGTGTTTTAAAAAGTCTCCGTGGGAGGGAGACACGATTTTGAACATATAAAGTATCTGTTAGGATATCCTCCCACATGCCAATTTTGGCAACTGAATTTTGCAATTGAAATGAGATTGGGCTTGGGTAAATGGGTGTGGGCTATTTGCTGCTACTGTAAGATTGTTCAACAATCTTTTTGAACAGAAAAATTATGTTGTGCCCCAAATTCCAGTAGTTATGTAGCACCAGTAGAATAGTAGAGATATTGAGAACTAATCACAATAAAATCTAAAACTAAGAATCTCCTGAATGTACTAATTTTATCTCATAAACTATTGGGATGGGTGAGGGGATCATGAGAGCAAATTAGGAATATACTGGCTTCAGGTCAGAAAGATATTTTTAATTCTACTTGAAGAGTGCAGAATCTGCAAGAGTTATCAGTCTTAGGGCCTATGAAAGAACTTTCATTAAGCAAGACTGTGTGGGAACTTTTTAGGATTATTAAAGATCTATTTTTATTCTTTGTTTTGTTATCCATGCTTTCTACTTCTTCCTATTTTAGATACAATTTACTTCCTCTATGTTCCTTGTTAGAATATGTATAACTCCTTCATAAAAAAAATGAGTGAAAATTAAAAATCTGCTAAAAACTAAGCATTACACTTCAAATGCTGAAAGTGTAAAGAGGTATACAAAGTCGGAATAAATAGCACAATATTTTGTCTCTTGTGTTATTGTGGGCTTGAAATGTGTGTATTTAAACCCATTATAGATTTCTGTTTTGCTTTCCAGAATTTATGAAAGGGAGGGATAAACTGCTCATTACCAATAATAGAATATTAGTAAGCAGTCATTTCTCACTACCCAGAGGATATGGGAGATTGAAAAAACTTGGCTAACACTGATATAGGTATCAGAATGTATCATTTCTTGGATATTGCATTTATTCACTGGCAAAAGAGCCATCTCTCAAGAAGTCTGTAGACTTCCCTTATTACAGAACAAGTGAAATATTTATACTACAAATTTAAGTATGAAAATATAATAGCAAAAATACGTGTCTGTATGCTTTTTTCATAAATAAATGCAGTATGAATATATCATCAAATGTTCAAGACAATGGAGATATGAGTTTGCATATGCTATAGACATAATTCTTCCAATAATCACCCCTCACAGATCATGTGTCTACATTTTGGGCACTTGGCTACATGGCCACCTTTACAACCATTTACAGCATCCCATGTTCACATGACTATTTTTACAGTGGTTTTGCTGAAAATAAACAGCAAAAAAGTTATCAAAACTATGACTGTAGCAAGTTACAAACGGACTAAGGGCCCAGATAAATTTTAAATAAGATTTTGAAGTTAATTATAAAGCATCCTTCCCATGGGAAAATGCTTTTGTTTTGATTTTTTTTTAAAAAAAATATGATTTTAAAAATTAGACACTAGAGGAAACTAGAGGGAACTAAAGATTACAATTAAAGACTCAATTTACAATTCCAGAATGAAGAAAAATGTTTTAACATTAGATATTTTGAATAATGCTTTTGAACAATGGACTCAGAATTTTAATTTTAATATTTTCAAAGAGACATTGCCTCTATGGAGAGACTGTGTATAAAAGATGTTATGGAAAAATATTTTCTACCTGACAAGACTGAGTTGAAAGTGGATTTATAAATGTCAGGTTACAGATCTAGCTGAAGGTAATTGATATTGGGAGTGATAGTGTGAAAGAAAAGAAAAAAAGAAAGGAAGTCAGATATCAGAATGAGATTTAGAGAGCAGTGATGAAAGATCTGTTAATCCCTGCATACCTGGAGTGGCATTCATCCTGAGAGACTAGGTATAAATCTGGCATGTCAGTTTATTTAAAAAAAAACTCTGCATGTGACCTTTCAGGTCTCTCAATGAATAAAGTTTCCTTCCCTGGGTAAGCAGCTGCATAAACCAGAAAAAAGATTAATAGAGTAATAGACAGCAAAGTGCAAAATGAAGTGGAAAAAGAGTGGCAGTGGTCATGCTTTTACCCTTTCAATAGACAATTCTTGACTAATTGCAACAGAAACAATGTTCCTCAACCTGAATGGTTTCATCGAGCAACAGCTTCTTACAGACTAGAAGCTGACCTTCCCCAGAGATCTCTATACCACTTCTACTTAGGAAAGGCAACTGAAATGAAATGAATATCAACTGTCTCTGATTAAAGTGCACTCCTGATTGATGACCTAACAGATGGTAAATTACAAAATTCAGGGAACAGAATATCATTGGGAAAGCATTCCTCCTTGAGATTTCACCCTGAGGACATTAAATTAATAAATAGTGATTCATTTGGACAAGCATAATGAGTTCTTGCTATCTATTTATTTATTTATTTATTTATTTATTTATTTATTTATTTATCTATTTATTTATTTATTTATTTATTTATTTATTTATTTAAACTTGTATGTCGCCCTCTCTCCCAAAGGACTCAGGGCGGCTCACAACAATAAAAACACATAAAATTCAATATATAAATATAAAAACCAATAAAATCCCTTTAAAAAACCCCTTCAGTCCAATCTGGCCAGGCCAAATAGCCATGTTTTGAGGTCATGGCGGAAAGAGCGAAGGTCCATGGCCATCCGGAGTTCCAGGGGGAGCTGATTCCACAGAGTAGGTGCGCCCACAGAGAAGGCCCGCTCCCTGGGAGTCGGCAGTTGACACTGTCTGGCTGACGGTAAAGTAGGAAAAGCGGATCCAGCTAGATGATCACTGAAGGGCCCTCTTTGTTCATAGTATTGTAGAAGAGAAATTGTGCTTGCAAATGTATCCAGTTGAAATAAAAGGCAGACACATTCCTTCTTTGATGTAGAACCAGTGAGGAGAGGCCCCTCAGTTGCCCCTCAGTTGTCAGAGATACAAGCATTTTGGTGACATACAGTTGAAGGTTAAAGAGATCAAGTATGACCACATGTAATATTAACAAGAGATAATTTGAATCTATGCTTCAGTAATCTACAAAAGGAATTATGACTGTTGGCAAAGAATAAAATGAAACGGTAATTGGGAAGTGTCAATTAAAAATGACAAATGTATATGACTATATGAATTGCTGAGTTAACAGAATCCTTTGTTTGAAGCTGTATAAAGTTGGACTCTCATGTTCATTATTTGCTCAGATTCTTCAGGTAGCAATACCTGTCTGAACCTTATTGCAATAATAAAGCTGACTCTGTCTGCCCGAAGGGATGTCTCTTAATTCCTTCCTTCCATAACAACGGGACCCCAAGGAGGCCCTCCCTGTGAGAGCGCACCAGGCGATGGGGAGCTGTCACTGGCCGCAGATGGTCCGCCAGGTACCCTGGGCCTAAGCCATGCAGGGCTTTATAGGTGATTACCAGCACCTTGAATCTCACCTGGAGGGCAACCGGTAGCCAATGCAGGTCCTGCAGGAGGGGTGTAACCTGAGAGTGTCGGGACACTCCAATCACTACCTGCGCGGCTGCATTCTGCACCAGCTGAAGCCTCCGGGTGGTCTTCAAGGGCAGCCCCATGTAGAGAGCATTGCAGTAATCGATCCAGGAGGTGACGAGTGCATGAGTGACTGTGCGCAGGTCATCACAATTCAGGTAGGGGAACAACTGGTGCACCAGATGAATCTGAGCAAATGCCCCCCTGGTCACGGTCGTAATATGATCATCCAGAGTCAACCGTGAGTCCAGAAGGACACCTAGATTGTGCGCCCTTTCTACAGGGGCAACACCTCACCCCCTATAGCCAACGATGGAATATTCTTCTGGAACCACGATGCCGGTATCCACAGCCACTCCGTCTTGGCAGGGTTGAGCTGAAGCCTGTTCCTCCCCATCCAGAGCCGCACCGCTTCCAGGCACTGGGACATCACATCGAGGGCATCACTGGGCTGGTTCGGAGTGGATATAAAAAGTTGGGTATCATCAGCATACTGAGGATACCCCACTCCGAAACCACAGATGATCTCCCCCAGTGGCTTCATATAGATGTTGAACAGAAGGGGAGAGAGGACCGACCCCTGAGGGACCCCACACATAAGGGGCGAACGCCCAGAGAGGTAGGAGGAGAACCACTGTAACACAGTGCCTCCCACTCCCAACCCCTCAAGGTGCCGCAGCAGGATAGCATGGTCGATGGTATCAAAAGCAGCCGAGAGATCTAATAGGACCAGGACAGAGGAATAACCCTTGTCCCAAGCCCTCCAGAGATCATCCACCAGCGCGACCAATGCTGTCTCCATGCTGTATCTGGATCTGAAACCCGACTGGTACGGGTCCAGATATATTGCTTCATCCAGGGCCAATGGGAGCTGACGTGCCACCATGCTCAAAACAACCTTCGCAATAAAGCGAAGGTTGGAGACAGGACGGAAATTATTCAAAATAGCTGGATCCAGACTAGGCTTCTTGAGGAGGGGTCTCACTACCGCCTCCTTCAAGGTGGCCGGGAAATTCCCCTCACCCAAGGAAGCAGTTATCATTGCCTGGATCCAGCCACGTGTGACCTCCCGGGCCGAATAAATGAGCCAGGAGGGACATGGGTCCAACACACACGTGGTGGTACTCAGCTTCCCCATGATCCTGTCCACTTCCTCAGGAGTAACAGGATCAAACTTGTCCCAAATCACCAGACCCATCACCACCTCCCCCACCGACTCTGCCCAGTCAGAGTCCAGCCCCTCCCGAATCTGAGCGATCTTATCTCGCAGGTGTTCACTAAATTCCTCAACCCACCCCCGCATAGGGTCATCTCCCGCTCCCTGATGCAAAAGGGAGCAAGACACCCTAAACAGGGCAGCCGGGTACATTCTCTGCGGATGTGATGAGGGTGGAGAAGTAAGCCCGCTTTGCCACCTCCATCGTCACCAGATAAGATCGAGTAAAAGATCTCAACTGTGATCGGTCAGATTCGGAATGACTGGACCTCCAACAGCTCTCCAGACCTCTCCCCCAACGCTTCATCTCCAGGAGCTCCTCATACTTATGAGGCATGTTTCACAGTATCTTTGGAATCCACGAGTCCATGAGATGACACTCTTCATTTAATAAAGACATACATTAACAAAAAACATCCAGTTGTATGATCCACCTCTGCATTTCTTCAGAAAAGAATTTCTCAAATTCCTGCAAATATTGTGATTAAACTGATGAACTGATTAATCAGTGGAACAGCTTGCTTCCCAGAGTTGTGGATGCTCCATTGCTGGAGGTTTTCAAGAAAAGATTGGACAATGATTTGTCCTGGACTCCTGCCTTGGGCAGGGGATTGAAATAGAAGACCACCAAGGTCTCTTCCAGCTGTATGATTCTATGAAGCCGTATTCTGCCAATTCCAACACTGTCCCTGATGCTGCTGCCTGAATCTCACATGATAAACTTGCTCAGTTGATTCTGAAGTATTTTGGAAAGAACAATTGATTTCCTATTTATTCTTTTTCTCATTGCTTGCCTGCAGGAGCTTTTTAATAGGTATGGCACTCTCACAGTTTTAGGTCAATCCACAACTGCTCTGCTGAGAACTTTTTTTAAAAAAACCCCCCAAAGTTCTTACTTCTTCGCTTTTGTTTAATTTCTTATGTTTAATTTCTGTACAATAATATTTTTATATATCAGATTTTATCATACTTTATTACTTTATAAGTAACTTCAGGCAGCAAAGCTTGCTACTTCTTTCTCTTCCTATTTTCCCCACAACAATTTTGTGTAAGGTGAATTGGACTGAGAGAGGGTGACCCAGTTTTCATGCCTAAAGTGGGACTAGAATTCATAAACTCTTGGTTTCTAAGACGGTGCCTTAACCACTAGTGGCTCATATCAATGTATTTCTTCAGTAAACCAGTTGGTAATTGCTTTTGGCCAGTATTGTTTTGCCAATAGGTGTACTAATTAGCAGGAAGAACAATGTTGCCTTTGAAGTCATGTTACTTGAAAGAACATATTTCATATAATTTGATATTGAATATATTACCTGCTTTTCATTCTGTCAAGACATTTGACTGACAGTTTGCCTACTGTCCATTGATCTTAAAGTAAGATCATTATGTGTTTAGGCATAAGACTATCCCATACAAACTGCATAAGAAAATGTTCCTGTCAAGCCTGAATTTGATTCCATTACTTGGAACCTGACAGTTCCACAGAGAGATTTAAGTGATTTGGCTATCCAGATAGCTCAAAGTACTGAATTCAGTATATGGAATACAATATGGAATTATTGGTGTTGTCTGAACTGTTGTGGGTTCATATAAAAGAAGAGTGAATAAATTGGTATTTTGGAGACCGGAAACTGACGTCGCGGTGAGATGAGCAAGAATTTCTGGCGCTCCAGAAATTCCGCCAATAGCCCCGCCGCTGGACAGTCCATCCTGAACCCCACAGTCTTGTTTTGACTGTGGTAGTGGAGGGCACATCCTGTGGATCCCAGGGACACCACAAAGTCCCTGGTTGATCCAGGAAAGCCCTTTTTCCAGTGGCGGAGTAGCAGCCATTAAACTGCTGAGGCTGTGACAGTTTCAGGAAAGAAGAAGGAACGATAGGGAACAGATCGGTGAGAGATTTTTACTTCTTTTTAAATAATACAAAGAACACCCTAAGTGATGAATGAAGTGGAGATTGAGAGCAAATGGTGAGAAGCGGCAAATTTAATTGGAATTAATTTTTTATACCCAAGTATATAATTTAAAAGATTTGGAAATTGCTTTATTTTTATTATTGATTTGAACTGGACTGGATTGAAGAAGAAAAGATAGTATTGGGAACTTTTTAAAATTTGTCTTTTTTAGATTGATATTGATTGGACTATTTGGACTGGAGCCTTTCCCTTTTTAGGCAATTTTTGATTAATTTTAAACGAAAAGAACTCTTAAAGAATAGGAGAGACAGGAGAGTGTGTAATACTGCCATCTGCTGGGAAAGAAACTTTGTTTCTATGTTTATTCAAGTAATAGAAGAAAGAGACATTGTAGCCATAATAAATAAAAAGGCTTTGTACTGAATGATAAGAGTGGAGAGCAACTGAAGCTGTTTATACAGGTGCTCTTGTAAGATTTAAGTGAAGAAGGAGCCTGGAAATATACTGGAAGGCTTTTGATCTCTTTTGAGTAGTTACTTTTATTTTCCTTGTTATTTGTGGCATGGATAAAGGAAGAAAAAAAATCACTCTCTGTATGCTCTCTGGACATAAAAGTGTTTGAAGGACTACTTATTTTTTCTTATTTTTTTTTCTTTTGTACCTTTTTATTTTTTTTACTTGGGATTTTTACACAACTCTGTTGGATTAAGGCACCCAAGAGCCTGAAGATTCTATTGACTTAATATTGACCTTTTTTCTTTTTTTTTCTTCCCCTTTTTTCTTCCTATTTGGAAGAGGACTTCTACTTTTTATTTTTTTTAACTATTCTTTTTCTTTTTTTCCTATTTTTTCCATTTTTGTTAACATCCAAAGGATTAGGGTTTTGGAAGAAATATTTTTTTCTTTTTTTCCTTCCTTTGATTTTTTTCCTCCTTTATTTGGCCTTTTCAAACTTTTTGTCTTTTGAAAGTGGTTTTGGTGGAATATTGAACAAAATGAGTAGAAAAGTAGTGACAGTGGGAGCTGTAGTGACTACATCATCTTCGTCACCATCTGGAGGTCAACGTACTATCCAGGCAATGATGCAACAAGAGAAAGAGAAAGAATCATCGACACAAACGATTATACAAACACTTCAAAGGATGGAACAACAACCACAAAGGATGGAACAACAACTATTGAAGACAGATGAAAAAGTTCAGAGGATGGAACAACAGCTGCTCAAAACAGATGAAAAGGTGGTTAATATTCAACCAATATGAAGAAAGATTGGTAAAATTAAAGGAAAAAGATGACGAAAAAGAAGAAAAAATGAAGGAAATAGAAATAGACTGGGAGAGGTTGAACAAGAAACAACTGGCTTAATTGGATGGGAAATAGACAAAGCAGAATTCTATTTAAGATTTCAAAATGTGGAAGAAGAAAAAGGAGAAAATTTAGCAGATATTATGAATGGGATGCTAGCTGTATGGTTTGACAGCTGCTTATTATAAACATTGCAGTTAGAAATGGTGGGACCATTTAAAGAATTATTTACTAACATACAATCTGGAGGAGATGTACCCCCATCCTGGAGGACAGCTTTTATTTCTCTGATTCCAAAGGAGGATCAAGACCACATCCAGCCAAAAAATTATAGGCCTATATCACTCTTAAATACAGATTATAAGATTTTTGCTAAAATACTAGCAAATAGGTTAATGACAGTCATGCAACAAATGATTCATAATGATCAAACTGGTTTTATAAATGGTAGACAAATGAAGAGTAATGTAAGACAAGTTGTTAACCTATTAGAGTATTTGGGGAAGAACAACCAAATCCCTGCGGTGCTAATATTTCTTGATGCAGAGAAAGCATTTGATCAATTGAATTGGCATTTCTTATTGAAAATAATAGAAAAGATGCAGTTTGGAGAATATTTTACACAATCTATTAAGGCAATATATCAGAAACAAACAGCGCAAATAATAATTAATGGTAGTTTAACAGATACCTTTAATATAGAAAAAGGAACAAGACAAGGATGTCTCTTGTCTCCATTATTGTGTATTTTGACTTTGGAATTTTTGATGAGTAAAATACGGGGGTCGGATAAAATAAATGGAATTAAAATTAGGCAGTATGACTACAGACTACGAGCATTTGCAGATGATTTGGTTGTTACCTTAACCCAACCATTACAGTCGGTTGTAGGTTTAATAGATATAATTAATCAATATGGACAAGTATCTGGATTTAAAATAAATGCAGGGAAAATGAAGATAATAATGAAAAACATGACTACAAATCAAAAAGATGAATTAGAAAGATTAACAGGATTTGAAATAGTAAAAAAAGTTAAGTATTTGGGGGTTTATATTATGACATCAAATGCAGAGCCAGAGAAAGGAGATTGATCTTGAAAATTTAAAAGAGTTTATTGCTCAGGCTTTGATGAGGCAAGATGAAAATATGAATGAAAAATTTAAAAGATCTCAACAGGAAATTAAGCAGGAGATTAAAGAAATCAAAGAGGTGGTTCAAGAAAAATATGATAAGGTGACTAAAAAGTTAATGACAGTGGTGACTGGCCTGTCAGATGCAATTGTGCAAACTGATAAAAAAGTGGAGGAACTTAGATTAGAAGTAGATAGCAAAATGAAGGAGACGGATCATAAAATCTTTAATGCTGATAATAAAATGCAAAGGATTGAAAATGAGATGACAATGATGCAATTTAGAACTATGGAATTTGCTATAAGACTTAGAGGTATAAGAGAGAATAGCAGAGAAGACCTGAGAAAGATCTGTGCTGATGCTTTAGCTGTGATATTAAAGATTAGCCCTGAAGAGATTTTTTGCAAGATGGACAAAGTCTATAGAGTGAATTCTTGGGTGGCTAAACAAAGACAACTGCCTAGTGATGTGGTGATATATTTTACAGATAGAAGAATAAGAAATGATATTTTGCAAAGGTCCTTTGAGTCTGCTGTGCAAGTGGATGGAAAGGAAATTGGAGTTTATAAAGAGTTGCCGCCTAAGATGTTAAAAGACAGAAAGGATTTTGAATTTTTGGTGACTGAGCTAAAGAAACAAAACATCCCATTTAGGTGGGATGCTTCAACTGGCATAATATTGAGGTTTGAAGGAGAAAGATATCGATTAAACACTGTTGAGAAAGTGGAAGAATTTTATTCTACAGTTTTTAAAACAGGTTCAACATCCCCACGTACATCTTCAGTGTTGGAGATAAAGGAGAGTGATAAGGAGAAGCAGTTTGAACAAGAGATTGAAGAGCAGTGTAAACAGATGGAGAGGGAGGCAATGGAATTGCAGGGAGCTACAGGGGGATTTCTTGATGAGCCCCTGTTAGATCTCCCTCTGGAAACTGTAACTGGACTACCCAAGAATACAAGAGAAGTGGCTTTGGACCTAGCCCGGATGTGTGAAGCTAAAGATCAGCGTATAACTCGAGAAGTTTATAAACAAATTAAAGAAAAATAACAACAGGGAAGGTCCAAGCCACAGCAAGACAAGAAGGGAGCTAAGGGCAATACGCAAGCATGTGAAGCCAAGGGAGGAGCTTAGCCAAAGATTATCAACCTGGAAGAAAGTCTTCAGCAGATGTTCTTATCGCTTCAAGAGGCCCCAGATGACAATTAAGTTTTTATCTTGGAATGTGAACAGATTAAATTCACCACAGAAAAGGAAGAAATTATTTAATTATTTGAGACAATTTAACAATGATATTATTTGTCTACAAGAAACTCATATTCGAACACAAGATCAAAAATACTTAGTAAACTCTAGATTAGGAACACAATTTATAGCTTCAAATTTGGAAAAAAAGAATGGCGTAGTGATTTACATAAATAAAAGACTGTCAGCTAAAATTATAGAAGCAAATGATAGTGGGAGATTTATAGCAATTGAAATTTATACAGAAAATGGTCCAATTTTGGTGATTGGAATTTATGCTCCTAATCAACAACAAGAAAATTTTTATAAGACATTGCATTTTAACATATTGCAATGGGATTATAGATCTATTCTAATCATGGGAGATTGGAATGGAGTAATTGATCCCAAAATAGATAAAAAGAGTTTGGCAAAGTCAAGGATCAGACTACCGCAGACTTTTTTTGATATGAAAGAAGATTTGGAATTAAAAGATATTTGGAGAATACATAACCCAAAAGATTTGGACTTTACTTTCTTCTCAGACAGGCACAGATCCTTCTCTAGGATTGATTTTATTTTATTATCATCTGATTTACTTGTTAAAACAAAAAAAAAAAACCCAAAGATTTTTCCAAGGACTCTAACTGACCATAGCCTGGTATGGATAGAAATTGAAATGGGAAAGACTGAGAGAAGATCATGGAGAGTAAATGAAAACATGTTTAGATATGAAAAGAATGTAAATGAACTTAAAAAGCAAATGAAAGAATTTTTTGAAATGAATTTGAATAAGGGTACCCCTATTGAAATTGTGTGGGACGTGAGTAAGGCATATATGAGAGGGGTACTCATTTATATGAACTCTAAACACAAATTAAATCGACAAAAGAAAAGACTTGAAATGGAAGCAGAGATAAAGAAAAAAGAACAGTTACTTATAAAAAATCCAACAGATGAAAGAATACGAGGAGCTATAAAACTCTTGAAAGATCAATTTCATATGCTTATGGCGGAACAAACAGCAATTAACTTACAATTTGCGAAACATAATACATTTTGCAATGCTAATAAACCGGGCAGATGGTTGGCCTACACATTGAGGAAATGACAGAGTACACGGGTTATTGGTAGCATTGAGAGTGGAGGAAAGGAAATTTTTCAACAAAAATTAATTAAAGAAGCTTTCTTAGACTATTATACCAAATTATATGCTAAAGATGATATAAAAACTAGATTTATAGAAGAAAGAAGAGTTATGAAAATATATAGTGAACAAAAGGAAAGAATGAGTCAACCGATAACAGTTGAGGAGATTATTGCCGCAATTAAACAACTGAAAATAGCTAAAGCACCAGGGACGGATGGTTTAACTGCAGTGTATTATAAAACTTTACAAGCAGAAATGGTTGAATACCTCAAAGACTTATTTTGCAGTATACAACAAGGGGGTAAAATACCTCCCTCATGGAAAGCAGCTTATATTTCATTGATACCAAAAGAGCAAGCAGGTCTTAAAAAACCTGAGAATTTCAGACCAATATCTCTTCTGAATAATGACTACAAAATTTTTGCAAAAATATTAGTCAACAGGTTAATGCCAGTTATTCAAGAGGTGATTCATCATGATCAAGCAGGATTTATAGAAGGCAGGTACATGAAGGATAATGTAAGGCAAATAATAGACTTATTGAAATATCTTGAGAAGAATAAACAGATCTCTGCAGTGCTGGTGTTTTTGGATGTGGAGAAGGCCTTTGATAGAGTGGATTGGAACTTTCTATTAAAGACTTTAAGAAAAATGGACTTTGGGGATCAGTTTATACAGGCAGTTGCAGCAATTTATCAACAACAAATGGCACAAATTATTATTAATGGAAGTTTGACTACAAATTTTAGTATTGAAAAAGGAACAAGACAAGGTTGTCCGCTATCCCCATTGTTATTTATTTTAACACTAGAAGTCTTGTTGAATACAATACGGGACTCAAATTCTTTACATGGAATAGTTATTAGGCAAGAAGATTATAGGACTAGGGCATTTGCAGATGATCTGGTTGTTACCCTAACACAGCCGATGGAATCAATAATCCAGATGAAAGACATTATAGAAGAATATGGTATGGTATCAGGATTTAGACTGAATCAGAAAAAAACGAAGATGATAGTTAAAAATATGACACAAGTTCGAAAGCAGGAACTTGAAAGCAAGGCAGGCTTTGAAATAGTATCAAAGGTTAAATATTTAGGAGTTCAAGTTGCAGATTCAAATTCAAAATTATTTCAAAATAATTATGAGGTGTTGTGGCGAGAGGTACAAAAGGATATGGAGACCTGGAAAAAACTGCAGCTTGGAAGAATAGCAGCAGTTAAGATGAACGTTTTGCCTAGATTTCTTTTTTTGTTTCAAATGATTCTGGTGCTTAAAAGTAATAAACAACTGAGTGAATGGCAAAGAGGAGTGAATAAGTTTGTCTGGAATGAGAAAAAGCCGAGAGTTAAACTGAAAATTATGCAAGATGTCCCAGAAAGGGGAGGCCTTAAACTTCCAAACCTACAACTGTATTATGAAGCAGCGGCCTTGACGCAAGCAAGTGATTGGTTTGGAAGGATAAAGACTGGAATATTGAATATAGAAAGTCATGATCTTGAATTTGGTTGGCATGCATATTTATTCTACGAGAACAAAGTGGACAAAGTATTCAAAAGCCACATACTTAGGAACTCTTTGATGAGAGTCTGGAAGAAGCACCGATTCAAATGGGATTGCAAAATACCGTTATGGCTGGATCTTGGTCATATTATGTGGAATACAAATATAATGTCACTCGGGGGGTTTTTATACAAAGAAGTTCTTTTTATGGATGGGGGCAGATGGCAACTAAAGACATTAGAAACACTGTTGGAAGAAGGGATTAATTTAACTTGGCTACAGTATAATCAACTCCAATTGAGATGGAAAGAAGATCAAAAACTTGGTATAATGATGCATGAAGAAGAATTGGTTAGACATATAAAAGAGAAAGGTCCAATGCATATTAAGAGGGTTTATAATGTTTTGTTAGAAAGAGACTCGGAAAATGAACTGGTTAAAAATTGTATGATAAAGTGGGCACAAAATTTTGCAGAACCAGTGATGTTGGAAACATGGGAAAAAATATGGGTCCAGAATGTTAAATTTACACAGTCGCAGAACTTGAGGGAAAATTTTTATAAAATGTTTTATAGGTGGCATTTAGATCCTAAGAAACTATCGTGCATGTATCCTAATGTTCAACCAAAATGTTGGAGATGTGATTGTTTAGATGCCACATATTATCATATATGGTGGACCTGCAAGAAAGCGAAGGCTTTTTGGATAAAAATTTGGTGGGTTATGCAAAATGTTTTGAAGAAAAAACTTCAGTTTTCTCCACAATTGTTTTTATTGGGTATAGTTAAGGGTTTTACATTGGGTGAAACAAAGCTGATATTGTATATGGTGACAGCAGCAAGATTATTGATAGGCCAATATTGGAAAAATAATGCCATGCCCACTATCGAAGAATGGACTTTGAAGATGGCCAGTTTTGCAGAGATGGCGAAGATTTCAGCATATTTAAAAGATCGAACTCAAGAGACTTATGTATGGGAGTGGAAAAAGTGGATAGATTATGTGCAGAATAAATATCAAACTAGGAAATATCAGATAGCTTTTAGCTGAATGTATTATGTAGGGATAGATTAACTGAGTTCTATGAAGATATAAATAGTACACAGGGGGTGAAGGGGTTTAAGTTTCAAAAAAATGTAATCTTGATTTGGATTTTATCTAGAGGAAGTCATGGGGGGAGGGGAGGGTTAGGGAGGGTTTGGGGGGGAATTGGGGAGAATATGTATTTGTAAAACTTTTTAAATAAAAAAAATATGGACAAGTATCTGGATTTAAAATAAATGCAGGGAAAACGAAGATAATAACTAAAAACATGACTACAAATCAAAAAGAAGAATTAGAAAGACTAACAGGGTTTGAAATAGTTAAAAAAGTTAATTATTTAGGGGTTTACATTACAACATCAGATGCGAAATTATTTAAGCATAATTATGATCCGTTGTGGCAAAAAATACAGAGAGAGATGGAAAATTGGAAAAAATTACAATTATCTTTGTTGGGAAGAATAACAGCAGTGAATGCTTTGCTTTTTATTTCTTTTTCAAATGATACCAATACTTAAAAAAGATGAAAATTTGAAGATATGGCAGAAGGGTATTAATAATTTTGTCTGGGCAGGGAAGAGACCAAGAATAAAGCAAAAAATAATGCAGGATATACGTGAAAGAGGAGGTCTCAAAATGCCCAATTTAAGACTATATTATGAGGCAGCTGCCCTATCAGCAATGAGTGACTGGATAAACTCAACAGAAGAAAGAATATTGAATATTGAGGGATATGATTTGGTTTACGGTTGGCATGCTTATTTATTATATGATAAGAAAGTGGATAAGACTTTTAAAAGTCACATATTAAGGAATGCTTTATTGCGTGTCTGGAAAAAGTATTAGTATAAATTAAACGAGAAGTTACCAATGTGGGCAATACCCAGACACGCGATAGAGAATATAAGTGTAGAACAAAAACAAGATGTGACTACATATAAAGAGCTTCTTAACAAGGAAAGAGGTATACTACAACTAAAATCTTTGAATCAATTAAGAGAAGAAAGGATAATTCAAACATGGTTTCAGTATGGACAGCTGCAAGCTAGATGGAGAGAAGGTCAGAAAATTGGTATCTTGCAAAATGAGGAGAACTTGGTAAAACAAATTAGAGATCAAAGTCAAATGCATATAAAAAGGTTGTATAATGCATTGGTAGAAATAGATTCAGAAACTGAGTTAGTTAAGGACTGTATGATAAAGTGGGCACAAAATATTGAAGAACCAATAATGATGGAAACGTGGGAAAAAATATGGGTTAGAAATGTGAAGTTTACGCAAGCCCAAAATTTAAGAGAGAATTTTTATAAAATGTTTTATAGATGGCATCTAGATCCTAAAAAGCTAGCCTGTATGTATCCAAGTGTGCAACCTAAGTGTTGGAGATGCGAATGTGATGATGCCACGTATTATCATATATGGTGGACATGTAAAAAAATTAAGGCATTTTGGATAAAAACATTTTCAAAAAGAGGATAAAATTTACTCCACAGTTCTTTTTGTTGGGTATAATTACAGATTGTACAGTCATAGAGACTAAATTGATCTTAAATTTAATAACAGCAGCCAGACTTTTGGTGGTGCAGTATTGGAAGAAGGAAGACTTACCTACTATTGAAGAATGGACATTAAAAGTAGTGAATTTAGCAGAGATGGCAAAAATTTCAGCATACTTGAAGGACCATTCAAATGAAAGATATATATCGGAATGGAGAAGATGGATTGACTATATTCAAAACAAATATCGAACTAAAAAGTTTCAAATAGCCTATGAATGAAACCAAAATTTTCTTTTTGAATCATGCTTTGTTAGTTGAAAGGAGAGTTAAAGAGCAAGAGGGAGTTTGGAGCGTACAGAAAGTTAGCATATTTTAGTTTATGTTTGTTAAATGTTATACCCTGTATTTGCTCTGGGAAGTCTGGGGTGGGTGGGTGGGGGGAGGGGGGTTGGAGGGAGAGGGGGGATGAGGGGTGGGTGGAGAAGGGAGGAGGAGGGATGGGTAAAATTGTTGTAATACCTGATAAAACTTTTTAATAATATATATATATTATATGTATATATGTATAATGGGAGATTTTAATGGAATTGTGGATGAAAAGTTAGACTATAAAACATATAAAATTACAAGACACAATAGAAAGATATTACCGAGATCCTTTTTTAAAATGATAGAGGAAATAAACTTGAAAGATATATGGAGGGAGAGAAATGGGAAAAATAGACAATATACTTTTTATTCTGATAGACATTTATCTTGGTCTAGATTAGATATGATATGGACAACAATGGATTTGACTTTGAATATTGAACAAGTGAAAATAGAAACAAATTTGTGGGTGGACCACAATCCGGTGATTGCTATTTGGAAAGGGCAGAAAGCAAGATCTAGATGGACTTTAAATAATACAATATTAAAAGAGAAAGACTTTGTACAGAAAATGGAAAGAGAGCTGGACTTTTTCTTTAAGGAAAATAAGAAAGAAGAAACATCAACACAAAACCGTTGGGATACAATGAAGGCCTATGCCAGAGGATTAATTATAGACTATACAAGGAAAAGAAATGTGAAGAAAAGACAAACCTTTAAAATATTGACCGATGACTATAAAAGATGTGAAAGGGAACTCCAGAAAGATCCATATAAGAAAGATGTAAAAATCAAAATGGATATAATAAAGCATAAAATGGACCTACTGGAGAAGGAAGAATTAACACAAAAAATAAGAAATGCCAAATAGATTTACTTTGAAAATGCAAATAAACCAGGAAGATGGCTAGCATATAAATTGAAAAAGGAAAGAGAATCAAGAAAAATAACACAATTAATTGATGATCAAGGACAAAGTAAATTTGGAAACAAAGAGATGGGGAAAATAATACAAGAATACTATAACCAACTTTATAAGAAAGAGTTAATAGAGGAGGAAAAATTGGCAAGGTACCTACAAAAAGCAAAATTACCACAGATTCCTAAAGATGTTGAGGAGATTATGGAAGGGAATATAACGATGATTGAATTAACAGAGGCAATCAAGAAGCAGAAAAATGGAAAGGCACCAGGACAGATGGTCTGCCAATTGAATATTACAGGATGCTACAAGAAACTTTAAGTGTCCCGTTATTGGATGTTATGAATGAAATAATGACAAAAAAGGAAATATCCAAATCATGGACTGAGGTTTATATTACACTGATTCATAAAGAAGACATAGACCCACAACAAATCAAAAATTATAGGCCTATATCCTTGCTAAATTCAGACTATAAAATTTTTGCTTCAATATTGGCAGAAAGACTTAAGAGATATTTGAATAATTTTATACATTCAGATCAAAATGGATTCCTGCCAAAAAGACAAATTAGAGATAATATAAGAATAATTCTGAATACTTTAGAATATTATGAAACGCATCCTGAAAAGCAGATGGCCTTGATATTTTTAGATGCACAAAAAGCCTTTGACAATGTGAACTGGTGATTTATGATGCTTCAAATGGAAAATATGGGCTTTGGTAGGAAATTTATTCAGGCAATTGAAGCCATATATTCTAAGGAGACGGCAAAGGTAACGATGAATGGAGAATTGACTGACTTTATTGAAATAGAAAAAGGCACTAGACAAGGATGCCCCAAATCCCATTAAATTAATTTGATTAACCATAAAGCTCCAATTCAGGTTATCAAATGCCTTTTGGGCGTCCACGAACATTAGCGCCAGCTGCTTTTCGGGATGTTGCTCATAGTACTCTGTAACATTTAGTACCGTTCTCAGGTTGTCCCTCATTTGTCTCCCTGGAAGAAATCCATTCTGGTCTTTGTGGATCCAAAGGTTTAAAAAATTTTTTCACCCTCTCCGCTATTATACTCATAAACAATTTATAATCTGAATTTAGTAAGGAGATGGGTCTATAATTTGCAATTTGTTTCGGATTGGCACCTTCTTTCAATATGAGAGTGAGATACGCTTCCCTCCATGTGTCCGGAATTCTTCTACCAACCAGGACCTCATTAAAGATTTCTAATAATTCTAATTGCAATGCTTCATCGAATTTTATATAAATTTCCCCTGGTAGTCCATCTGGACCTGGGGTTTTATTCTTTTTAATTTTAGTAAGAGCAATTTTGAGTTCCTCTATTGTAATTTTGTTATTCAACATTTCCCTCTCTTCTTCTGTTATGTGCGGTAGGCTAGCTTCCATCAAATATTGTTCCACCTTATCTGGCTCAATCTCTTCATCTTTGTATAAAGCTTTGTAGAATTCTCTTGTTCGTTCTAATTTATCCTCTTCCTTCGTCAGAAGGTTACCCTTAGAATCTTCTAATGCAAGAATTTGACTTTTTTCATTCTCTTTTTTTAATTTATATGCAAGCCACCTTCCGGACTTATTGGCGTTCTCGAAGTAGTAATGTTTTGTTCTTTTTATTTTTTGCACTATCTCCTCCTGATCCAAAATATTCAGCCTATGTCTCGCCATCATCCACTTTTGTTTAGCCACCTCGTCTCCCAGATTTTACTGTAGTTTATTTTCCGCTTCTTCTAGCCTTTTGGTGTGGGTCTCCCTGGCCTTCCTTTTTTTCTTTATTTTTAAACGCCATATACGATATAGCTACTCCTCTCACATAAGCCTTCATGGTATCCCAAACAATTTCTCTAGCCGTACCTTGATTGCCATTTTCTATAAAAAAGTGCTTTACTTCTTCATTCAGTTTAAGTATAAACTCTTTTTCATTCAATAAGTTCGTCTGTAATCTCCATCTCTGTTGTTTTCTCTTCTTCATATACTGCCAATTTATTTCGAGGAGTTTGTGATCTGCCCAGGCATTTGTGCTCATATCGACCTTCTTAATTTCCAATCCTAGTTTCCTGGTGGCCCATACCATATCTATTCTAGACCAGGAATTCTGCGAGTTTGAATAAAAAGTGTATTGTCTGTCAGAGGGATGCAATGTTCACCACATATCAATCAGGTTTAATTCATCCACCAGATCAAAAAACTTTTTGGCAAGGGTGTCCTTTTATTTTTTTTTAATTTTTCCACTTTTATAATCTCTGTCTGGGTCTACAATGCCGTTAAAATCACCTAACATACATATTTCATTATGCGCCCATTTTCCTAACTGTTCATGTAGTTTTCATAGAATTGTCCCTGTTTTTTGGTCGGAGCATATACTCCCACCAACATCATTTTAGAGTTGCCACTCGTTACCTCTATCATTAGGATTCTCCCTTTAGCATCTTTATATTTTAATTCTGCCTCTATTCCTCTTCTGACATACACAACAACCCCCATTTTCTTTTCTCTGCTAAGGACACAAATACTTTGCCGAATTTAGTATATTCTAAAAAATTGGCCTCTTCTTTTTTTATGTGAACCTCCTATATGCATATTATATCTGGATTTTGTTTTACCAATTTTGACAATATTATCTTCCTCTTTTTATGGTCATTTAAGCCGTTAACATTTAGAGATAGGATTTTTATACCATTCATTCCTAACGTTTGTGTCTAATTCCTAGTTCTTTTTTGTTTTTAAAGTTACTGCTCTTACCGGTCTAGTTTTTTTCCCTTTTTCTTCCTCTTCTTCTCTTTTCTTCTCCTCTTCTATATCTTCCTTTGTACTTTGTTCTTGGGAAGTTTCTTCTTCTGTGTTTGCCATTTTGATTTCCTCCTTGCTGTTTTGCTCCTCTTCCCCTCCCCTTAGCTGATCTAGGAAGTTCTGTGCTGCACTTAAGCTGTCAATTTTAATTTTCCTTCCCTGCCATGAGATTAACATCCCCTCTGGCAGGAGCCATCTAAATATTATGTTTCTTCTATTCAATTGACTCGTCAAGAATCTATAATTCTTCCTCCCTTCCCTCACTCTTCTTGGTACTTGTTTTAAGATAATCACCTCTTTCCCTCTGAATGTGATTTATTCCTCTCGCACTATGTTGTATAAGATGTCCCTCACTTATTTTCTGGTGAACCTTACATGGACCTCCCTAGGGAGCCTGTTCCTTCTCGCATAATTTGTTTGAACTCTATAGATGTCATCGAGCTCTCTAATGATTTCCTGTTTATCTGGAGAGCATCCGCAATCAACTCAGCCATCTTATCACCCAGATCTTCTTCTTTTTCTTCGCCAATATTTTGAAAACAGAAATAGAATGAGGCCTTGTCCATTTCAAGTTGTATCAATGAGTCTTCAATTTCCTTATTCTGCATCGAAACAGTTTGATCTACCATATCCAATTTCTTTTCATTTTGTTCAATCCTTTGTTCTGCTTTTTGAATTCTTTTCTCATTATTAGCGATTGAAGCTTGGATCTCATTCATCTTTGAGTCTAGCACATGAATATCCAACTTTAATTCTGAGTGGTTGTTCAGCAGTTTCTCTTGCATCGCTAACATAGTTTCCTGAATTAGTGTCAGAGAGGACTGTATAGTTTGTAATGTTGGGGTTGTTGGAGGTTTATCTATTTTCTGCAAGCCTTCTAGTGACTTCTGTGTAGCTGGGGATGACATTGCTAAGGTAGGATTGGATGGTACTTTTTTACCAGTTTTCAGGATTGTTGAAGTCATACTTGCCATTTCTTTCAAAATTGACTTTTGTTCTCTTATTATTTTTTCAATATTTCTCCAAATAATCATTCAGTGGCACTTGCCACTGTTTTCCACTATTAGGTACTTCTTGAATTCCTAATCAGATTACTTGCTTATTAGGTATGGGGGGGGGTCTGTTTATTTAAAGACTCTTCCTTAGGTTCCTATCCCTGGCCTTCTTTAATTAATCCCAATGACTTCTTAATATGTTTATTTCACTTAACAAGTAACACCATAAAACAATATGTCTCTTAACTCTTGTCTAATGTTATCCACACATGAATTTAAGTTTTAAAAACTTACTTAAGCCTATCCTAGATCGATTGAGTAATTGATTAGATATAGCACTTATTAATGAATTATTAAAAAAAACAATTGAATTTAAAATTCCTAGGAGAATATATTAAGCTTAATAAATAATTAATTAATTAGCAAGATAATCACCTAAGGAACAATTAAGTATAATAGATTTAGAAAGATCAGTGCCTACTTAGAAATATCAATACTGTACTATCTAATAAGAGCAATAAATATTGGTATACAAATATAAATACAAATAGATAAATATGAATCAGTACTATGCTACCTGATAAATACTATAATCATGGATAAGTATACAGTTAAGTTATAGGTACAATAAAAATGTAAATTCTATTTTTCACAAAGATATAAGTAAAGAGATCTTACAAATTAATTTGTTAATTTACCAATTAGCAGAGTGTATATATTACTCAAGAGGGTTTTTGACAGAAATCGAGAGAAAAGTATATATATATATATATATGTATTTATATCAATTTATAACCAGTGTCAAATTTATTATAAAGATGGGGTTCTTCCTCCTTCCCCCCCTTTTCCAAATATCGAGTATATAACGTTCTTTAAAGTTCTTTAATACTCAGCCTCCACACTCTTCCAAATCTTGCAAATCAGTTATTCTGACACTGTTCTCTATGGTTTTCTACTGCTAGATCGTCCGACGTCAGCCTCTCCGTTGTCTCCTGACTAATCCTTATAATGGCTGCACTTCCTGTTCTTCTAGGACGCTCAGATCTCTCTCCAACTTACACACTCTCCAATCGGTCTGTAGCAATAGGCAACAAAAAAAAGGTTCTTCAAAACTCTTGTTTCTTGCTTTGCTCTGTCTACCAAGCCTCTTCTTACGCCAATAATCCCAGCGATTGCTTTCTCCTCTCTGCTGGCTCATCAGGTTCTCTTGTTTTCAATCCGCTCACTCAGATCCGGTCGCCGCTTGTTCCCTTCTGAGACCTTCGCCCCCAACTTCACCAGCCCCTTCCTCCGATGTCACTCTCACCAACTAGGGAAGATATGGTAGTCCAAATTCACCACTGCAACCTCCGATCTCCGATCTCCGATCTCCCGTCTTGTTGTTGGTTACCGCCACTTCAGGTCCGCCATTGACCAGCAGATTCATGCGTGCTAGGTTGACAGAGCCATCCCGGTCTTGTGAAAAGTGATTGCGCTTCACTTTTTCTCTCTCCTGGCTCTCTCTATCGTCCGCGATGCTCTCCGGGCTTCGCGCCCCCGAAGGGATCCCCAAAACACAGTGACTGGCAGTGATGAGGAGCAATGGTCACTCACTCAGCACCATGTCGCCGCGGGTCGCCAACCGGAAGTCCCTCACTGTATGGTTTTTAATCCTCCTGCCCAGCCATGGACTCCTGCAATAAGATACTTAGAGACTAAAGCTTGCACAACATTATTGATGTCCATGGATACTGAACTGCAGGTCACCTTTCTGCCTGATGCAACAGCCCAACAAATTTGGGTCCAATTGGAAAATTGCTACAGGCCTGTTTCAATTGAATCTTCATGTTTGCTCATGTCTGAGTTCCATGGTTAGAGATTGAAACCTGGTGAACAAATTGGAGGACATTTAACCAAACTGAAAGGAATCAGAAGAGAATTGAGAGAAAGAGGCTATCTTATTGATGATATTCAAATGATCAGCATTATTATTAACTCATTGAATTATGAATGGAAAGATGCCATTTCAAAGATTAACCAAGTGCCCATTGCTCAACGCACAGTGGACAATATATGCAGACTTTTAATTGAAGAAGAAGCACTAATGTTAGCCACGCCACATTTGAGAGGACCACCTGCATCAAGAGCTCCAGCAAGGCATCCCTTCTGAGGAAGAGCCTACGTTCCAAGGATGCCAAAATGCTACATCTGTAATTGCGTGGGACATGCCACCTGGGATTGTCCCCAACGAGTTCCAGCTCCCGTCTCATACCAGCCTAGAGGAACAGATTCCAGAGAAGGCAGAGGCAGAGGCGGAAGACAAGGTCATTGTGGTCCCAGGCATGATCCACAAGCTCCACTCGCCACATTGGCGTTAACCAATGATCCACAACCTCAACCAGAGTACAACAGATGACTCCTGTGGACTTTGGACAGTGGTGCAGTGTTGCATGTTACCTACAGAAAGGAACTTTTCACAGAGATGGACGAGCCTGAATCTGAACTACATGACCTTTATTCTTTTTCCAATCATCCTTGTCAGGTCAAAGGAAAAGGAACTGTTTATGTTGAAGAGCTCGATGCATTCATTCCTGATGTTTATTATATACCAACAGCAAATAGTAATTTGCTTAGTCAGAGTCACTTGTCTAGGGTATTAAAGTTCCAGGTTCACCACCTCAAAAAAGCAAGTTACATAGTTAAAAATGGAGATATTGTTGCTGAAACCATGTTAATTGGTGGTGTTTATTACTTAAAGCCAAAGCCTAAATCACAAGCACAGGCAAATATGCAAGCTCCAAAAGAGGAGAGCACAGGCCCAGAGAGAGATGTTCCAGAGAGAGATCCTGTTGCTACTCCAAAGGCTCCTAAAGCCAACAAAAAGAAAATTAGGAAACAGGTTGCTCAGAGCAAGCCTGGGGTTCCTGATAAAACTGTTAATGTTGAAAACTCACTAACTGGTAAACCTTTGCATTCCAGGTGTATCCATAAGTGGCATAGAATATTGGGGCATGCCAGTTTCCATGTTCTTAGGAAGATGCTGGAGTTCGCAAAAGGTTTGGATCTAAAGAGGTGTAAGGTGTTTTTGGATTGTGCTGTCTGCAAGAAAGCCAAATCCAAAGCAGCAGCCATTCCCAAACGCGCTACACGCCTGTCAACACACATTTTTGATTTGGTTCACACTGACATAGTTGGTCCTTTTAAGCCAACACTTGGTGATAGAAAATATTTTCTAACAATTGTTGATAATTATTCTAGATATGGATATGTATATCCTATGAAAGAAAAATCTGAGACCTTTCAGATCTTTAAAGACTTTGCTGCTCTTGTTTCTACCTAACACCAAGTTTGCATCGCCAGAATCCAGAGTGATCGTGGTGCTGAATTCATGTCTCAGCGTTTCCAGGACTGGATGCATAAGAATGGAATTCTTCATCAGACCTCGGTGCCTTACACACCAGCTTGTAACGGAGTCATAGAAAGACGACAAGGGGTCCTGCAAACCATGATGCGTTGTCTCCTAGAAGATGCCAACCTTAGTATGCCATACTGGGGTGAAGCTATCAAATATGCAAATTACATTGTCAACCGTACTTGGAGCAGTGGAATAAATCAGACTCCTTTCTTCATGTTGTATGGCCACAAGCCCAATCTCAAAAACCTCCATATTTTTGGTTCATATGCTATGGTGAACATTCCCTTAGCTCAAAGAAGGAAAGGAGGTCCAGCAGCAAAGAGACTGAGATTTATGGGTATTGATGATAACTCAAAATGGAGCAAATTTATCGACTCCAAACATGTAATTGTGATTTCACAATCCACCAATTTTGAGGAAGATGTTGACTGGTCCAGGATTCATTCCAAAGATCCTGGAGTTTATTTTCCTAGAGATGATGTTACTAATGCCACACAGCCTGATGATCAAGATTCACGGGCACATATTCCATCCACTAGTTCTTCTCAACCTGATGTTCCATCTTCACAAGCCGTGGATGCTGACGCTAGCGACGAATGTGAGGATGAGGATGAAGCAGAAGAAGAATAGACTGTTGTTCCGAGATGTTCCAAGAGGGTCACAAAGGAAATCCCTCCACAACGATATTCATGGCAACTGACAAAAACACCCTTGCCTTTGATTTGCAATGTTACACTTCCACCTGATATGTTCACACAAATCAAGCATCTTCCTGATTCAGAGCAAGACAAATGGTATGATGTAATGCAGGTTGAAATGGACAATCTAAAGAAACTTAAGGTGTTTACATCTGCAAAACCTCCAGCAAACAAAAGGGTCATTGGCACTCGATGAGTCTACAGAATCAAAAAGAAGTCAGATGGTGAGTCACTGTACAAGGCCAGACTTGTAGCTCAGGGTTTCACTCAACGTTATCCTGAAGACTACACAAATACCTACTCACCGACACTTCGGACTGAGAGTGTAAAAATTGCTTTAGCAAGTGCAACTATTCTTGGTTTAGAAGCTTTCCAGTTCGATGTTGACATGGCTTATCTACATGCTGACCTAGATGAAGATATCTACGTGAGAGGTCCTCCAGGGTTCCGACAGCAAGAAGGGGATACCTGGTTTCTAAACAAAAGTCTTTATGGTCTGAAACAGTCTGGTCTAATGTGGTACTTATGTCTTACTGACAAACTAAATTCAATGGGCTTTATTAAGTCCGAAACTGATTTTATTTATTTTATTTTTATTTTATTTTTCAATTTATATACTGCCCTTCTCCCTGAGGACTCAGGGCGGTGCACAGCCAGAATTAAAAACATGAAATACAAATATTAAAAACAATTAAAATATATATAAATTTGGCCCAAAATTTAAAAAACCACAAACCAATTAAACATTTAAAAATTTTAAAAAATTTCTTCCCAAGCCAGCCCGGCTTGCTGGAAAAAGTGGGTTTTAAGGGCACGGTGGAAGGCACTGAGGTCTTGGATTCTCCTTATCTCTGGGGGCAGCTGATTCCAGAGGGTAGGTGCCCCACAGAGAAGGCTCTCCTCCTGGGGGTCACCAGCCTACTGTCAGGTTTCGGTGCTATCTTGAATAAACTTCATTCTCAAGCGCAAGCTGTCTAATGAAACATTTTATTTTTAAGCATAGCAGAATCCGACATTTCTGACTCAAATTTGCAGCCAAACTGGCCCCTCCTTCCAACCCCCTCCTCTTCCGCTCTCCAGCCCCCACGTCCCATTGGCCATCATACAGATCCATCTCTACATCCCGGCACGTTCTTTTCACAGGAATGCAGCCCCCACCCTCGTCTCCCAGGAAACCCTATCTGTATAAACAAAACTAGGTAAAAGTTCATCTCAGCAATAAATCAAGCTTCCGCTCTTTCTGCTTCAACTTGTTATGTCAGCGCTGGAAGAAAGCCTAATTTGGAACGCTGACATCCGGCCTCTCTCCCTTCACTTCTGCAACATCACCTATCCCATAGGGAAAACACAACAAGATTAGTCTCATCAGCCCCTCCCTGGCTGTGCACCCCCCCCTCCCGGCTTTCCCGGGTGGTCTGCATGGAATTTTGCTATAAGGCGATCAGCTTGGATGTTTGCGCTCTTCACCCAGGAAGCCTCTGACAATGGGTAACCCTTCCATTTAATTAAGTACTGAAGGCGCCCCCTGTGCCATCTTGAATCAAGAATCTGCTGCACTTCGTAGTGCGTTTGGCCCCCAACAACCAGGGGCCCAGGAGGTTCACGTGGCGTTGCCCTAAAGTAGACCCCACTACAGGTTTTAGAAGGCTACTGTGAAAAACGGGGTGAATTTTCCCCAAAAGCCGTGGCAACTGCAATTGCACTGTAACGGGGTTGATTATTTTTATTATAGGAAATGGTCCTATAAATTTTGGGCCCAATTTCCTGCTCGGGAGTCTAAGTCTCAAGTACTTGGTGGAGAGGTAAACTTTCTCTCCTAGCTGAAATGGTCTTTGGGGAGTTCGGTGCTTGTCTGCTTGGTCCTTATAAGATTGAGCCGCCTTTGCCAGCGCCCTCTTAACATTTTCCCACGTTTGTCTCAACATTGCCATCCAGTCGGTCAAACTGAGTGAGGAAGGGGGCTCCCTCGGGTATTCTGGCATGGGAACAAAATCCATGCCACTCACTATTTTGAACGGGGTTAGCCCCGTGCTGCTGTGGACAGCATTATTATATGCAACCTCCGCAAAAGATAGGAGGTCTGCCCAATTGGACTGCTGGTAGTCGACGTAGCATCTTAAATACTGTTCTATCATAGCGTTCAGTCTTTCTGCCCCCCCATTGGTGCTCGGGTGAAATGCTGAGCTGAGCCCTTGGGATGAACCTATGGACCGTAGAAACTCCCTCCAGAACTTTGCTGTGAACTGGACCCCTCTGTCGGAAATGATTCTCCTGGGGACTCCATGTAGGCGGTAAATGTGTTTCAGGAACAGTTTGGATAACTGACGGGCTGAAGGCAGTCCACTACAAGGAATGAAGTGTGCCTGTTTGGAGAATAAGTCTATTACAGTCCAGATCACTGTATTTCCACTGCTCCTCGGTAGGTCTACTATAAAGTCCATTGCAATCTCCTCCCATGGTCTTGTTGGCTTGGCTACTGGTTGCAACAATCCAGGCGGGCACCCTGGCCTTGTCTTCATCGTGGCACAAATGGTGCAGCTTTTTACATAACTGTCTACGTCCTTTCTCATATGTGGCCACCAGAACTGCCTCCGTACTAGGTGCAGAGTCTTTAGGAACCCGAAGTGTCCTGCTGGTTTAACATCGTGGCTCCTCTTGAGAATCAGGATGCGTAAACTCTGTGGGACATAGAGCTTTGTCCCCCTCCATGCTAGTTCATCTCTTTTTGTCAAGAGATGTTGATTGTCCCGATACCAGGGGTCTGTCAGTGTTTCATTTTTTAATTTTGCAGTTAAGTCACTTGCAAGTTGGCCTTGCTGGTCACGTCGTTGCCGTCTGGTGATCACTTGGGCCGCAGCTTGGGTGGAGGGGATGATGGCATTCACTACCTGCTCCCGCTCACTGTTGTATTGGGGCATCCGGGAGAGGGCATCAGCCAGGAAATTTCTCCCACCTGGGATGTGCTTAAGCTCGACATTGAAACGATTGAAGTATTGTGCCCACCGCACTTGCCTGGGCGACAGTTTTCGTGGGGTTTTTAGGGCCTCTAGGTTTTTATGATCAGTCCAGACTTCAAATGGTTTCTGGCCTCCCTCTAGAAGGTGCCGCTAGGTCAACAAGGCCCACCTTACTGCAAACGCTTCCTTCTCCCACGCCGCCCATCGCCTCTCCGTATCAGTGAGTTTGCAGGAGGTGTAGGCGCAGGGTTGTAGATCCCCTTGGTTGTTCTTTTGGAGTAACACGGCTCCTACTGCCACATCACTTGCGTCTGCTTGGATGACAAAAGGCTGTTCTGGATCCGGGTGTTTTAAGACAGGTTCTTTCGCGAACAGTCCTTTTAGCGTCTCAAATGCCTGTTGGCAGGTCAGGTCCCACTGTAGGGGTTGTCCCGGGCGAGGTTTCATCGCTGGGCTTCCTGTCTTTAGGAGGTCTGTCAAAGGTTTGGCAATTTTCGCAAACGAGGGGATGAATTGTCTGTAGAAATTCGCAAAACCTAGAAAACTTTGCAGTTGTCTGCGGGTGCGAGGGGGCTGCCATTGTAGAACTGATTGGACCTTGGCTGGGTCCATCTCTATCCCCTCATTTGATACTCGGTAGCCCAGGTAGTCTAGCCGTGATTGGTGGAAATCGCATTTTGGCAGTTTGACATATAGGTTTGCCCGTAGCAGTTTTTCCAGTACTTGGCGGACGAGGGGTATATGTTCGTCTATGGTCTCCGTGTAGATAAGAATATCGTCCAGGTAGACGAGGACCCCTTTGTAAAGGTGTTCATGTAAGACTTCGTTTATTAACTGCATGAACACTGCCAGGGCTCCTTGCAATCCAAAAGGCATTACTTTAAACTGGAAACTACCCAGGGGGCAGTTGAATGCTGTTTTCCATTCATCTCCTGCCCTTATGCGTACTCGGTAATAAGCTTCTCGAAGGTCTAGTTTGGTGAAAACCTTCCCTTTAGCTAGGTGGGCTAACATGTTTTTCATGAGGGGGAGGGGGTACAAGTTGTGTACGCAAACAGCATTGACACTTCGAAAGTCGACCACCAGTCTCATGGAGCCGTCCTTTTTCTCTTTAAACATGACCGGCGCCGCTACCCTTGGTTTCACTGGCTCAATAAATCCCCTTTGTAAGTTTTTGTCTATGTAGTCCCGCATTTCCTGCATTTCTCGGGGCGTCATTGCATACATTTTAGGTTTGGGTAGTTTCGCTCCTGGGATAATCTCGATGGCACAATCGGTCTCGCGGTGGGGGGGCAGAATGTCACACTCGGCCTCGCTGAATACCCCTGCAAGGTCTTGGTGCTCCCTTGGGATCTGGTTTGCGTTACAAGTGGTGGTGGGTGCGGCTGCCAATTGTTTTGCTGCACCTTCTGGGAGGGGCCCTTGTGTTGGTGGTGTTTTCTTCTGTAGTGGAGGGCTGCTTTGGGGTTTCAGCGTGGGAGGGAATTCTTCTGGTCGGGGCGGCAGGGGTTGGGGCCCCTTTGCTATTCTCAGCCTGCGGGTTCCCTCTTGCCACCAAATGATTGGGCCCCATTTGTCGAGCCATGAGAGTCCCAATATGACTGGTTCTGTCATCTTGGGGGCTATTATGAAGCGGATCGTCTCCCAGTGATCTGCGAGTTCTAGTCTCACGGGTTCAGTCAAATGTGTGGCATACGTTCCTCCCACTAGGGACCCATCAACTTGCTCGAAGCGAATTGGTTGTTTGAGCTGTTTAGCTCGGATTCCCAATTTTAGAACTGTGGGTAGGTTGATTAGGCACCGTGTGCTACCCGAGTCTATTAGGGCTTGGAAAGTCTATTGGGCCCCTGTTTTGGGGGCTGTTAGGCGTATGGGGAAAAGAAAAGGGTGGACGGGTCCACTCACCATCGGGTCATCCTCGCCTTCGTCTTCCGTGTCATAGGGTTCGGGGAACTGATCTCTCTCGTCTGGGATTCCTCTGGTTTCGGTCAGATGAGCGAAAAACTCAGGGATTTGGGGAGCTTCCTGCAGTACGTGGGTGACGCGCTTGGGCCCTCGTTCCGGCCGTGCTTTGGGTGGTGGATCGGGTCCCGGTCTAGGCGTTCCACATCTTGCTGCTATGTGGCTGCTTCCCCCACATCTGTAGCATTTCAGTGGGCTCCGTGGGGCAGTTGGTCTGTAGGAGGGCTGTGATGTTGGGGTTTCTCGTCTATTGAGTGGCCCCTGGACTGGTCGGCCTCTCTCCTTTCCCTCTGGTGGTTTTGACGTGTCACTCGCCCGCAGCCCTCTGTCGACTTTTATCGCTACCCGGAACCATTCAGCGAGTCGGTTTGGGATGTCACGATAGGCAGTCACTTGGGAAATTCTTTTATCTAGGCTTGTTCTAAAAAAATACACCAGCAATCGCTCTGGTAGAGGAGGCAGTGTCCCAATGACTCTCCTGAATTCACGGATATGCTCTCTGATAGGCTTCCCCCTCTGCATTAGGTTTCTGAGCTCGTCTTCCACATAGGGGTCCTCCTCCTCCTCCTCATAACGGGCTCTCAATAGTTGCAAGAACCCATCCGCATTTTGTAGCTGGGGGGCCCTGTATTTGTAGAGTGATGCTGACCACCTCTTTGCTTCTCCCTCCAGCCCTTCCGAGATAGCATTCACTAGGGCTCTGGGGAAAGGGTAGAGGTGTCCGAACCGCTCTATGTATATCTCAGCTGAATCGAGGAATTGGGCGAGGTTGTCTGGGTCACCATCGAATTTCCCTCTGAACTGGGGTGGTTCCTCCCTCTCTGCCCTCTCCTCTCTGTGCTGAGCTCTGGAGGGCCAGCCTTGGTGTTGGTAGTCCTCTGCCTCGTCTCTCATCGTGGGGTGGGGAGGTGCTGCCTTGTCTGGGCTTCGCTGCCATTCCCATCCCCAGCTCGCCCTTCCCAATTCACTTAGGGGTTTTTCTTTATCTTTTACCTTTGTATTTTCCAAGTTGGCTGGAATCACGACCGCTTCTGCTCCTCCCGTTTCTTGAAGCAGGCTTTCCTCCGAGAGCTTGGCTTCAGCCATAGTCCGTCCGACCAGATGTCTGGGAGGGAACGGGATGATTTAAACTCAGCCAGCCTGGATTTGGAGGAGAGTTTGGCTGTCTGTCAGGTTTCGGTGCTATCTTGAATAAACTTCATTCTCAAGTGCAAGCTGTCTAATGAAACATTTTATTTTTAAGCATAGCAGAATCCGACATTTCTGACTCAAATTTGCAGCCAAACTGGCCCCTCCTTCCAACCCCCTCCTCTTCCGCTCTCCAGCCCCCACGTCCCATTGGCCATCATACAGATCCATCTCTACATCCCGGCACGTTCTTTTCACAGGAATGCAGCCCCCACCCTCGTCTCCCAGGAAACCCTATCTGTATAAACAAAACTAGGTAAAAGTTCATCTCAGCAATAAATCAAGCTTCCGCTCTTTCTGCTTCAACTTGTTATGTCAGCGCTGGAAGAAAGCCTAATTTGGAACGCTGACAGGTTCCAAGGTGGGAGAAATTTCCTGGCTGATGCCCTCTCCTGGATGCCCCAATACAACAGTGAGCAGGAGCAGGTAGTGAATGCCATCATCCCCTCCACCCAAGCTGCGGCCCAAGTGATCACCAGACGGCAACGACGTGACCAGCAAGGCCAACTTGCAAGTGACTTAACTGCAAAATTAAAAAATGAAACACTGACAGACCCCTGGTATCGGGACAATCAACATCTCTTGACAAAAAGAGATGAACTAGCATGGAGGGGGACAAAGCTCTATGTCCCACAGAGTTTACGCATCCTGATTCTCAAGAGGAGCCACGATGTTAAACCAGCAGGACACTTCGGGTTCCTAAAGACTCTGCACCTAGTACGGAGGCAGTTCTGGTGGCCACATATGAGAAAGGACGTAGACAGTTATGTAAAAAGCTGCACCATTTGTGCCACGATGAAGACAAGGCCAGGGTGCCCGCCTGGATTGTTGCAACCAGTAGCCAAGCCAACAAGACCATGGGAGGAGATTGCAATGGACTTTATAGTAGACCTACCGAGGAGCAGTGGAAATACAGTGATCTGGACTGTAATAGACTTATTCTCCAAACAGGCACACTTCATTCCTTGTAGTGGACTGCCTTCAGCCCGTCAGTTATCCAAACTGTTCCTGAAACACATTTACCGCCTACATGGAGTCCCCAGGAGAATCATTTCCGACAGAGGGGTCCAGTTCACAGCAAAGTTCTGGAGGGAGTTTCTACGGTCCATAGGTTCATCCCAAGGGCTCAGCTCAGCATTTCACCCGAGCACCAATGGGGGGGGCAGAAAGACTGAACGCTATGATAGAACAGTATTTAAGATGCTACGTCGACTACCAGCAGTCCAATTGGGCATACCTCCTATCTTTTGCGGAGGTTGCATATAATAATGCTGTCCACAGCAGCACGGGGCTAACCCCGTTCAAAATAGTGAGTGGCATGGATTTTGTTCCCATGCCAGAATACCCGAGGGAGCCCCCTTCCTCACTCAGTTTGACCGACTGGATGGCAATGTTGAGACAAACGTGGGAAAATGTTAAGAGGGCGCTGGCAAAGGCGGCTCAATCTTATAAGGACCAAGCAGACAAGCACCGAACTCCCCAAAGACCATTTCAGCTAGGAGAGAAAGTTTACCTCTCCACCAAGTACTTGAGACTTAGACTCCCGAGCAGGAAATTGGGCCCAAAATTTATAGGACCATTTCCTATAATAAAAATAATCAACCCCGTTACAGTGCAATTGCAGTTGCCACGGCTTTTGGGGAAAATTCACCCCGTTTTTCACAGTAGCCTTCTAAAACCTGTAGTGGGGTCTACTTTAAGGCCAACGCCACGTGAACCTCCTGGGCCCCTGGTTGTTGGGGGCCAAACGCACTACGAAGTGCAGCAGATTCTTGATTCAAGATGGCACAGGGGGCGCCTTCAGTACTTAATTAAATGGAAGGGTTACCCATTGTCAGAGGCTTCCTGGGTGAAGAGCGCAAACATCCAAGCTGATCGCCTTATAGCAAAATTCCATGCAGACCACCCGGGAAAGCCGGGAGGGGGGGGTGCACAGCCAGGGAGGGGCTGATGAGACTAATCTTGTTGTGTTTTCCCTATGGGATAGGTGATGTTGCAGAAGTGAAGGGAGAGAGGCCGGATGTCAGCGTTCCAAATTAGGCTTTCTTCCAGCGCTGACATAACAAGTTGAAGCAGAAAGAGCGGAAGCTTGATTTATTGCTGAGATGAACTTTTACCTAGTTTTGTTTATACAGATAGGGTATCCTGGGAGACGAGGGTGGGGGCTGCATTCCTGTGAAAAGAACGTGCCGGGATGTAGAGATGGATCTGTATGATGGCCAATGGGACGTGGGGGCTGGAGAGCGGAAGAGGAGGGGGTTGGAAGGAGGGGCCAGTTTGGCTGCAAATTTGAGTCAGAAATGTCGGATTCTGCTATGCTTAAAAATAAAATGTTTCATTAGACAGCTTGCGCTTGAGAATGAAGTTTATTCAAGATAGCACCGAAACCAAACCTTGTTTGGCTGATGGCACCCTGAGGAGGCCCTCTCTGTGGGAGCGCACGGGTCACTGGGAGGTCGTTGGTAGCAGCAGGTGGTCTCGAAGATAGCTAGGCCCTATGCCATGGAGCGCTTTAAAGGTGATAACCAACACCTTGAAGCGCACCCGGAAGACCACTGGGAGCCAGTGCAGCTCGCGCAGGAGCGGTGTTACATGGGAGCGCCATGCTGCTCCCATCACTACCCGCGCTGCTGCGTTCTGGACCAGCTGGAGCCTCCGGGTGCCCCTCAAGGGGAGCCCCATGTAGAGAGCATTGCAGTAGTCAAGGCGAGAGGTGACGAGGGCGTGAGTGACTGTGCACAGGGAATCCCGATCAAGAAAGGGCCGCAACTGGCGAATCAGGTGAACCTGATAAAAGGTCCCCCTGGTTACAGCTGTCAGATGTTCCTCCAAGGACAGCTGCATATCCAGGAGGACTCCCAGAATGCGAGCCCTTTCTGTGGGGGCCAAGGACTCACCCCCAATAGTCAGTGATGGAGTCAACTGACTATATCGGGATGCCGGGAACCACAGCCACTCAGTCTTGGAAGGGTTGAGCTTGAGCCTGTTCCTCCCCATCCAGATCCGCACAGCCTCCAGGCACTGAGACATCACTTCAAGGGCATCGTTGGGGTGGCCTGGGGTGGAGATGTACAGCTGGGTGTCATCAGCGTACTGATGGTATCTCACCCCGAAGCCACGGATGATCTCGCCCAGCGGCTTCACATAAATGTTGAACAGAAGGGGCGAGAGGACCGATCCCTGCAGCACTCCACAGACGAGAGGCCTCGAGGTCGACCTCTGCCCCCCTGCCAACACAAACTGCGACCGGTCGGAGAGAAAGGAGGAGAACCACCGCAATACGGTGCCTCCCACCCCCAACTCTTCCAGCCAGTGCAGCATGATACCATGGTCGATGGTATCAAAAGCCGCTGAGAGGTCTAACAGGACCAGAACAGAGGAGCAACCCCTGTCCCGAGCCCTCCAGAGATCATCAACCAATGCGACCAATGCCGTTTCCGTGCTGTGCCCAGACCTGAAACCCGACTGAAACGGATCTAGATAAGATGTTTCCTCCAGGAATTGTGGAAACTGTCATGCGACCACACTCTCAACAACCTTCGCCATGAAGCGAAGGTTGGAGACAGGACGATAGTTGACCAATATTGCCGGATCCAGGTATGGCTTCTTGAGGAGAGGCCTCACCACCGCCTCTTTCAAGGCAGCGGGGAAGTAACCCTCACTCAACGAAGCGTTGATAACACCCTGGAGCCAGCCTCGTGTAACCTCCCGGGAAGCCAGTACCAACCAGGAGGGACACGGGTCCAGTAAACATGTGGCCGTACTAAGTCTCCCCAAAATCCTGTCCACATCATCGGGAGTCACAGCATCAAACTCCTCCCAGATAACATTCTCAAGACTATTCCTCGTCACCCTGCCCTGATCTACCCAGTCAGAGTCCAAATCCCCCCAGATCTGAGCGATTTTGTCATACAGGTATTGTCCGAAATCCTCTGCCCTGCCTTCCAGGGGATCCTCCCGCACTCCCTGATGGAGCAGGGAGCGGGTCACCCTAAACAGGGTGGCCGGATGATTCCCTGATGACGCAATAGAGGCGGAAAAGTAATTAAACTTTGCTGTCTTTATCGCCACTAGGTAGGTCTTAATATGCGACCTTACCAGTGTTCGATCAGATTCAGCAAGACTGGCCCTCCAACCGCTCTCCAGGTGTCTTTTCCGGCGCTTCATTTCCCTCAGCTCCTCAGTAAACCAAGGAGCTGCGCGGGATCGGCACCGGGTCAGAGGCTGCAAAGGCACAACTCGGTCCAAGGCCCCACCAGCCACCCGATCCCAGGCGGCTACCAGGTCCTCAGCCGAGTCATGTGCTAGATCCTCAGGAAATGGCCCAAGCTCCATCTGGAACCTATCAGGATCCATCAGGCACCTGGGGTGGACCCATCTTATTGGCTCCGCCTCCCTGCAGCGGGGTGTAGCGGTTCGAAGGTCCAGGCGAAGGAGCGAGTGATCTGACCATGACAAGGGTTCCATGTCTATATCCCCTATAATAAGATCACTCAACCACTGGCCAGAGACAAAAATCAAGTCCAGAGTGTGTCCCCCCCCGTGGGTGGGGCCATGAACTAGTTGGGTCAGGTCCATGGCCGTCATGGAAGCCATGAACCATGATGAGTGCGTGTTCACAAAAAGATCTAACAATACATATGAGATAGTTCTTGTTTATGTTGATGATATTGTTTACATTGGTCCAAATAAGCAGATGAGTGAGATTTTTGCCAAAGCCTTGCAGAAATATTTTACATTGAAATCATATTAGCACTTATTTAGGTGTTCAGATTGACAAAACACAGAAGGGGTTTAGTCTTTCACAAGAGGATAAAATTGAACAAATTTTGCATCATTGCAACATGAAGAATGCTAACACAACAAAGACACCCATGCAAACAGATTTTCACAACTTGACACATGAAACAAGTCCTGAGTTCGAGGATCAAACACTTTATCGTTCAGTTATTGGGTCACTGTTGTACATTAGTAGTTGGACCAGATCTGACATTGCAATTAGTGTTAATCTTTTGTCTCGACACATAGGTAAGGCAAAACTGTTTCATTCCACATGCGTTAAGAAATTATTGAAATACTTAAAACACCCTAAACATATGAAGTTATTGTTAGAGCCAACAGATACTGATTTTGCAGAATTATGTTGTTATGCAGATTCTGATTGGGCGAGTGGTAAGAAATCACGTAAAAGTACTTCAGGTTATATGATGTTCTTAAATGGATATCCTGTTTACTGGCAAGTGCGTAAACAAAATTTTGTTTCTTGTTCATCTACTGAAGCTGAATATGCTTGTGTTTCAGATGCATGTAATTCTCTAACATGGTTTGATGCTCTGGTCACAGATATCTGGACATGTCCGATCCGACCGATCACCGTGATGGAAGACAATGAATCAGTGGTTTATATTTCTGAATCACATTTCACAGGTTCTAGGTCCAGACACATTGACATCTGTTATCACAACATAAAACAATTAGTGAAAAAAGGTTTTGTTAAATTGCAGTATGTGTCTACACATGATCAGATTGCTGATATGCTCAACAAACCGCTTCTAGCAGCTCAACACGAGTATCTGTGTTAAGAATATGTGCCTTATTTGATGATGTACTTGATGTCCGCTCAACTGACAAAGAAGGGGATTGTCACTGCGTTTCTTGTATTTGTCAGCTGGGCTCCCATTCTAAGACTTACGGTAGACTGTCTGAGTCTTATCTCTGAAGCTACTGCACATGTCCACATTCTTTCACTTTCTTCTAACTTTTTTTGTTCGCCTGCCAAAAGGTAAGGCAGGAACGCTGCCAAGATGTAATTAATAGCTAGTAAGATTGTTTTTTACTTCTTTATAATAAAATGTGTTTCATTAGAATGTATCTCAGGTTTTATTTTTTCTTTAAAAGTATACTCCAAGGAAAAGCCACGGTCCGTCTCTAATTAGGTGCAATTGCCCAAAGCGGAATGGGATTAATTGCCATCCTGACAAGGGCATCTGCCAGAAGGTTTCCCCCCCCCTGGTAAATATCTCATTAAATCATTGGTAATACTGTGCACACCAGACCTGTTTGGGGGACATTTTCCTTGGAGATTTGAAAGCTTCTAAATTATTGTGGTAGGTCCACACCTGGAGCGGTATTTTATTCCCCTCCAGGAAATGTCTCCAAGTCAGGAGCGCCCACTTGAGTTCAAAAGCCTCTTTCTCCCATATCATCAGTGGTGGGATTCAAATAATTTAACAACAGGTTCTTTGCCCTAATGACCAGCTGAGTAGGCTTGGCTGGGTGGTCATGTGACTGAGTGGTCATGGCTAACTTGATACCACTCATGTTGAGGGGTGTCTTGCCTCTCTCCTCCCAGCCACTCCTTGTCTTGCCTGGTCACTTGCCACCTGGCAGGGAGAGGCTGGGCAACACAAGGAGTGGCTGGGAGGGGAGGGGCAAGGCGGGGCTGGGCATGGTGAAGTATGCTATTCAGCCAGTTTGCTGAAACAAAATCAAAATTCAAATAATTTAGGAATTCATTCTCTGTCCTAATGGCCCTTTTAAGTATAAAAAAACAATATACCAAAAGGTAGTTTATTATTTCATGCATTTAATACTTAAATAAGAACAATAAAAGAAGTACACAAAACTAGATTTTGTTATAAGAAAGAGTTTTAAAATATTAATGAAAAACTATTAGATAATACTTGACAAAAAAACAATAAAACTTTTATGTAAGGTATTTCCATATTGCTTTTTGATTGGCGTCTTCACTTGCAATTTTCTACATTTTTACTCAAACATCATCGGCTGTGTGATTTCGCTGCCCCCAATCACAAGCTACCTCAGTTCATCTACAGTACCTCCCTCTGCGCCCCCCCTGCAATTGTAGAAGCTGTGCCAGTGTTGTACAACTGACCCAGGCATTATTTCAGCTTATCTACCCCTTTGGTTTTCAACAAATTAATAATTGGAAGTGCTATCTGGGCAAAAGAGTAGATGAATTGCTGATAGAAGTTGGTGAAACCCAGAAAGCTCTGCAATTGCTTGTGGGTGTGAGGGGTTTCCCACTCTAGCACTGTCCTGACTTTTTCAGGATCCATTCCTACTCCTTGGTGGGAGATTCAGTATCACAAGTAATCTATTTTGTCCTGGTGGAATTCATACTTGGAATGTTTGGCAAACAGTTTAGCTGCTCTTAGCTTTTTCAAAACCTCCCACACTAACTTAACATGTTCAGCTTTAGCTTCAATGTAAATCAATATATCATCAAGATAAACCAAAGCCCCCTTGTACAAGTGCTCATGCAGCACTTCATTAATAAGCTGCATGAAAATGGCTGGAGCACCTTTGAGTCTGAACGGCAAAACGTTGAACTGAAAATACCCCAATGGGCAGTTTTCCATTCATCCCCCTCCCAAATTTGGATTTGGTAATAAGCTTCCCTTAAATTTAATTTGGAAAAAATCCTCCCCTTTGCCAAATTGGCCATCATGTCCTTCATCAGAGGTAGGGGGTAGAGTTTTTCTTTGCAAATAGTGTTCAAATTTCTATAGTCCATGCATAGGTGTAACAAGCTGTCCTTTTTCTCTTGAAACAGTACCGGGGTGTCCACCTTGGATCTGGCAGGTATAAGGGGTTTGACAATCCCACTTACCAACACGTCTTTGTAATCACTCCCTGAGTGGTCAGGTTCTTCTGCTAGAGGGATCAGAGTTCCCAGTGCCAGAGATGACTGTGGCAAGAACTCCACCACCATGCGGCTCTTCAAAGCAGTGTTCCCAGGATGCTGTGGTGGTTTTGCAGACCTTCCCATGACTTGTTTATCTCCCTTTCAAGCAGGGATCTTTGTGTGACAATCAGCCACATGGTGGCCTTTTTTCCTGCAGTTAAAGCAGGCAGTTGAGTATGGTAGGGCAGAGTGAGGTTTGGCTATCTCCCTTTTCCATTTGGGTGGTGATCTCCCCCAGGTGTGTCTAGTGTGGTACTGGTTCTGGGCTTGGTTGATTTCAGCTTCCTCAGCCAAAATGTACCAGTCATGCAGGTGGACTGGGGCTCCGTGGGCTATGCAGGCATTGTACAGGTCATCATTGAGCCCATCCTTAAACCAGCTCACCAGTATTTCCTCTGGCCAATCCACGCGGCAGGCCAGATCTCGGAATTCCTTGATGTATTTGGCCACTGGTTGGTGTCCTTGCCTGACATGCCTCATGCGATCTCTGGTCTTTTGGCCAGCTAGGGGGTCCTCAAATCTCCATCTCACGGCTGTCATAAAGCAGGTGAAGTTTTGAAGCTCTGGGGCATCTGCATTGTGGAAGGTCACCGTCCAACACGCAGCCACCCCTTCTAGGACCAGGGTGACTTTGGCTCCTTCTGTGGGAAGATCCCTCACATACTCCTGCATGTAGATTAGCATGTGTGCAAGAAAAACCTCAGTTGTTGGGGGTCTCCATCAAACTTGATGCCCAGGGGGGTGTCTTTCACTCTAGAGGAGGAAGCCTTCTTCTGTTGAGCCATGGGCCATGACCCATGCCAGGGTCCTTCTGGAGCAGATTTTCTGGGGTGATGGTGAACTTACCAGTGGCTCCAGTGCGATCAGCAGACATCATTCCTCTTGTTTGCCAGTAGCTTCCTCTCATACTTCATCCTCACCCACAGCACAAACCGGGACACTGAATCTGCATGCCATGGATGGCTTCTCTCAGGAGGTTCATGGCTTTTCTTAGGAGTTGGTTGGATCAGCCTGGAGCTCTCCCATTCGTCATCATCATAGAGGTTCTCCAGCTCGTGCTTCCAGCCTTGCTGGCAGCTCCCACAAGTGAAAGTGACTCCCTTGGTTCTGCTGTCTCAGCTTCCCTTCTTCCCAATGCTGATGGACCATCTCGGCTTTGTAAAGCTGCTTGAGGCAATATTTTCCTTGGCCCAGGCACTGAGGGTTTCCTCCTGCTGGGTTTTTGTGGTGATTTCTCCCAGCAGTCAGCATCTTCTTGATCACTGCCCTGGGTAGACATTGTATGCACAGTCCCCACAGTAGGGCTGTTGCCTCTCTGGGTTGACCAGTTTGCACTTCCTGCCTAATTTAAGGTCCTGTCTCTCCGATCTTCTCAAGAAAGCAGAACTCTTGAAATGAAAGCCATTTCAAAAGGAAACTTTTATTGGAAGATTGTGACAGCAAGAAATGTAGGCAGGAAGTAATTTTTCCTGCTTGAAACATTAGATTAAACCATTGCAGATAAAGCCCCTCCCAAAGTCCAATACATCATCGAGCCAATCCCAATGTGTGAAGAAGTTATGGGAAACTCAGGCTGAGAAGGTGATAAACGCCAGTCTCCAAAGCAATGCTGCTGCTCTTCTCCAGAGACTAGATAAGGCAGCAGCTCAAGGCACATTCCTTTCCCCCTCCCAAGATCCCAAAAGTTACAGCAAAGCAAAGCAAGAAATAGAAACAGAAACCCCATACAGAGCAGTGGTGGGATTCAAAATGTTTTACTACCAGTTCTGTGGGTGTGGCTTGGTGGGTGTGGCATGGCATGGCATGGCATGGCATGGCATGGCTTGGCATGGCATGGCATGGCATGGCATGGCTTGGTGAGTATGGCAGGGGAAGGATACTGTAAAATATCCATTCCCACACTACTCCAGGAGAAGGATACTGCAAAATCCCCATTTCCTCCCAATCAGCTGGGACTCAGGAGGCAGAGAATAGATGGGGCGGGGCCAGTCAGAGGTGGTATTTACCGGTTCTCTGAACTACTCAAAATTTCCGCTACCAGTTCTCTCCTGGTCAGAACCTGCTGAATACCACTTCTGATACAGAGATGCCCCTAAGCCTCCTCCCTCCCACCAGAATGACAGCATCCCAATATGAATCTATGGGACTTGACAAATAATATAGAATAGAATAGAATAGAATAGAATAGAATAGAATAGAATAGAATAGAATAGAATAGAATAGAATAGAATAGAATAGAATAGAATAGAATAGAATAGAATAGAATAGAATAGAATAGAATAGCTTTATTTTCACTTTAAATGTACACTAATCAGATTACATTAAAATGAGATTGCATTGCATACAGCAGGGTCGTGCTGAGGATTTTGTGCAATTCCTGCACGATAAAGTCGCTCGGATTCGGGATGGCTTGGACTCCGATTGGATGAGTCCACGGGAGGAGACAGGGGCAGGTCTTGAGAATGTTATCTGGGAGGAGTTTGATCCTGTGACTCCCGAGGATGTGGACAGGGTCCTGGGTAAGATTAGTGCCGCCACGTGTTTATTGGACCCGTGTCCCTCCTGGTTGGTACTGGCCTCCCGGGAGGTTACACGAGGCTGGCTCCAGGGGATTATAGGTGCTTCTCTGGGTGAGGGTGCCTTTCCTGCTGCCTTGAAAGAGACAGTAGTGAGGCCCCTCCTCAAGAAGCCTTCCCTGGACCCGGCTGAATTAGCCAACTATCGTCCAGTCTCCAACCTTCGTTTTGTGGCGAAGGTTGTTGAGAGCATGGTGGCACGACAACTTCCCCGGCACCTGGATGAAGCTATCTATCTAGACCCGTACCAGTCGGGCTTCAGGCGGGGGTACAGCACAGAAACGGCATTGGTCGCGTTGGTGGATGATCTCTGGAGGGCTCGGGATGGGTTGTTCCTCGGTCCTAGTCCTATTAGATCTCTCAGCGGCTTTTGATACCATCGACCATGGTATCATGCTGCAGCGGTTGAGGGGGTTAGGAATAGGGGGCACTGTTTTGTGGTGGTTCTCCTCCTTCCTCTCCGACCGCTCGCAGTTCGTGTTGGCAGGGGGGCAGAGGTCGACCTCGAGGCATCTCGCATGGGGAGTGCCGCAAGGGTCGGTCCTCTCGCCCCTCCTGTTCAACATTTATGTGAAGCCGCTGGGTGAGATCATCCGTGGTTTTGGGGTGAAGTGTCATCTGTACGCTGACGATACTCAGCTGTACATCTCCACCCCAGACCACCCCAACGATGCCCTTGATGTGATGTCCCGCTGCCTGGAGGCCGTGCGGGTCTGGATGGGGAGGAACAGGCTCAGACTCAACCCCTCCAAGACCGAGTGGCTGTGGCTTCCGGCGCCCCGAAAGCTCCAGCTGGTCCAGAATGCGGCCGCGCGGGTGGTTATGGGCGCAACCCGTTATGCCCATGTGACACCCCTCCTGCGCGAGCTGCACTGGCTCCCGGTGGTCTTCCGGGTGCGATTCAAGGTGTTGGTTACCACCTTTAAAGCGCTCCATGGCATAGGACCCGGGTACCTCCGAGACCGTCTTCTGCCACCAATAGCCTCCCACCGACCAGTTCGTTCCCACAGAGAGGGCCTCCTCAGGGTGCCATCAGCCAAGTTATGTCGGCTGGCGATGCCCAGGGGGAGGGCCTTCTCTGTGGGAGCCCCAGCCCTGTGGAATGAACTGCCCCCGGAAATTCGTAAGATCTCCGACCTCCGGGTGTTTCGCTGCGCATTGAAGACCCTGTTGTTCTGCCAGGCCGGACTATCAACACAATAGTTTTAAATTGGGGTATTTAAATTTATTGGGGTTTTAAATTTGAGCCACTTATTTAATTATTTTAAATTTTATATCATTGTTTTGTCTGTGTTTTTAAATAGGCTGTACACCGCCCTGAGTCCTTCGGGAGAAGGGCGGTATAGAAATAAAATTATTATTATTATTATTATTATTATTCAAAGGGTAACTATCTCCAATATACACTATATAAACATGACAAAAATTATGCATATACCTACACACATACAGTATGACCCAGAGAAACAATACAGTCTAGTTCGGATCTATACGTATACATGGTGAGAAAAATGAATCTTGTGAGTTTACCAGATGGATGGTATAAGGAACAAAGCTGTTACAGAAGCTGATAGTCCTGCTAGAAATACTTCAAAACCTCTACCCAGAGAAAGCAACAGAATCACTGTTGGGTGTGTGGGGTCTCTAACAATGCTTCTAGCTCTAAGCACATAGTGCTTGTAAGCTGAATAACGGGAAGCAGGCTTCCTATAATCTTCTCAGCTGCCTTATCACCCTCTGTATGGACCTTCTATCTGAGGCACTGCTACCACCAAACCAAACAGTGATGCAATTTGTTAAAACTCTCAAACGCGCCTCTGTAAAAAGTGGTCAGGGCAGAAGGAGAATGATGTGCTCTCCTCATCTGATGCAGGAAATGGAGATGCTGGTTTGCATGCTTCACTAAGGATGACGTGTGGAGAGACCAAGTCAGTTTCTTAGTTATCTGCAACTTAATACTGTTGACCACCTCCACAGCTACAGCCTTGATACAGGGTGGACTATGACTATGCCAGCTCTTTCTAAAATCTACAATGATTTCCTTTGTTTTATTTACATTCAGAACAGATTATTTTTATTGTACCAGTTCACCAAAGCTTTCACCTGTTCCCTATAAGCATCTTCATTGTCGTTCCAGATAAGATCCACCACTGCTGTATCATCTGTATACTTCACAATATGATTTGTAGCAGATTTGGCACAGCAATAATAGGTCATCAAGGTGAACAGTAATGGACACAAGCAGTGGTGGGATTCAACCAGTTCGCACCACTTTGGCTGAACCAGTTGATAAATTGCTGGCTGGCCCTGTTCCTCACGCCTTATCTTGCCCTGCCTATGTTGACTGATGGCAACAGTCCTACCTGTGGCATAGCTGCTGCTGCTCTCTGGTTCCCTTGCTTGCCTCAACTGCAGCCCCCACAGTCCAGCTGATCTCTGCCTGGTGAATCTTCCTCCCTTAGCTGCCTCCCACACAGAGGTGGGCTCCAGTCAGTTAGGAGATGATTATTACCCTAACTTGTTTGGTTGGCAATATGATAATAATAATAATAATAATAATAATAATAATAATAATAATAATAATAATAATAATAATAATAATAATAATAATAATAATAATAATAATAATAATAATAATAATAATAATAATATTTTATTTCTATACCGCCCTTCTCCCGAAGGACTCAGGGCGGTGTACAGCCAATTTAAAAACACAAGACACAACAATGATTAAAAATTAAAATAATTAAATAGATTTGGCTGATTTAAAACCCCAAAAATTTAAAATACCCCAATTTAAAATTATTATGTTGATAGCCCGGCCTGGCGGAACAACAGGGTCTTCAATGCGCAGCGAAACACCCGGAGGTCGGAGATCTTACGTATTTCTGGGGGCAGTTCATTCCACAGGGCTGGGGCTCCCACAGAGAAGGCCCTCCCCCTGGGTGTCGCCAGCCAACATAACTTGACTGATGGCACCCTGAGGAGACCCTCTCTGTGGGAGCAGACTGGTCGGTGGGAGGCTATTGGTGGCAGAAGATGGTCTCGAAGGTACCCAGGTCCTATGCCATGGAGTGCTTTAAAGGTGGTAACCAACACCTTGAATCGCACCCGGAAGATCACTGGAAGCCAGTGCAGCTCGCGCAGGAGGGGTATCACACGGGCACAACGAGTTGCACCCATAACCACCCACGCGGCCGCATTCTGGACCAGTTGGAGCCTCCGAGTGCTCTTCAAGGGGAGCCCCATGCAGAGAGCATTACAATAGTCCAGCTGGGAGGTGACAAGGGCATGAGTGACCGTGCGCCAGGTGTCCCGGTCCAGAAAGGGCTGCAACTGGCGGATCAGGCGAACCTGATAAAAGGCCCCCCTGGCCACAGCTGTCATATGCTCTTCTAAAGACAGCCATGCGTTCAGGAGGACACCCAGATTGCGAGCCCTCTCTGTGGGGGGCAAAGATTCACCCCCAATAGTCAGCAATGGCACCTGCTGACTATATCGGGACGCCGGCAGCCACAGCCACTCGGTCTTGGACGGGTTGAGTCTGAGCCTGTTCCTCCCCATCCAGACCCGCACGGTCTCCAGGCAGCGAGACATCACATCAAGGGCATCGTTGGGGTGGTCTGGGGTGGAGATGTACAGCTGAGTATCATCAGCGTACAGATGACAGTTCACCCAAAACCACAGATGATCTCACCCAGCTGCTTCACATAAATGTTGAACAGAAGGGGCGAGAGGACCGACCCTTGTGGCACTCCCCATGCGAGACGCCTCAAGGTCGACCTCTGCCCCCCTGCCCTCCAGAGATCATCCACCAATGCGACCAATGCCGTTTCTGTGCTGTGCCCCTGCCTGAAGCCCGACTGGCACGGGTCTAGATAGATAGCTTCATCCAGGTGCCCGGGCAGTTGTCGTGCCACCACACTCTCAACAACCTTCACCACAAAACGAAGGTTGGAGACCGGACGGTAGTTAGCTAATTCAGCTGGGTCCAGGGAAGGCTTCTTGAGGAGGGGCCTCACCACCGCCTCTTTCAAGATGGCGGGAAAGGCACCCTCACTCAGAGAAGCAGTTATAATCCCCTGGAGCCAGCCTCGTGTAACCTCCCGGGAGGCCAGTACCAACCAGGAGGGACACGGGTCCAATAAACATGTGGCGGCACTAATCCTACCCAGAACCCTGTCCACATGCTCGGGAGCCACAGGATCAAACTCCTCCCAGATAATATTCTCAAGACCTGCCCCTGTCTCCTCCCCTGGACTCATCCAATCGGAGTCCAAGCCATCCCGAATCCGAGCGACTTTATCATGCAGGAATTGCACAAAATCCTCAGCACAGCCCTGCAAGGGATCTTCCCGCACTCCCCCCCGAAGAAGGGAGTGGGTCACCCTAAACAGGGCAGCTGGGCGGTTCTCTGCAGATGCGATAAGAGTGGAGAAATGGTTAGATTTTGCTGCTTTTATCGCCACTAGGTAGGTCAATATAAGACCTCACCTGTGTCCGGTCAGGATCAGATTGACTAGTCCTCCAAATGCTCTCTAGGCATCTTTTCCGACGCTTCATCTCTCTCAGCTCCTCAGAGAACCAAGGAGCCAATTGAGATCGGCATTGGGTCAGAGGCCGCAAAGGAACGACGCGGTCCAAAGCTCCGGCGGCTAGAGTGACACCCAGCTGGTCTCTGGTTCCTTGCCGAGGCCCAGTTTTAGATCTGTAGCTCCACCTTGGCCACGTCCCCTGGGCATGCACACAAGAGGCGGAGAGCATGCAGGGCTTGGCGACTGGCACCCCTGGTGACTGTTTGCTGAGAGCTGCCCTTCATCCAGGACGCCAGCCCTCTCACACTTGGAGCCTGCTGTGCACATGCCCAGGGGGTGGGGCCAAAGCAGCAGCAGGGATCTAAGGCACTGCACCTCCATGCCCTGCTTGCTGGCCTTTCCCTGGGACTGCCCCACTTCCATGTGGGAAATTTAATTTAATTTAATTTAATTAATTCATTTTTTTTAAATGTTTTATTGTAAGAAATTATAATAATACAATTTTATCCATCCAGTTACATAGTATGGAAAAAGAAATAAATACAAATTGTACATATTATACATAAGTAGATAATCTTTGCAAACCAGTTACATGGTAAAAAACAAAACAAAAAAATTGTTCACATATCATTTTTAGCATATGTATATGTGATGATCTTTGACAATAAATTAGTAAATACATAAATTATATCTTTTGCTTACCCATGTAACCTTTCCTTGCCTTATTATATTTCCTACCATCCACAGTACCTCTTCTCTTACTATTTCATTTTTCTATTTCTTGTACTTGCTCTGGTCTCTTTCCTTTTTATTTCAGTTTCCTCTTCTCTAACCACCCGTACCACTTATCCCATACGCTGTAATAATCCGAATCTTCTCTGTCATTAATTTCTAATGTTAATTTATTCATCTCGGCACATTCCATTATTTTGCCGATTACTTGTCCCTTAGTTGGTATATTTTTCTCTTTCCATTGTTGAGCGAAAGCGATTCTTGCTGCTGTTATTATATGCACTGCCAAGTATTTCTTCTTTTTTGCCATTTCCGTCTTCAGGATTCCCAGGAGAAGTGTTTTAGGGTCTAATTCAAAGGTTTCACCTATTATTTCTGAAAGCCAATTGCAAATCATCTTCCAATATTTTTTTGCTTGAGAGCAGGTCCACCAGCAGTGGTAAAAGGTACCTTGCTGGTGTCCGCACTTCCAACACTTTGGGTTTGAGTTAGGGTAAATTTTGGCGATCCTAGCTGGTGCTAGGTGCCACCTATAAATCATCTTATACTGGTTCTCCTTGTAAGTAGTTGCCTTGGTAAGTTTTATATTGTTGTTCCATATTTGATCCCATTCTTCCAAATTTATGTTTTTCCCAATATTTTTGGCCCATGCTAGCATTGGGCCTTTAACCACTTCTTCCATCAGGTCATATTCTACTAAATAGTTGTATATTTTAGCTAATAATTTATTATCTGTACCCATCCAAATTTTATCAAAATCTTTGCATCCCATTTCTATACCGTATTGTTCTTTATCTTTTTTGTATCTTGATTTTATCTGTGCGTATGTCCACCATTCAACAAAAGTGCCCTGTTCTTTTAATTGTTCTAATGTTTTGAGGTTCCCTGCCTCATCTAGGATTTCTTTATATTTTACAGTTTTACCATGGTCCAGGACATTTGGGTAAATTATCGCCTCCATGGTTGAAAGCCAGCTGGGAATTTTAGTGTAGTGTTTTCGTCTTATTTCTTCCCACGTTGACTTCATTATGTCCCTCAATTTATGTTTGTTGAGATGTGTTTGGGTTTTTTTCCCCGTTTCCCATAAATAGGCATGCCAACCCATCTGGAGATCATGCCCTTCTAGCGTTAGAATTCTTTTGTTCGCTAACGTCGCCCATTCTTTTAACCAAACAAGAATTGCTGCTTTGTGATATGTTTCCCATATTGGTAATCCAAGCCCTCCTCTATTTTTTTTATCTTGTAAGCTCCTAATTGCTATTCTTGGTTTTTTTCCTCCCCAAATAAACTTCCTAATAGTAGTATTGAGTTCACTAAAAAATTTTTTATCAAATTTAATTGGCGCTGTTTGGAACAGGTACAACAATTTGGGTAAGATGCTCATTTTAATTGTCGCTATCCTCCCAAGGAAGGAAATTTGTAGCTTCCCCCACTTCTCTAAATCTTGTTTTATACTTTTTACCAAGGGGACATAATTGTCCTCTTTGAGGGCCAGGTACTTTGTTGAGATCCATACTCCCAAATATTTAACTTTTTTCACAATTTGGATTCCCATAGATTCCTCCAGGGCTTCTTTCTGGTTTTTCGTCATATTTTTGGTGAGCATTTTGGTTTTAGATTTATTTAATTTGAGTCCTGCTACTTCTCCATATTTATCGAGCGTTTCCAATATTTGTATGCCTGTTTCCACCGGTTCTTCCATAATTAGGACAACGTCGTCTGCAAACGCTTGAACTTTATATGTTTCCTTCCTGATTTTAAGCCCTTTGATTTGATCGTTCTCCCTAATCTTCTTCAATAACACTTCTAATGCCAATATGTACAAAAGTGGTGACATTGGGCATCCCTGTCTTACTCCTTTACTGATCTGAAATGTTTTGGTAAGTTCACCGTTTACTAAAATATTGGCCCTTTGCTTCTCATAAATCGTATTTATTGTATATGTAAAATTTTGTCCAAATCCCATTATGTTCAGTTGTTGCTTTATAAACTCCCAGTTCAAATTGTCGAAGGCCTTCTGTGCGTCTAAAAAAACTAATGCCACCTCTTTTTCCGGGTGTTCCTCATAATATTCTATCACATCCAGAATCGTCCTTGTGTTATTCCTAATTTGCCTCCCTGGGAGGAACCCATTCTGATCGCTATGTATTATCTTATTGAGAATTCTTTTTAATCTTTCCGCTAATATATTCATGTATATTTTATAATCAGTATTGAGAAGTGAAATTGGCCTATAATTCCGTATCAATTTGATATCCGATCCTTCTTTTGGTAAGTGTAATATAGGCCTCTCTCCAAGATTCTGGTATTTTGTTTTTCGTTAAGGCCTCATTAAAAATTTGGAGCATTCTTGGGAGTAAAATGTCTTCTAATTCTAAATTTTTGTATAATTCCCCTGGGAATCCGTCCGGGCCCGGAGATTTGTTCTTTTTCAATTTGGCAATTGCAGTCTTTAACTCTGTTAATGTGATCTCTTTGTTCAACATCTCTTTTTCCTCCTCTCCAATCTGTGGCATTCCCTGCTCCAGTAAATATTGTTTTACTTTCTCTTTGGGTATATCTTCTTCTTTATATAAAGACGCATAGAATTCGCGTGCTATTTCCAATTTTTCTTCCTCTTTAGTTGTGATATGGCCTTCGGTGTCTTCTAGTTGGAGAATAATTCCTTTCTCTCTCTCTTTTTTGATTCTGTAGGATAGCCACCTTCCTGGCTTGTTGGCATTCTCGAAGTAATATTGTTTTGTTCTCTTAATATTATATGCTAATTTTTCTTGATCTATTATATTTAATTTATGGCGAATGTTCATCCAGTTTTCTTTTGTTGTTTCATTGTCAGGGTTTTGTTGCGCCTCTTTCTCTGCCTTTGCCAGTTCTTCTAGCAATATTCTTTGAGTTTCTCTCCTCTCTTTATTTCTGTATGCTCCGTATGATATCATTAGGCCTCTTAAATAGGCCTTCATCGTGTCCCAGATTATCCCCCGGTCCATTGGTTCTTTTTCATTTTCTTCGAAAAAGATTTCTAACTCCCTCTTGACTTTATCAATATTTTTTTTATCTCGCAGAAATTGTGTATTCATTCTCCATCTTGTGTTTTTTCTCTTATATCTACTTTTCCATCTGATTTCCAGTGGATTGTGGTCTGCCCAGGTATTGGGTAAGATTTCCGCTGACGCAATGTCCATGCCCAAGTTCCTGCTTACCCACATCATGTCTATTCTAGACCATGATTTATTGGGATTAGAATAAAAGGTGTATTGTCTCTTATTTGGGTGTAGTGTTCGCCAGATATCTACAAGGTTTAATTCATCCACTAAGTCGAAGAAAGTTTTTGGTAAATTTTTCCTTATTTTCTTTTGGCCTCTGGGTCTTTTGTGATCTTTGTATGCATCCGCCACTCCATTGAAATCCCCAATGATGCAGATATTGTTGTTATCCAGTCCTCTTATTATTTCTCTTGTTTTGTTATAAAACTCTTTCAAATTTTTGTTTGGGGTGTAGATCGCTGCTATTAATATTGCCGAATTGCCCCTCTCAATTTCAACAATTAGTAATCTATCTTTGGGGTCTGCATATTTCAGTTCTGTCTTCATCTCTTTTCTAATATATAATGCCACCCCTCTCTTTTTCTTCATGGCTAAAGAGGTATAAAGATTCCCCAATTTTTTATGTTCCAAATATTTTATGTGTTCTTGTTTAATGTGTACCTCCTAAAGACAGACTGTCTGCATTTTGTATAACTAATTTGTTAAAGAAGGTTTTTCTTTTTTTATGATCGTTAAGTCCATTTACATTAATTGATAGGATTTTCCAATCGTCCATCCTTGTTGCCTTGTATTGATTTACTTAAATTTGAGGTTGGTATTAGCTTGAACTGCTCTTTGAGGTCTTTGTTTCTTCCCTGCTTCGCTGCTTTCTTTCTCTTCCTTTTCTTTCTCCTCCGTGCTCTCTTTCCCCGTCGGGACCTCTTCTTGGGATCTTCTTTGGGTGAGTTCTTCTTCTGTAGTAGCAGCTTCCAGTTCCTCTTTGCTACTTTGTTCGTCTTCTGACCCTCTCAGTTGGTCAAGGAATTCTTGAGCCTCCACCAGACTATTTATTTTAATTCTCCTCCCTTGCCAAGTAATCAGCATACCCTCCGGCAAGGTCCATCTAAAAAGTATATTCCTTTTATTCAGCTGCGTGGCCAGGAATCTGTAGTCTCTTCGTTGTTCTCTCACCCTCCTCGGCACTTGCTTCAGAACAATCACCTCCTTTTCCTTATAATTAATCGGTTCTTCTTTTACCATTTTATAAAAGATATCCTTAACTTTCTTTCGTGCGAACCTTGTATGTACCTCTCTGGGTAGTTTGTTCCGTCTAGCGTAATTCGTCTGTACTCTGTACACCTCGTCCAATTCTTTTATTATGTCGTTTGGATCCTGTTGGAGCACCTCCGCTATTAATTCCGCCATTACTTGTCCTAAGTTTTCGTCCTTGTCTTCTGTAATGTTTCAGAAACGCAGATAGAAAGAGGCCTTGTCCATTTCCAACTGCGTAATCGATTCCTCCAGATCCCTATTCTGGGCCATTAATTTTTGATCTACTGTCTCTAAATCTTTCTCTTGTTGTTCCACCTTAGATTCTATTTTTTGTATTCTCTGTTCGTTCTTTAGAATGGCTTGTTGTATGTCACCCATTTTCTGGTCAATGCCTTGTATGTCTGTTTTCATTTCCTGATGATTATTAGACATTTTCTCTTGCATTAAGAGCATTGTCTCTTGAATCATTGCTAATGATGCCTGCATCGCTTGCATTGTTGGGATCACTGATGTTTTCTCAATTTTTGGTAGCCCTTCCATCGATTTTTGAGTTGCAGGGGATGACATTATAATTGTGGGACTTGAGACGCTGGAGGTTACTTTCTTTCCTGTTTTTGCCACAGTGGATGCAAGACTTGTCATCTCCCTAAGCACTTTCGCTTCCGGTTTGGTGACTCGTGGTGTTATGGCATGGTGAGAGTGATCGCTTTCTCCCACTGCCATTTAACGCAACGTTTTGGGGACCGTTCGAGGCGTGGAAGCCTGTAGGGCTTCGCGGATAATAGTGGGGCTTCGGTGAGTCGAGTGGCGGAGCGCAAACCCACCCGGCGCGACCGATTTCCACTGTCAAGCTAACGGGGCGCGTCTGCCTCTTAATGGCAGACCCGAAGCCACGATAGCCAACAAGAGGGGAAGCAAAGATTCCGGGAAAGAGAGGCGAGTACACCAGCAACCACTTTCTCCAGAGCGCGCTTGAGATCGGAAGATCGGATAAAGCTTCGCTGGCCGGGTCGGAGTGGAAGGGCTCAAAAGAGGAAAAAAGCGGCGACTGCAAGAAAGGAGGAGGATTGACAGCTAAAAAGATCGCAGACAGGCTGGCAAGAAAGGAGGAGGAAAGATCGGCAAGCGGACCAGCGGCACTACCTTTTTGGATTTAATTTGCTGCACAGATCGAGCTCTAAGGACGTGGGGAAGAGATTCTGCTGACTGGAGAGGAGAACGACCGGAAATTTAGGACTGGAAGTGCAACCATACTTGATACCAACGAGAGGAATAACGAAGAGCCAGAGAGGAAGGAAGGAGCACCAGGAAGAGAACAACGGAATAATTAAATTTATTTTTTACAAGGTGCTGGAGATCTTGAAGAAGCGAGAAGTAGAAGGGTGATATTAAATCAATGTACTTTCTTGCATAGACTTTAATAAGTGTGGCACTTGAAGGGACTAAGAAGACCTGAATTTAAATTTGTATTAATACATATTGTTATTACTTTAAAAATAGCCTAAGACTACAATATATACATATTTATTCTTCTTTTTTTTTCTATACATTCAAAGTATTCAAAATATTTATATAAGTATTTAAATTATTCAAAGTATTTATATATTCAAAGTATTAAAAGTAGTAATACAACATAGCTAATTAATATATCTAAATACCTGTATAGACATACTAGAACCTATTATCTTCTATTTATTTACCTATTTATATACTTATCTATATACCTATTTATATATATATTTATTTAACTATTTACTTATTTATATATCTATCATTTATTTATCAGCTACTCTTTGTGTCTTGTTTTTCTATTTTTCATTGCTGTGAGCATAGAGTGGCTATTGATTGACTATTGATTGACTATTGTGTTTAATATTACTAAGGATTAACTTTATAAAATAGTGATTTAATTTATAACATTAATTAATTAAGGGTCTACTGATTGGACATTGAGTATTAATTTATTGATTATATATATTGGTATTATATTCTATAATATATTATATATATTGGTATTTTCCTTCTAAGAATTGAGAATCTAATTAATTGATAATTAGGAGTTGAGCTAAATTAGAAACACAGCTTTCAAATAATGATTAGTCAACAAAGCTAAGTAGTGGGCAGCATAGTGGAGAAAAGGTCGATTATACCATTTCTACTTGTCTTGTAAATTGGGAATATCTTAAAAAAAAATTCTTTTCTTTAGTACTGTTAAACTAAGCAAGGGAAGTCAATTAGTGGATGACGGTTTGGAGGAACATAGAAAGGATAGTCAATTAATTCAATTTATATGCCGCCCCTCTCCGAGGACTCAGGGCGACTCACAATACATTTAAAAAAATCATTATAAAAAACATTTAAAAATTAAAGACATTAAAAACATAAAAAACTCATTCATGCCATTCATGGCCAGATCTCACCAGACCACAAGAGTGAGATCAACAGCCCCAGGCCTGCCGGAAAAGCCAGGTCTTCACCGCTTTTCGGAAGGCCAATAGGGTGGGGATGGTCTGGACCTCAGGAGGTAACTGGTTCCAGAGAGCTGGGGCTGCCACAGAGAAGGCCCTCCCCCACGGGCCCACCAGCCAGCATTGTTTAGCTGACGGGACCTGGAGGAGACCAACTCTGTGGGAACTTACCAGTTGCTGGGAGCTATGCGGCAGAAGGCGGTCTCGAAGATAACCTGGCCCTGAGCCATGTAGGGCTTTAAAGGTAATAACCAACACCTTGAATTGTGACTAGAGACCAATAGGGAGCCAGTGCAGCTCACGTCCCTACCTGTATGTGTAGGAAGGAAGAGGTAGGAAGGAGAGGTCATGGGACCCAGGGCAGGGGCTTCTGCTTGCCAGTCACTATGGGCAGTAGGAGATCACACGGGCTCTGGGGGGCATGTGGAGGTGAAGGGAGGTTGTATGCAGCTTCTGGCATTGTGAGTGGGAGAGAAAGCAGAGCTGCCATTTTGACATCAGGCATGGAGGCAATGGAGGGGAGGGTGGACAAAAAGGGAAGCTCCGTAGTTTTTTTTTTTTTTTAATGGGCAGAGGCTTCCCATTTTGATCTTCCTCCCCTGTCATTGCCTCTGTGCCTGATTGTCAGAGTATATTCATCAACTGGAATAGGGCATAGTAACAAGGTCAGCCAATGTATAGGCATAGCAACTAAGTCAGTCAATGGGAGCTGAAACAGTTTGAAGTCTGGGCGTGGCTCAGCTCTGAGGTCTGTGCTGAGAAGCTAAACAAGTCTGGTCTTGTCTGCCTCTCTGAACTGAACTGAAACTGATCTCCCCTTTCTACCACGTTGAAGAACCACTCTTGGTATTGTATATATATCTCATGTGTTATTATGTATATAAAGAGAAGTTAATGAATCCTGCTGAATCAGTTATCTGTGTGTGCTTTCTGGATGTGATTTCTGCAACAAACTTTGACAGGTTATGGGCCCAGAGCACACAAAAAGATTGAACTGTAATTTAAGCTGAGAGACTGCCTGTGTTTAAAAGAGAAACAAGGCAGAGAACGCTGCTGTTGAATTCAAGGAGAGCTCTCTGCCTCATTTGGGACAGAAGAACTATATAATTTGGGCTCCAAAGATGGAATGTTTCCTGAAGACTAAGGAGCTGTGAGATATTGTTGTTAATCCACTGCAAGCACCATTAGCAGATGCAGATCAGAGGCAGCATAATAAAGCAATGGCTTATATCATTTTAAGTTTAGAAGATGAACATTTTCTCAATGTAGTTGATTGAAAGATTGGAAAGGAGGTCTGGCTGAAGTTAAGAAGTGTGCATGTGAGTGTGTCAGCATGCAATTTTGTACACTTATACAGAAAGTTATACAAAGTCCATTTGCAACCAAGAGAATCTGTAGAACAGCATTTTGTACAAATGCAAACTTTATTTGTGGAGTTTGAACATCATGGAATGCAGTTTCCTGAGTCTCAAAAGGTGCTGTTGGTATTAAATAGTCTGGATGAAACATGGGACATTGTGTCTGCAGTATTTGAATGCAAACCAGAGCAGGAATTGCATTTGGAAGCCCTTAAAGCCTGTCAAATTTCTGAAGAGAAGAAATGCCATTTTAGACAAATCCACGAGGAGAAATTCCTGAGGTGGGGGCTCAAGGAGCAGAGAGAGAAGAGCAATGGAAATGTCCACAGACTGCCTGTCTGCGAGGAGCAGAGCAACAGAGAAGATGTCTACAAAGAAATAAGTAGCAGCAGAAGAAATCAGATTACAGCCCAGCAACAGAGGCAGTGCTTCATTTGTGGTGAAAAAACACATTTAAAGAAGGACTGTTTGCAAAGAAAAAGTTGTTTGCAAGGAAGAAATTATTTGCAAGACAGGAATTGTTTGCAAAGAAGAAAATTAGCTGATGAACAAGTTGCTGTGGCAAAAGTCAGCTATTGCAATAGCCGAAACAAATGCTTAATAGACAGTGGGGCAAGTCAAACAATTGTTAACAATTCTAAATTGTTTTTCAGAATGGATCCAGCTGCTGGAGATGCAGTAGCCTTGGCAAATGGCCAGAAGGCTAAAGTCATTGGAAAAGGCAGTGTGCAAATTCCATATGTGGAAATTAGGTTTAATGATATATTATGTGTGCCTGAAATGGAGCATAATTTGCTGAGTGTCTCTAGTTTAGACAAGCAAGGATTTGAGACCACATTTGCAAATGGGAGGTGTTTCATAAAGCAAAATGGGAATGTATGTGCACAGGGCATAAAAGAGGATAATCGTTATGTGTTGCAGGGACAAAAGGTTCAATGTGCACAAACATTTGGAAATATGCCACAACATGATTCATGTCTTCATCTCTTGCACAGGAAGCTTGGCCATGCCAGCTTCAGAGTTTTGCAAAGGATGGACCAGTTTGCAGAAGGGTTAAATTTAAAGGGATGTAAGGCATATTTGGACTGTGCAGTATGCAAATCATCAAAGTCCAAAGCATTCCCAGTAAGCAAAAGTAGCACAAGGCAGACAACTAGAGCTCTAGAGCTGGTACATGCAGATTTGGTTGGGCCAATGCAAGCCAGTTTGGGAGGAGAAAAGTATGCACTGGTCATTGTTGATGACTACAGGAGGTTTGGGTTCTGCTATTTACTAAAGAGTAAAATAGAGGTGTTACAGAAATTTAAGCAATGGGTAAGCTTTGTGGAAAGGAGATATAAACAACAGGTATGTCAGCTGCAAACTGACAGAGGTTCATAATTCATGTCAGCAAGTTTTCAACAGTGGTTGGGATAGTTAGGTATAAAACACAGATGCACAAATCTGTACACAGCATCTGAGAATGGTGTAGTTGAGAGGGGGAATGGAGTCTTACATACCATGAAGGACTCACTGCTGGAGGACTCTGGTCTGAGCAGGTCATATTGAGGTGAAGCCATGTTGACTAAATTAGCAAATTATTTAATTAATAGGCTGTGGAGTTCATCCATTAATGATACTCCATATGCAGTGCTATATGAGAGAAAACCATCTCTGGCACATTTAAGGGTTTTTGAAAGCAATGCGTGGGTGCATCTTCCAAAAGAAGAAAAGGACAACCAAAGGCTAGAAAGCTCAGGTTTATGGGCTCTGAGCCAGGCTCAAAAAAGCTATTGCTTTAGCGATGGGAGCAAAAGAATAGTGATTTCCAGGTCGTTTAGTTTTGCAGAGCAAAATTGGAACAGAATTGATGCAAATGTGTGGAATGATTCACTTAGTGATGGTGATCCACTTAGTGATAGTAACTCACTTAGTGATGGTGTCAGTGTTCAGGAAAGAGAAGCTGAAAAAGATATGAAGCAAGAGAGGGTTGAAGCACAGAAGCAGTCAATGCCATGCAGGTCAGAGCGATGGAACAAGGGGATTCCACCTGACAGGTACTCTGCTAGTAAAGTTAAAGTGTATAATATATGGTATGAGCCAAGGAACTATAAGGAAGTATTGGCATAACCTAAAATTGAACAAGTAAAATGGAAAGAAACCATGGAGAAGGAAATGAAATCCATGTGTTAAGGATATTCTTGGCTCATAACCAATGTTGTGGGTTATTGAGCAGAGTATCCTTTGAGTGTACGCATGAAAAGTGACTGGGAGTGGTTGTGAACAATCACAGTTAACAAACAAACACACTGAGTTGTGGTAGTCATTTACTTTTAGAAAAAGTAAAGCAAAGTCCAAAAACAATCCAAGTCAGACACAGATAAGACGAGAGTTAAAAGATCAATCCAGGGATATTTCAAGTACAAAGTCTTCTTACCAGTTGTAGTCATACACAACAAAACAGTTCTTCTTGAGTTTCAAAACAGGAACAAGTTCAATATAAAAAACATTCATATAATAGTAGAAAGCAACATGTAGCTATGATCAAACAGTGATCATGTAGCGAGATTAGGTAGAGAGTTACAGCAAGTAAGCAGGTAAAATGGTATAGTATCCACACAAGCCATGATCCTGACTTCCCTTAAGTACATTGGCTACAGAGCTTAGCCAATCAGGATACAGGATGATGCAATACAGACTTAAAGCAATATAATACCTTTCTGACTGCAAACATACATTGTTGGTTTATATATTGCCTGACCAACTAGTTAGACAAATAACCATTTCCTAACATTCTCCCCTTTGGACAGGACAATATATAATGGCTTATATTCTTAAACCATAACATTCACAAAATGTTCTTTAGTAAAGCTTTAGTAAAATTATCAGCGATATTATTTTCAGTCATACAATATTCTAATTGTATCATTTTACTCTGTACACATTGTCTTACATTCAAGTACCTAATATCAGTATGTTTAGATCTTGTTTTTACAGCCAAATTCATTGCCATCTTAATTGCAGCTTGATTATCCTCAAATACTACAAATCGATTGTTTACATTTAAGCCTATATCAAGTAACAGTTGTTTATAATAAACTAGTTCTGTGCACATTAAAGAGAGACAGAAAAATTCTGCTTCCATTGTTGATAAACTTATGTGTTTTTGCCTGATCGATTTCCAACCTAATGTTAATTCCCTAACATTATTGCAATACCTGATGTGGATTTACCTGTGGTTAAATCTGTAGCAAAACTAGCATCAGCATATGCAGTTAATACAAGATCGTTGTTAGGTTCTAAATATAACGCATATTGCATTGTTTCTTTTAAATATCTTAGTATTTGCTTTGCAGCTTGCCAATGCCTCTCAGTTGGTTCTGCGTTATACCTAGCAAGTTTTAGTTTCCAGCAATTAGTTCGCTCATCAGTTCTTACAGCTAGTGGTCTTTTCATATAGATATTGTGCTGTAAAGGTGCATGTAAATATGCTGTCTCAACATCTATATGGGTAATTTGATAGTCATTCTTTGCTGCCCACACTAACATTGTTCTCAATGTGGTAGCTCTCAAACTGGGAGCAAAAACCTCATCGTAGTCTTTTTCAGACTGAGCGAATCCTTGAGTGACTAATCATGCTTTATCGGTTACAGTTCCATCAACTCCAGTTTTTAATTTATAAACCCATTTACAACCAATTAAATGTTCACCTGGTGGTAATTTAACATTTTCATATACATTTAACTCAGTTAATGATTTAAGTTCTTTATCCATAGCTTCCTTCCAAGCTACTTGATCCTTTGCAGGATACAATTTGATATCACTGTAGTTAGAAGGTTCTATATTTATCTGACAAACCACACTAGCTTGATACCTATCGGGTGGATGTTTAACCCGAGTAGATCTTCTAGGTAATACAGGACTTGTAACAGGTGTTTCAACTAATTCCTCCCCTAAAACTTCTTCTTCCTTTACAGTAGGTTCTACATCAGCTATTTCTTCTTCAGGGGTATTATTGAACACTTGAGTATCAATCATAATACTATCCCCATTTTTGTAATCAGCTTGCTCAAGCTTATCCCAACCAATATGCTCCAGGAACTTAGCACTAGCACTACAATAAATGCTAGTGGTACCTGGCACCCAAAATCTAAATGATCTGTGGTTAGATTCATACCCAACAAAAAACATTTTCCTTGCTCTTTGTTGTCCCTTTCGCCTTACTTGCGATGGTATATGAATCCAAGCAGGAGCACCAAACGTATGCAGATAGCTTAATTCAGGTTTTCTACCATGTCAAAGTGTAAATGGTAATTCACCAGTTGATGCATTAACTACGTTACTCAAAACATGGTTAGCACACATTATTGCTTCACCCCAAAGTGTTTCTGGCAAACCAGAATCAGTTAACATTGATCTAGCCATAGCTTGCAGTGTTTGTCCTCTGCATTCTATATAAGCATTAAGTTGTGGTCTATAAGGGGCAGAACGTTTATGTTCAATACTTGCCTCCTGTAACATATTCTCTAATCTTATATTGGTAAACTCGGTACCATTATCTGTTACCAAGCAAACCACCTTATGTTTCTGTTTTCTCTCAACAAATTTCAGCCAGTTGACAATCGCTGAAATGTTTCTGATTTTGTTTTCATCAAGTAACAGAAACCATAATGAGAGAAATGATCAATAATGCTTAAGATATAGCAGGCTCCACCTAAACTTGGTTGTTTAGGTCCAATTATATCAGCAAACACTACTTCTAATGGTTCCTTAGTTGAAAAACCATTTACTCTGTTTGCTGAGGTTACTTTGCTCTTCTCTTGATTACAGACATTACAATTGAGATATTAGTTACATGGTTTTAACTTTATCCCCTCAGATAGTTCTACTGTCCTTCTCAACACCTTAAAATTCATATGTCCTAATGCCGATGAAGCAAATGAATGCATTCATCATGTGGCTTCTTATTGTCATAAACCGAGTTAGCCTTAGCCACAATTGCTGGATCATCTTTCAATATAAACAAATCATTTTCTAACTTTGCAGTAACACTTTTACCATCCTTTTCTATTAAACATTTATCTCCCCTAAAGGCTACTACAAATCCAGCTTGTAATAATGATTGTACAGATAAGTTGAATTTTAGTTTAGGTATATACAACATTGGTAACTGCTCATTTATAAATGAACAATATGCAATACCTTCTCCAGCTACTTTTATTTTCCATCCATTGGCTAATGATACATGTTGTTTACTAGTAGTAAGTTTTACAAACTTTTCTGTATGTCTAGTAATAGATTGCGATGCACCACTATCAACTACCCACAAATCATGGTTTACAGTAGTGGAACTAGATATAGCTAAATTAACATTCTTTTTGGCTCTCTTTTGATTACCAACATTCATTTTCTTACCCTTAGTATAGAATTTAGCTATATGACCCTTTGCCCCACAAGAAAAACATTTTTTAACAATATAGGCAATTGAAGACAATTTTTCTTCCTGTGGTTGTCTCCCTCTTAGTTGTTCTTTTTCTTGCCTTCTTCTGGACTCTTCCACAATCTTCCAGTTATGCCAGTCAATGTTAGTTCATCTCTAGTCAAAACCTCCAGTGAAGACACATAATCATCATAACTTTCATCCAAAGAAGAAAGAATGATACAAACCTTTTGCAACTCAGTGAAAATTAGTTCCTTTTCATATAGCTCTTGTAAAGTTCTCTTCATAAACTCCAAATGAGCTAACATATCTCCACCTTTAAGAAGACGAGTTTTAAACAGTTTACGTGTAAGGTGTATATGTACACCCACACTATCACGAACATAAATGCTCTTTAAATTGTTCCAACACCTAGCAACAGAATCTTCACCACGAATATGGACTAGCTGCTGGTCACTCGGTGTCAGTCCAATTATACAAAGAGCTCGTTCATTATCCCAATTAAATTTAACTATTTTCTTCACATCTTCATTATCTGCTGGATTCCATTCAGTTACATCCGGTGGATTATTAACTACATCCCATAGTCCTTCCTTACACAAAAGGAGGCTGAATTTCATAGACCAGGAAAAATAGTTTGTTCCATCCAACCGGGTTATCAAGGATATGCTGGATGACTATTCTTGTGCCATCTTCACAAACACAAACACTCCATCAAACACAGCTGTCTGAATATAGTACTGTGTATTCACACCAACTCTCAGTGCTCTGGGCCCATAACCAATGTTAAGGATATTCTTGGCTCATAACCAATGTTGTGGGTTATTGAGCAGAGTATCCTTTGAGTGTACGCATGAAAAGTGACTGGGAGTGGTTGTGAACAATCACAGTTAACAAACAAACACACTGAGTTGTGGTAGTCATTTACTTTTAGAAAAAGTAAAGCAAAGTCCAAAAACAATCCAAGTCAGACACAGATAAGACGAGAGTTAAAAGATCAATCCAGGGATATTTCAAGTATAAAGACTTCTTACCAGTTGTAGTCATACAATGTATGTTTGTCAAGTTCTTCTTGAGTTTCAAAACAGGAACAAGAGTTACAGCAAGTAAGCAGGTAAAATGGTATAGTATCCACACAAGCCATGATCCTGACTTCCCTTAAGTACATTGGCTACAGAGCTTAGCTAATCAGGATACAGGATGATGCAATACAGTTTTAAAGCAATATAATACCTTCCTGACTGCAAATATACATTGTTGGTTTATATATTGCCTGACCAACTAATTAGACAAATAACAATTTCCTAACACCATGGATAAACACAAAGTGTTCACATCTATGACTTTGCCACAGGGTGGCAAAGCCATAGGATGCAAGTGGGTATACAAGAAGAAAGTACTGCCCAATAATGAGATACAATATAAAGCAAGGTTAGTGGCACAAGGTTTTTCACAGATGAAAAATGTGCACTATGATGAAGTATTCATGCCTACAGTAAAGAGTGAAAGCATAAGGTTGGCACTAGCACTGGCAGCAGCACATGGCCATAAAATTTGGCATTTTGACATAACCACTGCATTCCTCAATGCAGAATTAGAGGAAGAAATTTATATAGTTCAAGCACCAGGCTATGGAAGTAAAAAGCCTAACATGGTGTATAAATTGAAGCTGTCAGCCAGAAATTGGAATATCTATCTAGATACTGCATTGAAGGGTCTTGGGTTCAAGAGTTGCAAGGCTGATGGTTGCATTTACACTGGAAAGTTACAAGATATGGATTGTCAACTATTAGCATTTGTGGATGATCTTTATTTCATTGCAAAGATGTATCACAGTAAAAGGGTTCTCAGGTATTTGAATGGAACTGTGCATGTGGATCTTCAAATACAGGTATGGGAAGAATATTAAGGTAATTGGATTTATGTCTGTTCCAGTTATGAAGGGAGGAGTGTCAGAGTATATCCATCAACTGGAATAGGGCATAGTAACAAGGTCAGCCAATGTATAAGCATAGCAACTAAGTCAGCCAATGGGAGCTGAAACAGTTTGGAGTCTGGGCGTGGCTCAGCTCCAAGGTTTGTGCTGAGAAGCTAAACAAGTCTGGTCTTGTCTGCCTCTCTGAACTGAACTGAAACTGATCTCTCCTTTCTACCACATTGAAGAACTACTCTTGGTATTGTATATATGTCTCGTGTTATTATGTATATAAAGAGAAGTTAATGAAGCCTGCTGAATCAGTTATCTGTGTGTGCTTTCTGGATGTAATTTCTGCAACAAACTTTGATACTGACAGACCTCTGCATGACTCTCAGCTCACCTCTCCAACCCATGCACATGTGTGGGTGTATGTGTGGGTGCATATGAGCACATATGAGCCTAAGGTCTCCCCCCTTACAGCCCAGCGCTGTGACAACGGAGAGGAAAACATTGGGAGAGGCTGAGAAAAACAAGCTTTGAAAAAAAAAAGAGCTTTCATTAGTTTGCACTTTGCAGCCTAACATCACAGACCGGTGGGGCTCGCCATCAGTGGGGGTCAGCTGGGGAAGTCGGAGCATCGGTAATATCCCCCTGGATGCCTGGGGGAAGCTCTGCTCAGCAACCAGCTGGTTCCAGCATTCAGCAGCATGCAGCCTTGAGATCGGCACAGCTTCCCCTCAATGTTGTCGGCGCTCCCGTAGCGTCATCGGTCAGCGCCAGCAACTCAGATTCAGGTACCCGACGTATAAGATGACCCCTGACTTTTGAGATGATTTTCCTGTGTTAAAAAGTCATCTTATACGCTGGAAAATATGGTATTTTCTTTAGGGGAATTTCCCTGCTCTTTCAATATTGAGCTTCTCAAATCTTCCAACACTCCCTTCACTAATTAAGTGTATTCAAATGCTTTGTTCACTTAATCTGATCTCTGTCAACCAAAAATACCACTTCTCTTCTTTGGATCGGGTAATCTTTAACGCTTTCTTCTCTGCCCATATCACTACTTCTTCCCACTTCCACATTCCTTTCTTCCTTCCCCGTCCAAAGATTATACAACATCCATAACCTACCAAAAACACATCACATACCTTCTCCTGTCCATCAATTATACTTTCTCTAACTCCTTCTTCTTATCAATTCTCCTACCGCTGTCATCCTGGCTTCCAAGTAGTGCCTCAAGCTTCAAAGAAATTCAAAGCTTGATTTCACAAGCCTGTGCAAACCAACTTACCTAAATGTCTTCTCTTACCTGCTACCACTTTCTCTTCCCATCTATAAACAAATTAACCCCTTCTCAGCACCAATATCTGATCGTCCTTCTAAATCTCCTTGTAAACTGAGCTGGATTCAAACAAAAACAAGCATACTCTCAATCAAGATCACCCTCACTTGAGGAGGAGCACTAGGGCTCCTCCAAAAGTCAACTCTCTGCTTTCCTTCATTAACACTTCCATAGCTGCCACTGCCTGAACACAAACTGGAAATCCTTAACAGGCAGAATCTAACATTTTAGACAAGAATGCCACTCACTCTTTCTTACTACATATTGTAATTTCTAACTCATCTCTGTAACAATTCCTAAAAGGGCAGCAACTTGTGCTGCTAACAAACAAACAAGCAAACAAACAAACAAATAAATAAACTGCATTGCGAGCCAAAAACAGTGAAACTGCAAAGGCAGGTATCAGATATCACCCTTTACCCCGCCTTTCTCATGTTCATTCAGCAGAGAAAAATGCTGCCCGCAGCCCACCCTTTTCCTGCTTCTCTCTTCCAAAGGAAGGGGGGGAAGGAAATACAGGTAGAAAAAATGTTTAAACTACATAGAATTCTCATCTCCTTTCGCCTCTAAGCATCCTTTCAACAACACAACCCCCTGCATTTCTCTAATTTCTCACATTATCAACACACAGGCATTCACATTTGTACTGCAATCAGACTTCTTGTATAAACCAATTTCACATACAAAAAATCCCACTTCATGCAAACCAACCACCACAATCATCTCAAATATCTCCCACAGCCTCAAGCACAAGTCTACTCACTTTGCTGGCCAGCCACACATATCACAATCAATTCAATTCCATTCAATTTTACACACTATCATTATATTATATATATTTTTTAACAGAAATCACACCAAATTGATCAAGTCAAATTATCTGCATCTTCCCATTTAGACAGGCTTTACCTTTTTACTGCCTGCTAAACCCCGGGTGGGAAGACGCTGTAAACAATTTCTTCTTTATTCTTAGTTCTTTCAGAGTTCTCTGGCTTTTTAAGAATGTCAATTTATAACACTGCAATTAGTTCTTTTCTCTTACCAGAATAGGGAGGAGGTCGGTTTATTTCTTCCTCATCTTCCTGACTAAAAACCTTAGTTTTAACCTTTTGTTTGGTGTTTTTAGTTTGTTCTTTCATCATACATACTCTCACACATTCCAACTAACACTTTTTAAGCCACTTGGGTTTTGCCTTTTAAATGATCTGCCACTGATCTATGTATGTGAACTGTTCCCAACGACCCTCCTGTGTGATGATCCTGTGCACCTTTGAGATTATTATGAGATCTAACGTTCCTTCTTCTGGCCACATTATGCCCAATGCTGGCCAAATGTTAACACAAAACTGTTTAAAGGTGTCAGGATCACACTGAGGACTGCCATAGGATTCACTAAAGGCAGATTGAAAGTGGGCTAACATACATTGTAACGGCGTCCGCTGGACGCTGTTTTTCCCACCCATATTTCTAATAACACTACCAGCGACCTGGGGTGCTGGAACTCACAGTCACCGTCAGGAAATGCACTGATTTAACCAATCCCACACAGCCTAACTTGGAGAATTAAGAGGTGCCACTCGTTTCTCCTAGGAGATCCCCTCTCTGTCTCAAAAATAGACAGGCCCTTTCTTTTCCCCGTTTAAATGTATACTCACCTGGCATGCGTTGTCTCTGGCCATCCACAGAGATTGCTGAGTCTGGTCTGCCCCCTTGTGGGTCCTTGGCTGAGCTGCGTCTCCAGCGAGCATACGGCAATCCCACAGCGAAGAATTCTGTTGACTTCAATGGAGTCTGGAATGCCGGCTGGTGAATCCTCGCTGGGAAAGGGTCGTTTCTCGCCAGGACAGCACGCCTAGGTAGAAAAAGTCTCTGCCTCTCAAAGTCCCAACTGCCGAGTGCCAAAATTGTTATGGAAGGAAGGAATTAAGAGACATCTCTTCGGGGCAGACAGAGTCAGTTTATTATTGCAATAAGGTTCAGATAGGTATTGCTACCTCAAGATCTGAGCAAAGTAATGAACATGAGATTCCAGTTTTATACAGTTTCAAACAAAGGATTCTGTTAACTCAGCAATTCATATGATCATATACATTTGTTATATTTAATTGACATTTCCTAATTATTAAGTTTTACATTTTCTTTGCCAACAGTCATAATTCTTCTTGTAAATTACTGAAGCATAGATTCAAATTATCTCTTGTTGATATTACATGTGGTCATCCTTTGATCTGTTTTAACCTTCAAACAAATATTTCTCTCTCTGACAACTGAGGGGCCCCTCTTGTGAATGTTTCTACTTCAAAGGAATTCTCTGCCTTTCAACTGGATAATTGGCTTCCCTTAAACAAGCACATTTCCTTTCCTACAATACTATGAATAAAGAGGGCCCTTCAGTGATCATCCAGCTGGATCCACATTTACCTACATTAGCACGGGGGAGGGGGCAGAAGCAGAGCTCAGTATCAGGTATGGAGGCAATGGAGGGGAGGGTGGACAAAAAGGGAAGCTCTGCAGGTTTTTTTTTAATGGTCAGAGGCTTCCCATTTTGATCCCCTTCCCCTGTCATTGCCTCTGTGCCTGATGGACCTCTGTGTGACTCTCAGCTCACCTCTCCAACCAGTGTGTGTGTGTGTGTGTGTGTGTGCGCGCGCGTGTGCGCACGCACGTGCCTAAGTTCTCCCCCCTTGCAGCCTGGCGCTGTGACAATAGAGAGGAAAAAGTCAAGACAGACTTGGGGCTGAGAAAAACAAGCATTTCAAAAAAAAAAAGAGCTTTCGTTAGTTTGCACTTTACAGCCTACCATCACAGAAGTTTCTTGGAGTGTGTGTGTGTGCACGGGGGGCAGGGTGGCAGGGGGAGGTGTCTCACTCATTGCAGCCTGCAAGCTAATGAAAGCTCTTTTTTTTTTTGAAATGTTTTGTTTTTCTCAGCCCAGCCTCTCATGTTGTGTTCTGTTTTGTCACAGACAGAACCATTGAAAATCCAAGTTAACGTTTGTATTTTTGAATTGTGAGCTCTTAGGAAAGTATCCCTTCCTTGTGTGTTGCAAACAGTCATTTCCAATGGGGAAAACAGGATAAAGCAGAGTGGGGAAAATATTTTCCTTTGCTGTATTTCCAGTCTGAATTAGACCATGGCAGGCTCCCTACAGGAGAGCCCTTTTAAGGATTATGTATTAATAGAAAAGCAACTAACTTACCTCTGTTCCTAAACATTAAAGCTGTTGCATATAAAAAACTGAGGAGCTCTGATCAACTATCACAGCCAACAATATGACAGTTTTGCTATTGTCTGTGGACTCTCCCACTAAATGCAAGCACGGTATAAACTGAGCCTGGTTTGTTCTCAGTCTTTAGCCACAAACTACTAGCAAAAGTGGCATTTGATCACAAGGCAAGGAGGCATTGAGAAATGTTTCCCCTTTTGCATTTGAGCATCCAAGAAGGGACAGGAAAGACAGAGAAAAAGAAGGAAAGAGAGCTAGGAAGGGAAAACAAGGAAAGAGGGGAAGAAAGAAGAAAGGAAAATGAAGAGGGAAGCAAAAAGAAGAAAAGGGAAAAAAGAAGGGAAGGAAGGAAGGAAGGAAGGAAGGAAGGAAGGATGGAAGGAAGGAAGGAAGGAAGGAAGGAAGGAAGGAAGGAAGGAAGGAAGGAGGGAAGGAAGGAGATTATAATGAGAGAGAATGTCAGGCTTGCTTCCTTCAAAGTCCAGGAAAGAATGAGCCAAACTCCATATTTTATAGAGTAATGTACTTTTACTGGAAGATGAAATGAATGCAATCAAGGAAAGCTGAAACTGAGGCAATAGGCATGAAAGTTGCATATAGAAAGCATCCCCTCCCAGTGTTCATCATCAATCACCCAATCCAAAGGTCTCCCAGAGGTCAGGTGGACACATGTCTGGCATCGTCATCAATCAGGAATGCGATGACGGTTGACCCGATAGCCACTTCAGTGCTTAGGTTTCATTTCTTCAATCCACCAGCTTGCTTCCCTCCCCCCTCCTCTTTTCCCTCCCCCATTTCTTATGGCAGCCAAAGCAGAAAGTCGGAGGCTGACATTCGGCCCCTCCAGGAAAAGACGTTAGTCCTAAATAGGGAATAAGAAGGGAAGGGAGGAAAAGATTGCAAAATAGACATTAAGGCTTGTCAGGATATTTGTTATGAAACAACTGTACTTTCTTTGGTGCCCGGACATCACGTTTGTTCACCCACTCAGCTTGAGACAACGGGAAATGTTTCCAGGCTACCAAATATTGCACTCTACCATGGTGTTTCCTAGAGTGTAAAATTTCTTTGACTTCGAAATGTTGCTCCCCTTCTATCAGTATGGGAACAGGAGGGGAATCTTGTTCCTGTCGTAAAAGTGACAAGTGTTCTGGTTTCAACAAACTAACATGAAACACAGGGTGTATCCGTCTCAACAATTTTGGCAATTCCAATTCAACTGTGACTGGATTAATAAGTCTAGTGACCCAGAAAGGACCCACATACTTGGGTCCAAGCTTTTTTGATTTCTGTGAAGTCTGTAAGTATTTGGTGGAGAGATAAACCCTGTCACCCACTTTATACACATGTGCCGGGGACCGTTTTTTATCTGCTTGTGTCTTATGTGCTCGGTGTGCATCATCTAATGCTTTTTGAGTTACAGTCCACGTGCTCCGTAACTGTTCGATCCACTCAGCCAAAGATGGGTTTTGTGGGGTGTCTTGTGGTAACTTGGGAATTGGCACAAAATCCTGACCAGATACCACCTTAAACGGAGTGAACCTGGTGCTGCTATGCATAGAGTTGTTGTATGCCATCTCCACAAATGGCAATAAGTCCACCCAGTTGTCTTGCTGGTAATTTACATAACATCTCAGGTACTGTTCTAACACAGCATTGGTTCTCTCACAGGCCCTATTGGTTTGGGGGTGGGTGGGCGGAGCTTAGTCCTTGGGCGGAGCCTATTAACTTTAAAAGCTCCTTCCAAAATTTGGAAGTAAACTGTACACCCCTATCCGAAATTATACATTTTGGAGCTCCATGTAATCTATAAATATGACAAATAAATAGTTTTGCAAGAGTTTTTGCAGAAGGGATTTTAGAGCAGGGGATGAAATGTACTTGTTTGGAAAACAAATCCGTTACTGCCCAAATGACTGTGCACCCTTCACTTTCTGGTAAGTCCACGATAAAATCCATGGATATTTCCTTCCAAGGAGCATCTGGTCTTGCCTCACTCTGCAGCAACCCAGGTGGCTTCCCCGGAGGTTTTTTAGCCGAGGCACATACCGGACAACAAGCCACATATGCTTCTATGTCCTTTTTGAGGGCAGGCCACCAAAACTGTCTTTTAACAAGGTGTAGAGTTTTAACAAATCCAAAGTGCCCGGCTGCCTTGGCATCATGAGCGTATTGTAATACTGTTAGTCTTAAACTCTCGGAAACATACAATTTAGCCCCAATCCAAGCTAGACCATCACAAAGAGTGCATTCATTCGTCAGTTTTTAAGGCTTCTTGTAATTTCTATAGCAGGTTGTCCGAGAAAGCTGGATCGGCCCTCGCCTGAGCTCTGGTAGTCACGGGCGCTGCCAGTTGTGTGGAGGGGATGATGGGTTGAACCACTTCTTTCTTGGTACTGTTGTATTGAGGCATTCTGGAGAGAGCATCCACCATGAAATTCTTTCCACCAGGAATGTAGCGTAGGGTAAAATTAAAACGGTTAAAATGCTGGGCCCAACGAGCTTGCTTAGGTGACAGTTTACATGGTGTTTTCAATGCCTCCAGATTTTTGTGATCAGTCCAAACTTCAAACGGGTGCTTTGCTCCTTCCAGAAATTGTCTCCATGTTAACAATGCCCATCACACCGCAAAAGCTTCCTTTTCCCATATGGCCCATCTCCTCTCGGTTTCTGATAATTTATGGGATGTATAGGCACAGGGTTGTAATTCCCCTTCTGCGTTCTTTTGCAAAAGCACTGCTCCCACAGCCACGTCACTCACGTCTGCTTGTACTACAAAAGGCTCTTCCATGTCTGGATGTTTGAGGACTGGCTCAGCAGCAAACAGTCGTTTCAATTTTTCAAAAGCTGCTTGACAGTCCATAGTCCATTCAAGAGGTCGTGAGGGGCTTGGTTTTGCCTCACCCTTAGTTTTCAGAAGATTTGTTATAGGCAGAGCTATTTTGGCAAATGAGGGAATAAACTGTCTATAAAAATTCGCAAATCCCAGGAAACTTTGTAACTGTTTGCGGGTGCGTGGGGCGGCCCATTCCAATACGGCCCGAACCTTCCCAGGGTCTATCTCTATCTCCTCATGTGATATGCGATATCCAAGATAGTCAATTTTACTTTGATGAAACTCGCACTTAGAAAGTTTGGCATATAGTTCAGCAGCCCTGAGTTTTTTCAGAACCGTTTGCACCAATTTTACATGATTGTCCATGTCCTCTGAGTAGATAAGAATGTCGTCCAAGTAGACCAGAACCCCCTTAAACAGGTGCTCATGCAGTACTTCGTTAATCAATTGCATGAATACCGCAGGGGCTCCCTGTAGTCCAAATGGGAGTACTTTAAACTGGAAACATCCAAGTGGACAGCTAAATGCTGTTTTCCACTCATCTCCCTTTTTAATTCTCACTCAGTAGTAAGCTTCTCATAAGTCAAGTTTGGTGAAGATTTTTCCCTTTCCTAAGTGAGATAGCATGTCCTTCATGAGTGGTAGGGGGTAAACGTTCTCTACACAGATCGCATTTAGGTTCCTATAATCAACTACCAAGCGAAAGGAACCATCCTTCTTTTCTCAGAAAAACACAGGTGCCGCCACTTTGGGTTTGGCAGGTTTAATAAACCCCTGTTCTAGATTTTTATCAATAAAGTTTCGCAATTCCCCTAATTCTCAAGGGGTCATGGGGTAGATTTTTGGCTTAGGAAGTTTCACACCGGGGAGTATTTCAATGGTACAGTCCGTAGCCCTGTGGGGGGGGGCAGTACCTCTGAGGCCTTTTCACTAAAAACTTCACGGAGATCCCAATATTTTTTTTTTTTTTTTTTAATTTGATTTATATGCCGCCCTTCTCCGGAGACTCAGGGCGGCTTACAGTGCGTTAAGCAATAGCCTTCATACTTTTGTATATTTATACAAAGTCAGCTTATTGCCCCCACAAACTGGGTCCTCATTTAACCTACCTTAGAAAGGATGGAAGGCTGAGTCAACCTTGAGCCTTGGAGAGATTCGAACCAGCAGTAAATTGCAGGCAGCTGTGTTAATAACAGGGTGCTTTAAACCACTGTAGTACCAAGGCTCTATATTCTTTAGGAATCTTTTCCTCTCCTTCAATGTGGCCTACTGCCATTTCCACAGTTTTGGGTCCTGATCTATCTTCTGGTGGGGGGGGGGTTCCCTCTCTAATCTCGGTTTTCCAGTGTGAATACGCAAGATCCCGGTTTTCCAATTAACTCGGGGGTTCCATCTGTGGAGCCAAGGCAGTCCAAGTATGAGGAGTCGTTCCATGCCAGGGGCCACAATGAATCTGAGATTTTCTGCATGATCACCCAGCTGCATTTCAATGAGTTCAGTCACAAAACTGGCTGGGCCCCCTCCTGCAATAGATCCGTCCAACTGACAGAACGCAATAGGCCTTTTTAGCGTTTTTAATCTCAGGCCCATCTTTTCCACTACTTTCGGGCTGATTATGCACCTGGTGCACCCAGAGTCTAGTAGGGCTAATATCTGCGCTTGTGTCCCTGCGGATGGCACCCTTATTTCTACGGGGATGAGCATGGGGTTCTTGGTGTGACTCACCAGATCATCGGAGTCGGAGTCGGAGTCTGTCCCGCTGTCGTCGTCAGTGGTCGGAGTTTCCAACTCACCCTTGTTTCGGGGAGCGAACTCAACGACTTCTCCTTTCAGGGCGGTGCCGCGGGTTTTTGTGGGTGTTTTGTCGGCCTTCCTGGGTCCCAACCCGGTGGTCTTAGGTACTGGTTTGGAGAAACATTCGGCAGCCCGATGTCCTTCCTTCCCACATTTGAAACAGGTGAAAGGCTTTGACTTTGGTTTGAATTCCGCCTTCCTTTCGGCCATTTTAGGTGCTCCCTTATGGTAAAAGGAGGATGACGGGTCTCCAGCACGCTCCCCTCTGAGTCGGCTTCTGGCCAGCTTGATCTCCACATCCTCAGCTGCTATATACCAACTCTGCCAATCTTCGGGAACCCCCCGGCCTCTACAATCCTTGTATATCTCTTCATTCAGCCCATCTTTGAAACTCTCCAGGAGAGCCGCTTCTGACCACCCTGTCATGTAGGGTGCCAGCTCGTGGAATTCTTGGGTATATTCTGCCACTGATCTCCAACCTTGCTGGATGCTTTTCATTCTAAGTCTCGCTTTCTGTTCAGCTAGGTGGTCTTCAAAATGCCTCCTAAGAGCTCCCATGAATTGGTTGTAGTTTCTTAGCAAAGGGGAGTCATTATTGTGAAGGACCACCATCTATTCAGCTGCGACTCCCTCTAATACGCTCGTGACGCATCTCACTCGAGCAGCATCTGACAAATAGTCTTCCCCCCAATCTTGCATGTGGTTCCATACTTGAGTCAAAAAATAACCCAAGGTCTTCGGATTTCCATCATATTTCCCGGTTAGGGGGGGGAATTTTTGGTTTTTTACGTCTGCGGGGAGGAGCCTGCAAGGCTGGGGGTCCCTGACCTGTTGCATCCCTCATTCGAGCCTCTGAAGCCTGAGATATTCTTTCCTCAGCTTCCTCAGCTTCTCCCCCATAAGCTGTTTCTTCCGACTTCCCTCTGGGGCTGTCACCTCCCTTCTCCACAGGGAACCCATAAAACTCACGGTTTTTCCGGCTTTCTTCAACATCACGGAGGAGTTGCGCTGCCTGTGCCAGCATGAGTTTCTCCTTTTCTTCCTGCAGCCACACTGCCTCCCCCTTACATGGTCTGGAGCTGGTTACACCCTGGGGGGTCCCTCCCCAGTCCGGCAGCCTTCCTACTTCTTTCGACCATCTGGTTTCCTCAGTCTCCTCTGGGAGTCGGAGTCTTCTGAACCATTCAGCAGTTTCTTCCTCTGTTTGAAATGGAGGCATCGCTGACCCCGATGCTCCCATTTGCGTTTCCTCAGTTCCCTGATCTGACATGATCTGGGTTACAGTCCCCTCGGTAGTTTTCCAGGATGACTGAAGTGAGTTTCAGCTTAATGTCAGGCTTGCTTCCTTCAAAGTCCAGGAAAGAATGAGCCAAACTCCATATTTTATAGAGTAATGTACTTTTACTGGAAAATGAAATGAATGCAATCAAGGAAAGCTGAAACTGAGGCAATAGGCGCGAAAGTTGCATATAGAAAGCATCCCCTCCCACTGTTCATCATCAATCACCCAATCCAATCTACTTGACAGGAAGAAAAGCAATGATCTAGCTGAGGGGCTGGAAGACTGCACAATGTACATATAGAGTCTTATTTGATTTAACACTATTCTTTTAAACTATTAACTGCCAGCTTCTGTAACCAGTGGGTATTGCAGGCAGTTTCATGAAGATCTGTTGATTGTGTATTAAAATAAAGGAGAAGAATATAATCTGATGGTGTTCCTTGATTCTACTTTATCAGGAAGGTGCTAGAGCAGTGATGGTGAACCTTTTAGACACTGAGTGCCCAAACTGCATGCACATGCATGCCCAAACTGAAAGGTGCGCATGCGCAGACATGCGTGAATGTGCGCATGTGTGGACATGCATGCATGCAGAGCAGAGACCTGAAGACCAGGTGGGAGGCGGGCCATCCCAACACTGGCAGCGCGGCAAGAGGTAAGATCTTTTTCTTTTGTGAGCTTCTGTTTCATCATTTGCAGGGAAACAGAAGCTCACAAAAGAAACACCACAGAGCTGACCTGGGGCAATGGCGCGCATGCCAGCAGAGAGAGCTCTGCATGCCACTTCTGGCACGTGTGCCATAGGTTCACCATCATGGTGCTAGAGCAATGTCCCCAATCTTGCCAACTCTTGGACCAGCAGTAGCAGCAGGAGCAGGTGGCAGTGGCGTGGGGGAGGAGGGGTTGGTTTCTTGCACCTGTGCAAATGGAGTTTCACATGCTCACTTGTTCTCAACAGGCCACAGACTGGTACTGGTCCATGGACTGAGGGCTGAGGACCTCTGCCCTAGATAATTGTTCTAAGACAGATGTATTATAGTCTGCCCACAGTTTTCATATTCTAATAATTTCCCAGTTCATCTATTGTAACATATTCTAGGTCAGGGATGGGCAATTGTGGCTCTTTTACAACCGGTGGACAGCTTGGCTGTCTCAGGAATTCTGGGAGTTGAAGACCATCGGTTGTAAAAGAGCCACAATTGCCCACCCTTGTTCTAGGTGAACAATCCTTTACAACCTGATATAGATGCAGCTATAAAAATGTTGGTTTGTCTAGTGATATTAGATCCTATTGCATAGGTCCTTTAATATTTGCACTGGCTACCTATGTGTCATCAATATATGAGAACTTGTGTTTTTTTTGCTGACCATCTCTGGTGAATACTTGTAGAGGAATGCATACATAAACTTAAAGAAATGCAGGATCATTTAAAGCAAAATGAAAAAGGAAAGAAAAGAAAAGAGAGGAGATAATTGTATCCTGGGAAATGGGGAGGCATGAGAAAAATAGAATAGCTCATCTTGAGTCTAATCAGAGGGAAAGTCTGGCGGGTTTCCTCAAATCTGTTATTATACTCTAAAACAATAAAGTATTTCTATATTTCTTGTGCTGTTTTCGGAGTTGGTCCACCTCAAATGGCTGACAATAATATAAACATTATAAAATAACATGAAATACTTTTATGTATTCAAATTATTAATAATATTATATCAATATTATAGCTGTAAAAGAGATTATGAAGCTGAAATAAACAACTTCAGATTGCTATGCTAGTGTCATAAGGGTGAACATGGTCAGTCATGAATGTTAAATGAATTACATAGTTATTAAGTGAAACTGGCTTCCCCCATTGATTCTGCTTTTTGGAAGTTGTCTAGGAAATTTGCAAATGATGATTGTATGATCCTTGGATGCTGCAACTGTTGTAAATACATGTCAGTTGCCAAGTCCCTGAATTTTGATCACATGACTACTGGGACATTGCAGTGGTCATAAGTATAAAGACTGGTCATAAATTGCTTTTTCCAGCGCCCCTGTAACTAAGAACAGTTTTACCTGTAAAACCAAACTGTCCTCCTTTAAAGAACAGAGTAGATTCTTAAACAGCATTGTTAAAATTGTGACAAAGAGTTATACAGTCAGAGTGACTCAGCTTTTCTGTCTGTTCTGAATGTCCTGGCTTCACACACAAGCTGTTTAGCTTTGAATTATATAAGAACTTTCTGTTTCTACAGACTTTGTTCTATTAATTCCTGACAAAATGAAGATATATTTTGATAAAATATTCCCTGTGGAATAAGTAAAGAATTAAGTGTCTAATCACAGATTATTCTGGGCATAGAATTGGATGAATAATTTCTTGAGGCACTGTGGTATGTAATAGAAATATTATTCTTTCTCTGCTGTGAACTTGGACATAAATTCTCATTACTCTGCCATTAAAAATAAGGAAAATATAACTCTGGTGGCACCAACCAAAACTTTTTGTAGTGGAGGTGGAAGGAGAAAGATTAAAGCTTTGTGATATGAGTACAAGTACATTTTAAGTAGAATATTATATGTCTGTCCACTTGGAGCTAATAGAAGCTCTGCATGCCTGATTACAAGTCTATAGATTTGTTACATATGCAAAAGATGCATACTCCAAAATCAATAAAAAGTATGGCCATCCAAATCAATTCAAAGAATCTATAACAGTAGAAATAATGCAGTGTTGGATAGTTAGCCTTCTGCTCATGTTTCTGTCTCTCCATCCATCCATCCATCCATCCATCCATCTAAAACAAACATGGTAGCCACTCCCACATACATGAAAGAAAATACCGAATTAAAGAACACTTGAATATTATGCTGCACTAACTTAGATTAGTACCATTCATGGAAAGTAATATTGAAGAAAATAGGACATAAATCCCTGAAGAAAGTTAGCACCCACCCCACTTAGAAGAATGAAATATTCTAGGAAATATTAAAAAGGCAGAATATTATATTTTCCTGGATAAGAGAAGGAGAAACATGTTTTTAAAGACAAAGCAGCTCCCTGTAGTTCCCTGCCCCCATTTCAGTTCCAGGGTGATGGGATTAAGACATGGCCCTCAGGACATGATAGGATTAGCCTTCTACCCATCTAACAGCAGGGCTCACTGCATTGCAAAATCACCTAGGGACATTACATCAGCCCACAGTTCAACCACACTTATCTCAGACAAACTCGTAAGATTTGCACATGACCCCTACAGTAGGGGTGAAATGCTCCCAGTTTGGACCGGATCGCCCGATCCAGTAGCGATGGCGGTGGGTGGTTCAGAGAACCAGTAGCAAAAATCCCTGTGCACCCCCCCACCACCATGCCCAGCTGAGCCGCACGATCATCAGAGGCTTTTTTAAAAAAAAACTTTTAAAAGCATTTTTTCTACAACTTCTTCCACCGAAAAAATGCTTTTAAAAGTAAAAAAAAAAAAAGCCTCTGATGATCGCGCGGCTCAGCTGGGATCGACAGAGACTTTTCAAGGCATTTTTTTTCTGCAACTCTTCCTCTTCCGGGGAAGAGGTGGTTTAAAAAATGCTTTGAAAAGGCTCTGCCAATCAGGCAACACAACTGGGATTGTCAGAGCCTTTTCAAAGCATTTTTTAAACCACCTCTTCCGCTGAAGAGGTTGCAGAAAAAAATGTTTTATAAGTCTCTCTGACGATTAGGCAACTCAGCTGGGATCATCAGAGACACTTTTAAAGCATTTTTTTCTGCAACCTCTTCAGCGGAAGAGGTGGTTAAAAAAATGCTTTGAAAAGGGTCTGATGATCCCAGCTGTGTTGCCTGATTGGCAGAGCCTTTTCAAAGCATTTTTTTGCATTTGCAGAAAAAATGCTTTGAAAAGTTAAAAAAAAAATGTTGGCCATGTCCACCCAGTCATATTACCCCCCCAAGCCACGCCCACAAAACTGGTAGTAACAAATTTTACATTTCACCCTTGCCCTACAGCAACCAATGGGATACCTGCCCTTACACAGGAACAGGAAGCTCTAAGGCAGGGCTATATAGGATATATATATATATATATCCTCCATGTGATCAGCTACTCAGGACTTCAAACCCATGTGATCCTGTTCACCATTAAACCATCCTTCCAAGCAGTCTCCATGTTTCCAGTGTCTTTATTCCCATTTGAAACTGAACCCAAATGGACATTTCATCTAACAATTTGGCACCCCAGATGGGACTCCAAGCTAACCTGACCAATGGATCTGGCCCAGATAATCCTCCCTTGCTGGCAGCAGACCCATTGAGTCTGTGAGTGAATTTTTCTGGATTTTGGCCATTTGAAACAAAGATTTTAAAGGGGTTTTGAGTTTTGCGTTCAAAGGCTGCTTGGAAAGAAGGTGAATACCTCTAAATTTTAATTTTTAAAGCCCAGAAAAGCTTTTTGGGAAATGTGTGTATGTCTCTTTGTGAGTGAGAGGACCATTCTCCCAATCACAGCTGGATCTTGCTTCCTCTGTGTGTTCTACCAAGAGAGCCTGGAAAGTATAGGAGGTCAAGCCAGAGCACAGGACCTTCTGTTAGGGAAAGAAGAGAGTGTGTGAAAATGGAATGGAAAAAGTGAATGAGAGAATTAAATACGGACAACCAGCGGGGAAGTCACTGAGCAAAAGTCTTGTGAGAGGAAGTGGCCCTTACCTCTGGAAGCAAGCAGAGGTCCTTCTGGACTCTTCTGAGTTTGAAAACTGTGAGCAAGGAAAAAGCCGGTAACAGGAGGTGTCCGTACTCACTGCGAGGAGCAGTGGAGTCCTCCCAGACCCCTTTTTGGTCTGAAAACTGCTAGGCAGGAGAATCCCTATAGGAGGCATCCATACTCTGATAGGGAACCAGAGTCCTCCTGGACCCCTTTTTGGTCCGAAAACTGCTGGTGGGGTGGTTGTCTCACTAGGAGACTCAGCTTGTTTGTTTGTGTCTCTCTCTTCCTCTCTGTCTTCCATTCAACAATGTGAAATATTTGTTAAGATTTGTGCCTTCCCTAATTTAACTGAGATTTATAGTGGGAATGACCAATGTGTGTGTAAACCTGTTCTGGTTTCCTCTCTTTTTCTCCTTGCTTTTGTGTGTGTGTGTATGTCAAAGTCTCTGTGTGCCCTCAAGGTAATTGTAACTGTAAAATGTCTCCAATCCCAAAGACAAAAATTTTAAATTGCTAGAAAGAGGTAAAAGCTCTTCACCCTATTCTGTCTGGCCCACAAAACAAGGTAAAGAAAACTGAGTTCATTTTTTCTTCACTCTCTGTACCATTAAGAACAGCCCAAGGTTATGACGGAATGTATTAAGTTCATTTACAGGAAAAAAAAAAACATTCTTGCATTACTATATAGTTTTATCTGTCCATCCTTTTTCTGAAGCATGTGAATCCAGGTTTTTTTTCCCTCATCTGTTGTGCCCCCATATTGTTGAAACTGGTCTATCTGTTTAATAACTGCAGTACTGATTTTTTTTTCTTCCTCAAACCCTGCCTGCAAGCTATCTACCCACCCCCACTCTGTCTCTCCATCACTTATCCTTCAACAATGCCTTTCCTGGAAGGATTTCCCATAAAAGGGAGAGGGGATCTTGTTCTTATTTGTCTTTCAATCCTGCACAGATTACTCTGAAACATGTGGAAACAGATGCTGATCCAGATGCTGCCTCCAGAGGAGACCTTCCATTCATTTGGGCCAGAGAATTGGGTTTGGATCCAGTCACCAAAAGAGTCATCACAGCAACCATAGTGGAGCAGACCTTCCCAGGCCTTATCACCAAGCAAACCTAACAGACTTGAAAGAGAGGACCCTGCAATGGACAAGTAAAGACTAAAAGTTTTCAAACCCCAGAAGACAGCTGGAAAGACTATGGGGGAGGGTGGAATTCATTGTAAGGTTTTCTTTCTTGTCTCATTTATGTTGTAACCAGTTAAATGGATTCTTGGAGGGATGGCATTTGGGAGTGGTTGGCACAGCAAGTTCTGAAGAGCTTGGATTTTGGTCTGGTGGGAGGGAAATTTGTCCAAGCTGTTTATTTAATTCAGTGGCAGGTTGGATGTGTGCTTGCGCAGCTGGTGCGTGGACCAGAGTGGCTCATTCAAGAAGGAGAGTGAGCGACTCCAGTACCTTTCGGGCGCTTGCCTTCCCTGACAGCCAGCTGCAGGAGAAAGGTGGGAAGTAGGAGTTGGGGAATGGTGCATTCCCCAACTCCGGGGAATGGGGCGGGTGGGCGGAGCCATGGGAGAAAGGTAAGGACACACTGGCAGAATAGAAATTTAAAAAGTTTTCCTACCAGGTTCTGTGGGCGTGGCTTGGTGGGAGGGGGTCTTGTGACTGAGTGGGCATGGCTGTGAGTGACTTTGAGTTGGCCATGCCCACTCAGTCACAGGACATCCCACCACCAAGCCATGCCCACAGAACCAGTAGGGAAAAATTTTAGATTTCACCCCTGAGTTAGACATAATAGCATTCTTCTTTTCGATCAAGATCAGGGTGTTCCTGCATCTGGAGGAGGAGTGGTTGAAGTGGTGACTAAAGTTGGGATGGATGGTGATTGGGCCATGTGATGGACTGAGGGGTGCAGGGGCTGGATTTGGGATTTTGATTTTCTGAGGGAAAACCTGGAACTCTCAGATTTGGGTTTTCCCAGATGTGCCAGTATACCTACTCTAATAAACAGAAGCTTTGAGAAGATGACTGTCTCAGAGTTTTTACTTGGAGTTGGGGTTTTCTGGAATGCTGACATTAACCCAAATCCCTAAAAAATATAACAGCACCCTGAAAGGGGGCTGTCTGGGGTGCTGAGCCCCAGCGCTGGCTTAAACCTCGGGCAGCGTGAAGACTCAGTGAAGATGGAAGAGAGAGATCATTGAGGGAGCCATGGGGATCGATACCGAAGGACTTATCGAGACCTGGTATTCTCCTTCTGAGGAAGTGGTGCGAGCCCTTGAAGCTGCAGAGATGACACGAAGGCTAGGCATGCAGCCCAAAGAGTCGGATTCCTGGAAGAGTTGCCAGTCTGATCCAACTCCAGAAATGGGACTGAAAGAAAGACCAGGCGGTCTTATCATGCTGCTTCCAGCCCACTGAAGTTGCCCCACAAACCAGGATGGAGGGATGTGCCAGCTTTGGGGTCTGGAAACACCCAAGACTGGAACCTGTTACCTCCATCTTGAAGCCAATCATTGACTGGTCTCCCAGAGCATTTTGAGTAACTGGAAGTGGGAAGATATGCTCCAAGGTCCTAGCCCTTTCAAGTGAGATGGAGCACAAGATAACACAACCCACATTCACTTTTCCTGATCCAGGACCTGGCAGTGGAATTAGGGTGGCATTGGCAACCTTCCACACCTCCGGGGATGATGGAGGGATTGGATCAGGGCAACTGGCCAAGCAGGGAGGAGAAGACAGCAGACACAGCTGTCATGGGGACTGCTACCCCTGCCCCCCCTTGCCAACCACCCTTCATGCTACCCCCTGCAGAATATATCCCCACAGGCTGGGGATTCTATCCCAGCCAGGGGTGGGTCCAGTGCCAGTGGGTGCCAGCACCATCTGCTCAAAATTTTCCAGGATCCCTATGGGCCCAATATGCCCCAACAATCCCAGCACAGCAGTGGGGTCTGATCCAACAGCTGTCTGGGGCTCCCCCCTCCTGTAGCTCAACAACCAGCACAGCAGCCAGCTGTAATCCTGCAGCCCACAGCAGCGCTGCCACTGGTTTCAGCTCAGCTGCTGGCAAACGCTCCATTGCCTGCCATGGTGCCATAGCAGGTCCCTGCCCCACCGTCCATTGCCATGGCCATTCCACCAGCCAGGCCACCACCACTTACAAAACCATGGGAGGAGATTGCAATGGTGTCAGCTTTGGAAGCCATATTAGGCTGGAAGCTTTCACGCTGCCACCTTCTCCTATGTGGGAAAGTAGGATGGTAGATTTTCGTAGAGGGTTTGTTTTTAGACAAAATAACATTCTTCCTTTCGGTCAAGGTCAGGACAATTCTTGAGATTATGTGTTGAGTTTAGGGGCGTGAACTGCATTTCCATACAAAATACCTACCCCCTATCACTAATGAAAGACTTGCTGAACCACTTGTCAAAAGGCAAGATCTTCACCAAACTAGATCTAAGGGAAGCCTACTATCGGGTTCACATAAAGGAGGGAGACGAATGGAAGACTGCTTTTAACTGTCCCCTGGGCAGTTTCCAATTCCGGGTCATGCCTTTTGGACTTCAGGAGGCCCCCACAGTCTTCATGCAACTGATCAATGAAGTTCTCCATGAGCACCTGTATAAGGGGGTCCTTGTTTATCTGGTGACATTCTTATATTCAGCAAAAATTTGGAAGAGCATGTCAAACTAGTCAAGCAAGTGCTGAAAAAACTCCTAGCAGCCAAACTTTATGCAAACCTGTCAAAATGCAAATTCCATAAGGGGTCCTTGGACTACCTGGGTTACCGGGTGTCGAATGAGGGAATTGAAATGGACCTGGGGAAGGTGAAGGTGGTGCTAGACTGGCAGCCCACACGAACATGTAAGGAACTTCAAATCTTCCTGGGGTTTGCAAATTTTTACAGACAATGCATCCCTTCCTTTGCAGAAGTTGTGCTCCCCTTGACGGAACTACTAAAAACCGGTCCATCTCTGACCAAGCCAAAACCTAGCCAACCCCTAGCTTGGACAATGGACTGTCAAAAATCCTTTCAACAATTAAAACGCCTCTTTGCAGTGGAGCAGATCCTCCAGCACCCTGACCCTAATAAACCATTTATAGTCCAAGCCAGTGGTGAAATCCAAATTTTTTTACTACCGGTTCTGGGTGGGTGTGGCAGGGGAAGGATACTGCAAAATCTCCATTCCCACCCCACTCTGGGGCCAGCCAGAGGTGATATTTGCCGGTTCTCCGAACTACTCATAATTTCTGCTACCGGTTCTCAAAAATACTCAAAATTTCTGCTATCGGTTCTCCAGAACCTGTCAGAACCTGCTGGATTTCACCTCTGGTCCAAGCTGACACTAGTGACATGGCAGTAGTGGCTATTCTACTGCAAAGAAATGCTCAAAACAAACTAATGCCTTGTGCTTACGTATCGAAAAAATTAACAGACACTGAACACAGACAGTCGGTGTGGGAGAAGGAGTCTTTTGTGTGAGATGGGCACTCTTATCCTGGAGACACTTCCTAGAGGGGGTTAAAGAGCCTTTCGAAGTGTGGACTGACCACAAAACCTCGAGGCATTGAAGATTCCTTGGAAGCTTTCCCCCAAGCAAGTTTGCTGCACTCAGTATTTTAAATTTATTTATTCGGCTTATATGCCACCCTATCTCCCAATGGACTCAGGGCGGCTCACAATAATAAAAACACAAGCCACAATACAAAATAAAATCTAAAATCTAAAAAATTTAAAATTTAACCCTTAAAACCCCCCATCAGACCAGGTCAAGCGATTTAAAAAGCCAAGTTTTTAATTCACGATGGAAGGTGCGAAGGTCAGGCGCTAATCGGAGCTCCAAGGGAAGTTGATTTCAGAGGGTGGGCGCACCCACCAAGAAGGCTCTATCCCTGGGGGCCACCAGCCAGCACAATCTAGCCAACGGCACCCTGAGCAGGCCCTCTCTATGGGCGTGAACCAGGCGATGGGATATCGTTGCTGACTGTAGGTGGTCCGCCAAATATCCTGGACCTAAGCCATGTAGGGCTTTATAGGTCATCACCAGCACCTTGAATCTCACCCAGAGGGCAACCGGCAACCAATGCAAGCCGCGCAGGAGGGGTGTAACATGGGAGTATCGGGGTTCTCCCATCACAACCTGCGCGGCTGCATTTTGCACCAGCTGAAGCCTCCGAGTGGTCCTCAAGGGCAGCCCCATGTAGAGAGCGTTGCAGTAGTCAATCAATGAGGTGACCAGTGCACGAGTAACTGTGCGTAGGGCATCTCGGTCCAAGTAGGGACGCAACTGGCGCACCAGACGTATCTGGGCGAATGCCCCCCTGGTCACGGTCGTTATATGATCTTCTAAGCTCAACCGTGAATCCAGGAGGATGCCCAAGTTGTGCACCCTGTCTACAGGAGGCAAAACTTCACCCCCTATAGTCAGCGATGGCACCTCTCCCCTGAACCGAGATGCCGATACCCACAGCCACTCGGTCTTGGCCGGGTTGTGTTGCAGTCTGTTTCTACCCATCCAGACCCGTACCGCTTCCAGGCACCAGGCCATCATGTCGAGGGCATTGCTGGGTTGGTTCAGGGTGGAAATAAAGAGCTGAGTATCACCAGCATAGTGATGATACCTCACCCCAAAACCATGGATGATCTCCCCTAGCGGCTTCATATAGATGTTGAACAGGGGTGGGGGGTGAGAGAACCGACCCCTGGGGCACCCCACAAGTGAGGGACCTTGAGGTCGATCTCTGCCCCTCTGTCAACACCGCTTGCATTCGACCCGAGAGGTAGGAGGAGAACCACCATAAAACAGTGCCCCCCACTCCCAATCCCTCAAGGCGACACAGCAGGATACAGTGGTCAACGGTATCAAATGCCGCCGAAAGATCCAATAGGACCAGAACAGAGGAATAACCTCTGTCCTGGGCCCTCCAGAGATCATCCACCAGCGCGATCAATGCCATCTCCATGCTGTACCTGGGCCTGAAACCCAATTGGTATGGGTCAAGGTAATCCGCTTCATCCAGGACCAGCGGGAGCTGACATGCCACCACATTCTCACAACCTTCACTAGAAAGTGGAGGTTGGAGACTGGACAAAAATGACTTAAAACAGCTGGATCCAAGGCCGGCTTCTTGAGGAGGGGCCTCACCACCGCCTCCTTCAAGGTGGTCAGAAAGTTACCCTTCCCTCAAAGAAGCCGCTATCACCACCTGGATCCAGCCTCGTGTCACCTCCCAGGCTGAATAAATCAGCCAGGAGAGACACGGGTCCAACACACATGTGGCCGCACTCAGCTTCCCCATGATCCTGTCCACTTCCTCTGGGGTAACAGAGTCAAACTCTTCCCAAAACACAAGTTCCCTCACCTCCGTCTGACTCTGTCCAGTCAGAGTCCAGGCCATCCCGAATCTGAGTGATTTTGTCTGACAGGTGCTGACCAAACTCCTCGGCTCGTCCCTGTAAAGGGTCTTCCCTCAACCTCTGATTTAAGAGGGAGCGGAACACCCTGAACAGGGCAGCTGGATGATTCTCTGCGGATGCGATGACATCGGTGAAGTAGCGGCACTTTGCTGCTGCCAACTCCACCAGGTAGGCCCGTGTGGCCAACCTTAACTGAAATTGGTCAGATTCGGAATGACTGGCTCTCCAACAGCTCTCTAGGCCTCGTCTACACTGCTTCATCCCCCGGAGCTCCTCAGTAAACCTGGGAGCCAACCAGGGTCTGCAACGAGTCAGAAGCTGCAAAGGGACGACCCAGTTGAGAGCCCCGGCAGCAGCCTCTTCCCAGGCCTCCACCAGGGTCATGGCCGGGTCATGGGAGAGAGAGAGAGGGATCATCCCAAGCTCTGTCTGGAACCTCTCAGGGTCCATCAGGTGCCTGGGGCAGAACCAGATGGTCGATTCCGCCTCCCTGTGAGGAGGGGCGGTGTAACGGAAGCCTAGCCGAAGGAGATAGTGGTCAGTCCATGACGGGATAAATCGAAGGCGATCCCCCACCAAGCTCCACTCGCCACTGCTCTGAGACAAAAACAAGATCGGGCGTGTGCCCTTCCCCCCATGAGTTGGGCCCTGAATAATCTGAGTCAGGTCCATCACTGCTATGGAAGCCATTAACTCCCGAGCCACCCCCGATGCCGCACCCAGGGATGGCAGATTGAAGTCCCCCAGAACAATAAGTCTGGGAAACTCCACCACCAGCCCCGAGAGGGCGTCGAGTAGCCCGGGCAGGGCTGTTGATATGCAGCTGGGAGACAGGTATGCAATCAACAAACCTAACTGACCATAGGGCCCCACCTCATGAGGAGGGCCTCACATCCATCAATCTTAGGAGCAGTGACCTCCTGCGGACTAAGGACCTCCCTAATAACCACCGCCACCCTCCCTCCCCTACCCTGGGCCCTTGGCTGGTGCAGCACCCAGAAGCCTGGTGGCACAATTCAGTCAGAGGGACACCCCCCTCTGGTCCCAACCAGGTTTCCGTAATGCAAGCCAGGTCTGCGGTTTCCTCCTCAATCAAATCACGAATGAGGGGAACTTTATTGACCATAGACCTAGCATTAAAATAGACCAGCCTAAGCCCAGGGCCCCATTCTCTCAAACCCCCAGGAGGTCAGATAGAACCAGGAGGGTCGGAGTGCGCCACCGCTCAGATATAGTGGGGGAGGGCTCCCAAAGTCCGATACGGCCCTCCGTTCCTCCACCTACAGCCATTCCCAATCACAACCGGTATCTGAAATCCCACTCTCACCCCTGCGACAGTTTCCGTGGGGTTTTTAGGGCCTCTAGGTTTTTATGATCAGTCCAGACTTCAAATGGTTTCTGGCCTCCCTCTAGTAGGTGCCGCCAGGTCAACAAGGCCCATCTTACTGCAAACGCTTCCTTCTCCCACGCCGCCCATCGCCTCTCCGTATCGGTGAGTTTGCGGGAGGTGTAGGCGCAGGGTTGTAGATCACCTTGGTTGTTCTTTTGGAGTAACACGGCTCCTACTGCCACATCACTTGCGTCTGCTTGGATGACAAAAGGCTGTTCCGGATCTGGGTGTTTTAAGACAGGTTCTTTCGTGAACAGTCCTTTTAGCATCTCGAATGCCTGTTGGCAGGTCAGGTCCCACTGTAGGGGTTGTCCCGGGCGAGGTTTCATCGCTGGGCTTCCTGTCTTTAGGAGGTCCATCAAAGGTTTGGCAATCTTCGCAAATGAGGGGATGAATTGTCTGTAGAAGTTTGCAAAGCCTAGAGAACTTTGCAGTTGTCTGCGGGTGCGAGGGGGCTGCCATTGTAGAACTGATTGGACCTTGGCTGGGTCTATCCCCTCATTTGATACTCGGTAGCCCAGGTAGTCTAGCCGCGATTGGTGGAAATCGCATTTTGATAGTTTGACATATAGGTTTGCCCTTAGCAGTTTTTTCAGTACTTGGCGGACGAGGGGTATATGTTCGTCTATGGTCTCCATGTAGATAAGAATATCGTCCAGGTAGACGAGGACCCCTTTGTAAAGGTGTTCATGTAAGACTTCATTTATTAACTGCATGAATACTGCCAGTGCTCCTTGCAATCCAAAGGGCATTACTTTAAACTGGAAACTACCCAGGGGGCAGTTGAATGCTGTTTTCCATTCATCTCCTGCCTTTATGCGTACTCGGTAATAAGCTTCTCGAAGGTCTAGTTTGGTGAAAATCTTCCCTTTAGCTAGGTGGGCTAGCATGTCTTTCATGAGGGGGAGGGGGTACAAGTTGTGTACGCAAACAGCATTGATACTTCGAAAGTCGACCACCAGTCTCATGGAGCCATCCTTTTTCTCTTTAAACATGACCGGCGCCGCTACCCTTGGTTTTACTGGCTCAATAAATCCCCTTTGTAAGTTTTTGTCTATGTAGTCCTGCATTTCCTGCATTTCTCGGGGCGTCATGGCATACATTTTAGGTTTGGGTAGTTTCGCTCCCAGGATAATCTCGATGGCACAATCAGTCTCACGGTGAGTGGGCAGAATGTCACAGTCGGCCTCGCTGAATACTTCTGCAAGGTCTTGGTACTCCCCTGGGATCTGATCTGCATTACAAGCGGTGGTGGGTGAGGCTGCCAATTGCTTTACTGTACCTTCTGGGAGGGACCCTTGTGTTGGTGGTGTTTTGTTTTGTGGTGGAGAGCTGCTTTGGGGTCTCAACGTGGGAGGGAATTCTTCTGGTCGGGGTGGCAGGGGTTGGGGGCCCTTTGCTATTCTCAGCCTGCGGGTCCCCTCTTGCCACCAAATGATTGGGCCCCATTTGTCCAGCCACGAGAGTCCCAATATGACTGGTTCTGTCATCTTAGGGGCTATTATGAAGCGGATCATCTCCCAGTGATCTGCTAGTTCTAGTCTCACGGGTTCAGTCAAGTGTGTGACATACACTCCCCCCACTAGGGACCCATCAACTTGCTCAAAACGAATTGGTTGTTTGAGCTGTTTAGCTCGGATTCCCAATTTCAGAACTGTGGGTAGGTTGATTAGGCACCGTGTGCTACCAGAGTCTATTAGGGCTTGGAAAGTCTCTTGGGCCCCTGTTTTGGGGGCTGTCAGGTGTATGGGGAAAAGAAAAGGATGGACAGGTCCACTCACCATCGGGTCGCCTTCGCCTTCGTCCTCCGTGTCGTAGGGTTCGGGGAACTGATCTCCCTCATCTGGGGTTCCTCTGGTTTCGGTCAGGTGAGCGGAAAACTCTGGGATTTGGGGGGTTTCCCATGGTACGTGGGTGGCGCGCTTGGGCCCTCGTTCCAGTCGTGCTCTGGGCGGTGGAGCTGGTCCCGGTCTAGGCGTTCCACATCTTGCTGCTATGTGGCCGCTCCCCCCACATCGGTAGCATTTCAGTGAGCTCCGTGGGGCAGTTGGTCTGTGGGAGGGCTGTGATGTTGGGGTTTCCTGTCTGTTGAGTGGCCCCTGGTCTGGTCAGCCTCTCTCCTTTCCCTCTGGTGGTTTCGGCGTGTCGCTCGCCCGCAACCCTCTGTCGACTTTTATCGCTACCCGGAACCATTCAGAGAATTGGTTTGGGATGTCACGATAAGCAGTCACTTGGGAAATTCTCTTATCTAGGCTTGTTCTAAAAAAATACACCAGCAATCGCTCTGGTAGGGGAGGCAGTGTCCCAATGACTCTCCTGAATTCACGGATATGCTCCCCTTCTGCATTAGGTTTCTGAGCTCATCTTCCACATAGGGGTCCTCCTCCTCCTCCTCATAACAGGCTTTCAATAGTTGCAAGAACCCATTTGCATCTTGCAGCTGGGGGGCCCTGTTTTTATAGAGGGATGCTGACCACCTCTTTGCTTCTCCCTCCAGCCCTTCCGAAATGGCATTCACTAGGGCTCTGGGGAAAGGGTAAAGGTGTCCAAAACGCTCTATGTATA